>NC_143478.1:37788310-38110224 GCF_027475165.1 Benincasa hispida
TAATGGGACATAAGTTTGAAGGATTTAAAAAGTTCAAAGAGTACAAGGCTGATGTTGAAAACTTATTAGATAAAACGATTAAAACACTTCAATCTGATCGAGGTAGAGAGTACATGGATTTGGAATTCCAGAACTATATGATAGAACATGGAATTCAATCCCTACTTTTAGCGCCTGGTACACCTCAGCAGAATAGTGTATCAGAAAGGAGAAATAGAACCTAGATATGGTTCGCTCTATGATGAGTTATGCTCAGTCGCCTAGCTCATTTTGGAGGTATGCAGTAGAGTCTGAAGTTCACATTTTGAATAATGTTCCCTCCAAAAGTGCTTTTGAAATTCTTTTCGAGTTATGAAAGGGGCGTAAATTCAGTTTACATTACTTTAGAATCTAGGGTTATCCTACACACGTGCTAGTGACAAACCCTAAGAAATATGAACCTCGTTCAAGTTCGTTCAAGTTTATGCCAATTTGTTGGTTATCCTAAGGAAATAAGAGGTGGTCTATTCTATGATCCTCAAGAAAATAAGGTGTTTGTATCGATAAATACTACATTCTTAGAGGAAGACCACATGAAAGATCATACACCACGGAGAAATTAGTATTACATGAAGCTACTGAATAATCAACAAGGGTTGTTGATGCAACTAGTCCTTCATCAAGAGTTAATGAAGAAGCCAAATGTCAGTCCTGTCCTTCTCAATCGTTGAGAATGCCTCAAACCAGTGGGAGGATTGTATCACAACCTGATCGTTAATTGGGTTTAACTAAAACTCAGATTGTCATACCAGATGATGGTGTTGAGGATCCATTGTCCTATAAACAAGCAATGAATGACATAAACAACTACCAATGGGTCAAAGCCATGGACCCTGAAATGGATTCTATGTACTCCAATTCAGTATAAGAGCTTGTAGATCTACCTAAAAGGGTTAAACACATAGGGTGTAAATGAATCTATAAAAGAAAGCGAGATGCTGCTGGAAAGGTACAGACCTTCAAAGCTAGATTTGTAGCAAAGGATTATACCTAGAGGGAAGAGGTTGACTATGAGGAAACTTTTTCCCCTATTTCTATGTTTAAGTTTATAAGAATTCTCTTATTCATAGCCACATATTATGACTATGAGATATAAATGGGTGTCAAGACTACTTTTCTAAGTGTCAACATTGAAGAGACTATCTTTATGTCTCAGTCCGAGGGGTTCGTAGCCGAAGGTCAAGAACAAAAAAGTTTGCAAGCTGAATTGATCAATTTATGGGTTGAAGCAAGCATCCAGATCTTGGAACATTAGATTTGATACTATGATCAAATCTTTTGATTTTGGTCAAAACATTGATGAATCTTGTGTCTACAAGTTATCAAAAGTAGCTTTTCTAAATGAAAGATTTGAGAGAGGATCATTATGTACTTGGGATCCAAAATACTAGGGTTCGCAAGAACAGAATGTTGGCTTTGCCTCAAGTAACTTATATTGACTAAATATTGACTCGATAATCAATGTAGAATTCTAAGAAGGGTTTATTACCTTTCAGGCACGAGGTTCACTTGTCTAAGGAATTGTATCCTAAGACACCTAAAAAAGTTGAAGATATGAGACGTATTCCCTATGCCTCAACTATGGGCAGCTTAATGTATGCTACGCTCTGCACTAGACCAAACATTTGTTATGCAGTGGGAATAGTTAGTGGGTACCAGTCCAATCTAGGGTTAGACCACTGGACAATGGTTAAAGATATTCTCAAGTATTTTAAGAGAACGAGGGATTACAAGCTATGGGTCTAAGAATTTGATCCTTACAGGATACATCGACTCTGATTTTCAAATTGACAAGGATTCTAGGAAATACATGTCAGGATCATTGTTTATCCTAAACGGGAGAGCTATAGTATGGCGTAGCATCAAGTAAGGATGCATTGCAGACTTCACTATGGAGGTGGAATATGTAGTTGCTTATGAAGCAGCAAAAGAAGTAGTTTGGCTCAGGTAGTTCCTAAGTGATTTGGAAGTGGTTTCAAACATGGACTTGCCCATTACCTTATATTGTGACAACGGTAGGGAAGTGGCCAACTCTAAAGAATCTTGTAGCCACAAACGAGAAAAACATAGTAAAAGGAAGCATCATCTGATACGGGAGATTGTGCAACAAGGAGATGTGATCGTCATAAAGATTGTTTTAGAGTACAACATTGCAGATCCATTTACAAAGGCTCTCTCAGCTAACGTGGTAGAGAGTCATATAGAGAATCTAGATTTGCGAGACATGTACATTATAAATCTATAACAAGTGGGAGACGTATAATGGGTATATGGATTCCCTAGTTTATTGTATTTATTTACCATATGCAAGACGATCCTAATGCTTCTGCTTAGGATTCGATCCCTTTAGTTACTTATCTCACCCATAAGAACTAGATCTTAAACAGGTTACTTAGTACATGAAGAAGAATTTTTATATTATGGCAGTTTATGAAGCAAATCATACCAACTACTCTAATCATGTTAAAATCTTGATGATGTATGAAGATAGGCAATAATGTTATTATATGAAGATGATAAAGCATAAAGTACCAACATCACTATTCAACAAATTTCTTCAAAAGATGACTTGGAGACTTATTGACGAAGGTGTTACCTGCAACAACATTTGAGAAGTTAACACACAATATTTGTATGTGACAACGAAGAGTATCAAATGATGTTTTCATGAGGGGGAGTAAATATGTTGCGCTCTTTTTCCCTTGACTATGGTTTTATCCCACTAGGTTTTCCTAACAAGATTTTTTAAGAGGCAGTCACTGAAGTATATAAAATAATGTACTCTTTTCAATTCATTAGGACTTTCCCATTGAGTTTTTTCTAGTAAGCTTTTAATGAGGCACTTATTTTATATAATATGGATATCTAAGGAGGAGTATTATAAATGTAATATATACTATAATAGATTATTTAGTGTAGATCTCTATAACCTACATAGGTTATCAAATATCATAAACCTTCCATTGAATTTCATGTTGTAACATACACCCTCCATTGAATTCTATGTTGTAATATATACAATTCAATGTCCTATAAATAGTGGTGTATAGTGTCTTTGTACGACACACCACAATTGAGTTCAATATTAGCTCTCTACTACCTCTCTCCTATTTTTCTCTTTTGTCTTGCTTTCATTGTTATTTTGTTGTTCATATTGCTCTTATTTCATCACATAATAATTATTAAATAATTAGTAATTAAAATTTCACCATTAGTTTTATGTTAGGGGATTTTCAAAAATAGAAAAATAAAGAAAACTATTTACATAAAATAGCAAAATTTTAATCTTCTTTGATAAGGTCTGATAGAAGTTTATCGGTGTCTATCAATGATAGAAACTGATAGAGATTGATTGACGTTGATAGAAGTCTATCATTATCTAATAGTATTTTTTTACTATTTATGTAAATAATTTGACATTTTTTCTGAAGGAAATCAGAAATGCGAGATTTCCGTGAGCAGCAGAAGCAAGACTATTCCAAATTACAATCATGAATGACTATAACATTTACAGTCGACTTGAATACAAACAATTATACAATTTACAGAGAAATTACAGTATGAAATAATAAAAGTACAAAGGGAAAAATTGTACTAACAATGGCAGAAGCATCTCCATGCTCCGATGTGCACTCTGATCGATCACAGTAACCACGAGCGCCCGTTCTACACAACTGAAACACCGCAGAACACAACATGAACACTTCGTACTCGTCCTCAACGATCTCCTCGGTCACAAACTCCTCTGCAACAGCAAATGGCCTCCGCAGCACCATGAAGGGCCTCCAAAAAACCTCGACAGTGTCGAGTTGAGTCTGACACCACCAACAAGGCGACCTTGGTATTCTCAGTGTGAGAATCCAGAGGGTGGGCTCTGTTCGGACTTGGTGTGAGGCAACGAACGGAGGAAACAATGATCACATACATGACTGGGCAAGTGGGAGAAGTCGGAGACCTATCGTATAGGTTAATGCCCAATCATTTAGATACAACTATGCGATCGTCTAGCAAAAGCTATTCGATCGTTTAGCTCGAAATCTACACGATCGTTTAGCTTGGGCCAGCGATCATCTAGCAAAGCTATGCGATCGTTTAGTAAACATTGCACGATCGTTTAGCTAGCACCTACACGATCATTTACATAGCCCAGTCGTCGTTTATAAATCTATATCTACTTGACGACTTCCATGAGTTTCTTTTCACTAGAGAGAAAACTCAAAACTTTTTCAATCTTTTGTAAAAAAACTTTTTTCAAAATAGAAAATCATTACCATGATCAATAACCACCCACTACATTGGTTATTTAAAAGAAAAAGCATTAATTATCTAATAATTAATATTATTATAAATATAAATGATAACCAACTTATCATACTATATTTATAACCTATAGTTTTAATATTTCATCTCATGAAACATATAAACCATAGTTCTCTTCCTATTCCATGATACTTAATGTAAATCTCATTTACATCAATCCTCCACTAGATGCATCTCATACATCATACCGATTATATCACATATAATCAAAATACCTCTTGTCAATTTGAACATTTCAAATCAACACCAAGAACTTGATCCTTCAACATGAATCCAAGCTACCAAGGGAACCTCATGGACCTGTAGATCTGAAGTTCCAATGATACGTGAATAAATGACTAAACTCTTTAGTTACGGGATCTACCATCCATTAACTGGCAGATACTCCATTAAAGTCCGACAGTTGAACTCTCCTCACTACAGATATATTATGTGTCCATCTTAACCAATGAGGAGTGCGAAAATCCTTCACAGATCGCTTGTAAGTACAGCTGGGCCAATAACCATTATGCCACTGTAGTTACATTTGTCTCCTTAAGTACCACTGATCCCTCTAATGAACATAAGTCATAGTTCTACTATGACTGATTCTTCTCTTCCAAAGAGAAGTTGTGGCCACTATGTTCAAGTCCCGGAATAGCCCTTAAGGGAGTAATCTCTCTACTTATCCCTGCTTCGGGAAAGGAGTGAATTCCATATTGTGGATTGAGTTCCCAGCTCTTAGATCAAACAAGTCCCCAAAAAGGTAGGCATGTTGAGTTGGCAATCTGGCCACTCTCACCCATACTAATCAAAGGACCGCCTTTAAAGGCAAGAGTTCACAAAATACTCAGGATTGAGGTCGTGTCACCTATGGTCGTTTAGGTGAGATGTAAGTCTCTAGTATCAACGGCGTTATATACAGAATCTAGTCATCTCGTGGTCTAGGTCTTATACAAACTCTTTGTATAGGACACCCCCGCTCTACGTCTCCACATGAATGGTCAGGATCTACCATAAGTGTTATTTAAGCGGGCCATATACGTAGTGTCACCAGGATCAGGTATCCCACCTTAATCCTTATACTACTGACCGATTTAGGTTATCACTTAAGGCATGATCCACTTGTATATCACATATACATGCTTAAGTTCACATAAGATAACCAAGGAGCTTTGTTTATTGGATATGAGTAAATGTCAGAATTAAATAACACTTATTTTATTCATTGAACAATGTGTATCTTTACGAGACTCCAGGAGAATTAGGACACCAATCCCAACAATCTCCCACTTGTCCTAATGACTCGGGAGACTAATATACAATACAATATAAAAATGTACAATATACAATAAACTAGGGCATACCCCTGTATCATCTCCCACTTGCCCTAGACAAAATGCCGTATGTCTCGCAGACCTAGACTCTCCAGGTGACCCTCGAAAACTTTAGCCGTGAGGGCCTTTGTAAAGGGATCAGCAACGTTGTGCTTCGATGCGATCTGCTCGACTATCACATCATCGCGACGCACAATCTCCCTGATCAAGTGATATATTCATTCTATGTGCTTACCCCGACGATGACTCCGAGGCTCCTTCGAATTTGCCACAATCCCGTTGTTATCACAATAAAGAGTGATAGACAAATCCATACTTGAAACAACTTCCAAATCTGTAAGGAACTTCCTCAGCCAAACAGCCTCTTTAGCAGCTTTACAAGCCGCTACGTATTCGGCTTCCATAGTGGAGTCTGCGATACATCCTTGCTTGATACTTCACTAACAACTCCTCCATTCAGAGTAAACACTGACCCCGATGTCGATTTGCGAGAATCTCGATCGGTTTGAAAGTCAAAGTCCGTGTATCCTGTAAGGATCAAATCCTTATCTCCATACAAGCATGTAGTCCCTCGTTCTCCGAAGATACTTGAGGATCTTTTTGACCACCGTCCAGTGATCAAATCCTAGATTGGACTGATACCGACTGACAATCCCTACTGCATAGCAAATGTTGGGTCTAGTATACAACATAGCATACATCAAGCTTCCTACAGCAGAAGCATAGGGAATCCGTCTCATCTCCTCAACCTCTTAAGGTGTCTTAGGACATTGATCCTTAGACAGGTTTCCATAGTAGAGTCCGCGATGCATCCTTGCTTGATTCTTGGCCAAACTACAGCCCTCCATTCAGAGTAAACACTGACCCCGATGTTGATTTGCAAGAATCTCGATCGGTCTGAAAATTAGAGTCTGTGTATCCTGTAAGGATCAAATCCTTATCTCCATACACAAGCATGTAGTTCCTCATTCTCCGAAGATACTTGAGGATCATCTTGACCGCCATTCAGTGATCAAATTCTGGATTAGACTGATACCGACTAACCATCCCTACTGCATAGCAAATGTCGGGTCTGGTGCACAATATTGCATACATCAAGCTTCCTACAGCAGAAGCATAGGGAATCTGTCTCATCTCCTCAACCTCTTGAGGTGTCTTAGGAATTCATCCTTAGACAGAACAATTACATGCCTGAAAGTAACAAACCTCTCTTGGAATCCTACATCCTGTACCTGATCAACATTTGATCAATGTACGATGCTTGAGACTAAGCTAACCGTTTGTTCTTGCATATTGAAAATCTATCTAATTCACCTTTCCAGGTAGGTTCCCAGGTAAGGGTGTTACGTTTCCGTCAACTTAAGAACCCCAGCCTAACCAAAACCCGTTTTAGACAAAAGGTCCCTTATAGATAGGTTTACAAAAAAATTAATCTTTTATTCCAACCAATTTAATCCTATTAAACCGATTTTAAAAGATTAATCTAGGTTACTAAACTCTTTAGAACCATTTGAACTTAGGTCTATCTCAATCCAATTTTAAAACCCTTTTAAAAAACTTGAGTTCACCCTAAGTTCACATGCAACTCTGAATTATTGATTTTAGGTCTAATTTCCTTTATAACACTTATAAACGGAAACAACCACAACGCAAAGCTAACACATGCAAGGCATTCATAACGCTTATAAACAACCCAAGTGTCATGCTCAATGCATTGTCTATTCATTGCTACTTCTTTTGTATAACACTTATACAAAACCGCAATGAAACAAGTCGAGCAAATAAAACAAATAACCGAGACTTTAAGGCATCAACCCCAACAATCTCTCACTTGTCCTAAAGCGAAGTGGGGTATACAAAAAACTTAGTACAAAACAATAAACTAGGGCATAAAAACCCATTACAATAAAATTTTTTCTATATGTGAAAGTTTCGTCATGCATTCTTCATAGACTAAATTGAGTACATTTCCAAATTTTATTATTATTATTATTTTAAATTTCCATTTTCTAAATCATATGTTTATTATTTATATGCTTTCACAAAACAAAAAATTGAAAAGAAAAAGTATAAAATAGTGGAATTAAATCTTTCCCCCTCATTTCCAATACCATCTCTCAAATTGAAATTTCAGTACCGGCGGGAGACTGAGCACACTCACCGGAGACAAGATGAAGAGAACCAGCCGCCGCCGTCCAAAGGCGTCTTTCAATCCTCCGCCACCGCCCACTCCTCAATTCCGCCGCGATTCCGATGTCAGCTTTGCCAGTAGCCGCCCTTCTTCCATCGGAATGTCTCGTCCCGCCGCCGCCTCCATCGACATGTACAAAGAACGAGCCGTTCAAATTTCTGCTGTCAACACCATCAATTCGTCTCTCAAGGAGCTCTTCTCTCACTCCTTTAACGTAACATTCAAACCCTTCTCTCCCCCTTCCCTCAAAGATCTCACTGAAACCATCAATTTACTTCTTCAATGTCTCGATTATACTCCGACTAAGCTTGAGGATGATCTCTCTATTGTTCTCAAATCCCTTGGGTATCCCTTCAAAATTAATAAGAACATCCTCAAGAACCCCCCTGCTCCTCATCAGTGGTACCAAATTCTTGCCCTACTTCACTGGCTTGTGCAGGTTGCTGTTTATAATTATAGCCTAGCAAACGATTCCAATTCGGTTGTTATGAGTAACGATGTGAATATATATGTGTTAAATAGCTATTTGCAATATATACGTGGGGATGATGATTCGGTGGAGGCTTTAGATCAGGAGTTTATGGAGCGGTTGAAGAAAGGGAGGGATGATGCATTTGAAAGCTTGAAGGAACTGGAGAAGGAAGTTAAGGAGCTCGAAGCAAAAGCCGAGGCCTTGCGGTCAGATCCCACGCAGAGGGAGGTTCTTGAGAAGCAGCAGTGTCTCCTTGAAGAAGATGTGAAGAAGTTTCATACAATGATCACTGGGTACAGTGAGAAGATGCAGGAAATGAAGAAAATCTTGGAGGAAAAGGAAAGGGAATTGGAAGTTAAAGTGCACGAGAGAAATAAGATTTGTGAAGAGAATGAAGAGCTGAAGAAGAGGGTGGAGTCTCAGTTGTTTAATCCTAGAGATGTGGAGAGGATGAGAAGAGAATTGCAGGCTGTAGAGAGGGACATCGGTGATGCCGAAGTCTCAAGGAACGTGTGGGAGGAGAAGTCATGGGATCTTGATGCAACTGTGGGAAATAAATTTAAGGAGCTTGAGGCCATTGCGATGGAATGTAACCAGGCTATGAGAAGGTTGCCCCTCTTTCACTTTTCTCTATTTATTGTTATTATCATTTAGTTCTTGTTTTACAATGTCTTAAACTTAATACTTTCGTCCTGTAGAACTGAGTTTAAATTTATTTCCACTACTTATAGGTCGTTATTTTGAAACCTTCTAGACAAGAATCTTATCAATTGTGAAGAAGTTTTAATTGTGTTGAATGATTTGGGGTATCTGCTATCAATTTTTTCTTTTAATGTTTTTCAGGGTGACTACATTATGAGAACATTTTAAAAATACAATGTAGATAGCTATGGTATATCTCCCCCATGGTCTTCTACATATTCAGGGGAGAGTATGTCGTGGCCAACCCAATTTGTACTTATCATTTATATTGATAAATTGAAATTCCAGAAAACGGACTATTGTTGGTAGAATTGACTACTATGAAGTCCAACATTCACTTAATATGATCCTTGTCGAATTATAGTTATTGCTTTGCAGGAATGTCCTTTATTGTGGTAGTTTTTTTTACTTGATTGTTAGTTATGCGTTTCATCTCCTCTGATTTTATTTGTGTGAATTCTGCATCTTATGGAACTTATCTATCTCAAATGACACTTATGAGTATAAGGGGTTATTCCCTTATACTAATTGAATTTTTTTTCTTACCAATTCAGCACAATTACTTTGCTGATACAACTTCCTTGTTATTAGATTAAAGCTTGATAATTGTCATCAGTATTTCCTGAATGCAAAGGGGTCGACACCAGCTGATGTGATGGGGATTGACTATAAGACAACCGTTAAGCCTGCACTTGATTCCTTTGCAGAGGACATAAGGAGAAGTTCTATGACGAAGTTGGAAGAGTTGATTTCTCTCAGGCAGCAATCAAGTGAAAATACTGCTAAAATTGAATCTAAACGACATCATATAGCTTCTCTTCAATCCCATATTAATGAAGTAAGCACATGACAGAATAAATGAGGGTTTTGCTTGGCTGCTAGAAATTAACTCGTACAAAAATTACTGATTGTTCAAATGGTTTCCATCTTCCAGGGTGAAACACAACTAATCTCCTTAAAAAATGAAATACGAGATTATACATTAAGATGCTCCACAGAATCTAAGAAGATGGTGGAGGATGTTCAACAAGAAGCTCATAACTTAGATCTTGTGGAAAGAGAAGCAGGGGAGAGTTTGAAGGTATTAATACTTTTACTACAATTATTGATTAGGGGGGGTGACATTAAGATGCTCCACAGAATCTAAGAAGATGGTGGAGGATGTTCAACAAGAAGCTCATAACTTAGATCTTGTGGAAAGAGAAGCAGGGGAGAGTTTGAAGGTATTAATACTTTTACTACAATTATTGTCTTTATTATTTTTACTTTTTCGGGGAAGGGGGGGTGAGGGGTGGGAGTTGACCTTCTTTTCCTATCTTTTGGTAACTCTGATGAGCAGTTGACTTTGTAGAGGACGATTATTTCTGCGGGTAAATAACACTGTTAGACCTTGAATTTGAAAATAAGTTTCTAATTGATCCCTTAATTTTAAAAACTAACATTTTAGTCCTTTATCTTAATTTTGAAAATAAGTTTCTTTTATTTTGTTGTCTAATCCGTAAGATTTGTTTCAAAATTTAAGTCAAGTTTTGAAAACTGAAAAAATAGATTGTAAAAACTTGTTTTTGTTATTGGAATTCGATCAAGAGTACAAATGTTAATCTTGAAGATATGAAAAATATGAATAAGAAATTGTGAGAAACCAAACATAATATTTAAAAAACTAAAAACCAAATGTCTATGGGGTCTAAATTTCTTTCTAGATTTTGTCCAAAATCTAGATGGGACTGGTAATCCATCTTTTTGTTAACACAACCAAGTCAATCTTCTCAAAGATTTCTATAAGCATTGCACCATCTCATTGTTGTATCTCGTCTTACGCCTAAACTAGGAAGGAAAGCACTTAACGATATTAACTGTTACAAGACTTTCCACCACCTCAGTTTTGTTCATTTAATTTATACTTGATGCTAGAATCTCCTCCCATCTTATTATCATCTGTTGTTGGTTCTGTTAAGAATGCCAAATTGGCGCATCAGGAAGCAATAAAGCAAGGAGAAGAAGAAATTCAGTTGTGTGCTCGTGAACTAGTTTCATGTGTTGACTCTGTTTCAGAACATAAAGCATTTGTTAGATCCAAAATTTTAGATATGAAAGGCTGCCTCTCCAACGCTGCTGCCGGTATCTCTGAGGCTTTCAAGAATTCTATGCCTGTAGAATAGTGTACTGCTCTTCCACTTAGGGTTTACTTTCTCTAAAGCACTTTATGAATTTCGAAGAATTCTAACGGAAGTTTGAATTCTTATTGGAAACAAGATTGGTTTGGGCTTCAACATCGAAGATCTTTTGTAATTACTCTTTAGGCAATAACTTACTTAGTTGGTCTCCTTTCTTTAATGTGATTCGTATGGGCTTGGTTTTTTTTTGTATCTTCCTGTATTTCTTCCTTATTTCTCAATGAAAGCACTCTTGTTCTTAACCAAAAAAAAAGTTCCATAATTGCAATGACTTTATATAGCAATTCAAAATTCTATTTAGTAAGATATTTCCATTGCATTTCATACATTAAGATTTGTAACTGTATTTATCAGTAATTTTTTTCTCAAAAATTATAATTTATAGGCTTAAGGCTTACCCTTTCTTTCTAATATATATTCGACCATGTGTCCAAGTTTCCAATGAGTGTAACAAAACTATTATCAATCACTAGACTCAGCAATTGACATTTTTCTATCCCTTTTAATGACTTGTTTTTGGTTATGTTGTGGCTTTGGATTTTTGAAATGGTTAGTATGGGCTTTAGATTTCTGGATAAAACAGTCTACAAGGAAAACCCAATCAGAAATGCACCCTTATCGATCGGAACACACACCTTTTTTAACTCATTGTTCAGAAAATGGAGAATGGAAGAGTAGGAGAGGAGAGGAGAACTTTCGAATTGAAGTTCTGTTGTGTGTATGACCTGTTGAAGGCCACAGCTTTTATAGGCCTTCAGCGTGGAATGGTCGAGTGAGAAACTTCTTTCTTTTCTCTTTTTTCTCGGTTTCAAACATAATAATAAAAAAAATAAAATAATAAATAATAAGGGAGCCCAAACCCACAGCTCAAGGTTGGAGCATAAGAAGACTTCAAAATCAAAATTTTTCAATGTGGGATTCTCCAATCAAAGGTTGAATTTTTTTATAAAAAAAAAAATTAAAACTTCACCCAACAGCTTCATTTAGCATGGTGAAGGTGGGAGCTTTGAATAATTTTGAAGTTATACTATATAGGAAGGGATGCAATTCATCTGATTTGTGATTTAAGCATGGTGACAAATTTGATTTAAACAATGGTCTTCAAACAAAATATTGTAAGTTGTAGAATAACATGTTTTGTAGTTTAATTTGGAATGTGAATACTTCTATCTCTCCTCTCCTACTTGGTATTTCATCCACAAATTCTTGGATCATACCAAATTGAATTACATTTTGTGTTTTTTAAGGAATAACATGTTTGGTGTTTTTGTTTGGAATTGCAAGTCCATTGCTAAAGTAGATTTACAGGTAGAATATAGAGAAGGTATCAAAAGATTTATATGAAAAATTAATAGTTAAAGTAATGATTTATCCTACACGAAATTTAAACTTTAGACACAAACTTGAAAATTTTACTATTATACATTAATGAAATATTTAAAATATTTAATGAAATTGTTCACTTCTTATAAATAATGAATGTACCGCAACTCAAAATATGATTCATGTAACTGAAGAAAAATGTGTATGCATGCACATGGGTAGTGGGTTGTAGTTATAGCAAATTAAAAAGAGAATTAGAAAAATATACTCACTTTATGCCAAAATCTATTAATTAAAAGACAAATTAATTAGAGGTACTTTAGACAACAAAGTCAATAAATCTCAACCCACTTTGATTGCATAGCTAGGGGGGGGGGGGGGGGGTGTATATAGGTTCTATCAAGCATAATATTCAAAATTTACATTTAATAGATCAACTAGTTTTAAAAAGTTTAAATTTGTCGATGACATGTTAAACACAAAATTAAAAGTTTAAAAATTCATTAAATACCGTTGAAAGTTCACTAACAAAATATACATAAGCCTAAAAGTTCATGGAATAAACTTGTAATTAAAATCAATTCTTTTCTTAGAATTATGGGTTTTTTAAAAAGTTGATAACTTGTAGAAATACAAGTTATTGTTCCCTTAAGGTTGAAATAATTAGGGTCAAATAATGAGAAGTGGATTCATTTTAGTAGAAAAATACATAAAATTACATATATGCGTTTAACGCAAAGAAAAGCATTCCTTTAAAAGAAAAATGCATTATTGACACTTGATAATGTAGAAATCATGGAATTTCACTAAGTGTTGCAGACACGCCAACGGAAGAAGCATACGCTGAGACCCATCTGATACAAGACAATACATTTTGCTCGTGCATTTAACATCAAATCTCAATTTACAGTATGGGTAACCTGACAAGCGGTGTCTGAATATATCAGAATGGCAGGTGGCTACAGCAGGGCATAGAAATTAATGCTATTAAATCACAAGTTGTTGAGCCCAAGTGCCTATAGAAGGAAAAGTTGCCCACTAGAAGAAAGTTAGATACCACACACTTAAGAGTAGGCAGTTAGAATTTCTATATAAACTTAGTTCCTTAGCTGCGTACAAGAAGAAGAGGTGCAAGACCGCCACTTCCACAGCCGATTATAAAGGTCTCATCGGAGAGAGAGCTCGAGAGAAACGACCTTCAACACGTCCTCACCCCAGTCACAGTAGTAAGCACAAAAAATCAAGCCAAAGGGAGCATGATATTGACCTCGACGGCTTGACACTTTATTTTCCTTACTTAGCATTTTCTTCCACTATTAATTTAATCATGATTTCCTCTATTTCCTCATTCTTTTACTTACTTTCCTTCATCATAAGTAGCTAAATCCACTGTGGGTTGGATAGAACTAAATGTTAATCTACTAAGACATGTGTATGAGTCTAGCTTGCTTAATGTTTACTTAAAAGTTTTATGCTTGAATCCATTTGTTTAATCGATTTAAGTAGAAATAGTTAACTACTTGAGAAAGTATGTAACTGCGAAACACATTAAGTAAGAACATTCAGTAGCTTTAGAGATAAAGTAATTAATCATATTGATTTGTTCATTTTATCCAACAGATGCATCTTAGAGATAAGATAAGTGTGGCAAATGCATCGAGAGATGTTGAACTTAAGTAGAGAACAGAATCTGGACGCATCACACATGTATACTTAGAGTTTAGTAGATAGTCCTCACAATCCGATCTCATTCCATTGATTTCATACAAGCTTGTTGTCTGTTACTGAGGAATTGCTACATTGCATTCCAATGCATTATATATTTTGTCAATGTCTCCCCCTTCTCTAACCCCTTTCTCTTGCATGAACGCTGTTTTAGTTTAGTTTATAATCCCAACATACATACATATACTTGAATCATCATTGCAGAAGATCATTTAACCTCCTTGTATTAGTACTAACTAATCGTTGCGTTTGACCCTGGAGTTTTCCAGAAAACTTGAACTAGGTTTATACTTGGATTTACCTCAAGAAAACTTGTACACAACTAACAGCTTTACATGAAATATTAAACTCTATCAACTAACGTCTTGTCTCAAAATAAATAAGATAGAAATGGCAAGGGCATGCGACGAATAGTAATTATTTTAAATGAAAAAACTGCTGAAAATATTTTCAAATATAGTAAAATGTCACTGCCTATAGGTGATCTGATATACAATGATAGACACTAATAGGATGATAGACAGTGATAGACAAAATATACATATGCCTAAAGGTATCTATGTCTATCTATCAGTGTCTATCAATCATTTTGTTATATTTATAAATAAGTTGGCTCATTTTTCCTATATTTGAAAATAATCTTTTAGAAACACTAATTCGTTACTAGTTTACTTTCTCGGATGCTAGATCAAATTAATATTGTTCATTACCAAGTTTCACTCAAATATTATATAGATGTAAATATATTATTTGGAATTATCACTAATGCATAGGATAGATTATAGGTCAAAATATTATTCATCTCTATATCTTGAAACTGGTTCGATTTTAATCTTTGTACTTTTAAATGTCTAATTCCATTTCATATTATATCTAATCCCCGTAGTTATTCCTTTTTAGAAAAAAAAAATTAAATTGGCTAGATAATGATAATAAACTCTTGCAAAAAATATATATATTATGTAAATATATTTCTAAAATTTTATGTAAATATATTTTTAAAATTTATAGTAAAAAAGTTAAAAATTAACAATAAACTAGAAGGATTAAATTTGCAATCTATAAAATACAAGATCTAAAAGTGGATATTTAAAAATATAAAGACTAAACTTAAATAAATTTCAAACCCAAAGTATGGAGACAAAAATAATATTTTAAACTAGATTATACAGTCAAAACAATTTCTTATTTGTGTACAAAACTATTGAAAATGTTGAAAATATTATTTGCAACAATGAATTCTTTCATCCTTGATGAATATATTCAAAATAAAAATCTTGGAGTTCATTCCTTTAAGTAGAAAAAAAATTGTAATTTTTTTTAATAAAAGAAAATTTTAAATTAAAGAAACAATATGATAAGATTTTGCATATCACAAAAGGTGGAAAAAATTCCCAATTAGGACAAACTTTGATATAGGCTATATGTCCACACATCAAATCATAGAAAATCATCATTGAAATAAGAATGTGCCAAAATGAAAATCAAATCATATTGAATATGTTGATAAAGAAAAGTGGACTAATTAATAATAAATACAAACATAGAATTTGCTTGAAAGTCTTCATTTGAGTTGGAACATGTGTTTTTCATGCTCTATTTCTAGGTGTATTAATAATTCTTAGGTAAAAATTTCATTTTTTTCCCTATACTTCTAAATTTTATTTTATTTTAGATTTTTACTTGTATTCATCCAAATTTAATCTTCATACTCTCAATACAATTTTAAACTTAAGGCTTATTTAGATTGACTAAAGATTTTTTTTTAAAAAAAATTATTTTTATTTAAATTCTTTTGATAAAAATTGTTTAAAATACACTTTAAAATTATTTCAAAAATTAATCTGATGGGTTATCAAACATTTCAATTTTTTCTAAAATGACTTATTTTTAAAATTAAACTAAACATACACTTAGTTTTGAGAGGCTAAAAAAAAAGTGTCGAATGCTCTCCTGTCTTATATTTATATACTTCAGACTTAAACTAAAATGGTATTAATAGTTGATCGGTTCAATCATGTTTTTCTTTAATTATGATTCAAAATTTTTGATGTAACAGATGGGGGATTTTGTTGGGATTGTGATTGTGAAAATAAATTACAAAAATGTAAATAGCCAGAATTGTAAAACGAATTATGGAATTGAGAAAAAGTCTAGCTTAAGAAATTGAATTCATCTATTTGATTAATTGATCATAAAACATCAAAGATTTTACATGTTGATTACTTCATGCGCTTAGCCTACTTATCACAATTGCTGTCATAAGCACTCTAATTGATTAATTAAATTCGTAATGAAATTAGATGTCCAATTAATTGGATTCAATAACATCCATAAAAATCTTACATATGCATTAAGCCTAGTGGATTTCACTAAGACAATTAGACTTGGATTAAATGAATTATATGCAATGTTGTAAACGGACTATCTTAAACAACCGAAAAATCTACATACAAACATGCTTTGATTTTTGCTACTCAACAATTCATGCAATATTATATATCGCGTACCAGCTACGAATCTTCAATCTAACAATAAAAAGATGATGGATGGTTAAACTATTTATAGATTCAAAAGCATAGAAGTTAGAATACATTCAAGAACCACAAGTAATTCATTAAACTCATTTTTTCCAAATATGGCGATGAGGCGCCATCCCAAACTTCACATTCTATCTTTCACGTTCTTTTGACCTGGTTGTTTCGTCAAGTTCCAAATTGATCCATTTTAGCTCCATTTTCACCCTAAAGCTCGACTCTACCTCTAATTACTCGATACCTATAAAATAATAAATTAAACACATCAAGTAGCATAAAGAACTTGAATAAAGGCAAACAAAATAACACATTTTAGGTGCTATCAATTCTATTAGCCTCTATATTTTGTGAAAATCCATCCATTAAGCTAGAAAAGTATTTTAGCCTAATTCTTATCCATATCAAATTTCTCAATATTAGATATTTGTTAAAATCTTACAAAAATGAAACAATTAAAGTGGATATAATTTCTATGATACGACCCCACAAACAAGAAAAAAAACATCTTAATTAATATAAATATTAAAATATCATAAAAAATAAGGACAAATATCAATTTATATAATGCCTTGTTTGAAAACTATACTCCTGCTTCTGATCGATCCGAGAAACCATCACACTTTTATGTAATGTCTGTCATCATGGTTGACGTAACGGCTGAGTCGACCATGGCAGAGATGAAGAGGAAAATAGATCTCCTAATGAAAGCTGTTGAGGAGTGAGATTATGAAATCGCCACATTAAGAGATCAAATACAGTCTCGAGAAATTGCTGAAACAAGTCAAACTCCAACTACCAAAGCCAATGACAAAGGAAAGACTGTTTTGCAAGAAAATCAATTGCAACAATCCATCTCTGTTGCCTCCTCAATCAGTTCAACAGCTGCAGGATATGATTACAAACTTCATAAGGGCTTAGTACGGAGGACCGTCACAAAATCTTATTTCATGTACTCCAAGGGGTACACCAAGGGAATCAACAACCTGAGAATGCCAGCTAGGTATAAACCTCTAAAGTTCCTGCAGTTTGATAGAAAGGGTAATCCAAAACAACATGTTGCTCACTTCATTGAAACTTTAAAAAATGCAAGAATTAGAGGAGATTAACTAGTCAAGCATTTCGTCCGTACTGTGAAAGAAAATACGTTCAATTGGTATACTAACCCAGAGCCAGAAGTGAATGATAGTTGGGAACAGTTGGAAAAAGGGTTACTCAATCGTTTTTATAGCACTAGGCGTATCGTTAGCATGATGGAGCTAACAAGTACCAGCAACGGAAGGGAGAGTCGGTCATTGACTACATAAACCGATGGAGGGCTCTGAGTTTGGATTGCAAAAATAGACTCACTAAATTATCTATAGTGGATATATGTACCTAAGGCATGCACTGGGTATTTCTCTATATTATGCAAGAGATTAAGCCTTGTATATTCGAAAAGCTGGCAACTTGCGCCCATGAAATGAAGTTGAACATCACCAATAATGGAACTAAGGACTTTTTGGTTCCCGAGGTGAGAAAAGACAATAATGAAACCAAGGGCACTAAAAAGATTGTAAATAGTACCACCAAAGAACTATGGTTCTTCATGCAACCCCAATAAAATTTTCCTCTCAAGGAAAAGAAACAAAATTTGAAAGAAAACATAATGAGGGCGAGAAGTATCGCCTAACTCTTAAAAAAAGACAGAAAAAAGTTTATCCATTATCTAATTCTGATGTTGAAGACATGTTAGAGCAATTATTAGAGAAACAACTCATTCAACTGCCAGAATGCAAGTGATTGAAGCCGTTAAGGAAAGTCAACGACCTCAACTACTGCAAGTATCACCGAGTCCTCAGTCACCCAATCGAAAAATGCTTTGTGTTGAAGGAGTTGATCTTAAAGTTAGCTCGTGAAAAGAAAATTGAGCTAGAGCTGGATGAAGTGGCTCAGACTAACCACACTATAGTTGTGGCAACTTCAAGTGTTCTGACACCATCTGCGTATTATGATTAAAGAGAAAGCTTGACCTAGTTTGGAACCCTCAAACCCATAGTTTCTCAGTTTCAACAAGCGATCCCAATGTCAGAGTCTGAAAACAAAGATGAACATGTTGATGGCATTGACGATGAAGTATAGATCTTTGTGACTCATCGAAAGGGAAGAAAGTCGACTGCCACCTAAAAAGAGTTGTGCTCCTATCAAAACTATAGAAGAGGGAGTAAAACTCAGAAAAATAAAGGAAAAAAGATGGCATGGAAGCCTAAACCTATTAAGGAAGAAGACGAGGATTTCCCTCAACTTTGATGGTCGGTAACTTTAGTAGAATTTCTCCCTAAAAGCTTCCTCGATAATCATTCAAAGGAAGTATCAGAAGTTATTGCATGTCACGATGTCAGCATAGCGGAAGTCAACAATAATTATAACTGCTAAAGAAGTCGACAACTCAAAAGAAATGGAGCAAATAACTTCTATCTTCAACCGTATCAAGCCTTCAACTACTCGTTCTTCAGTCTTCTATAGATTGAGTATGGCCACGATAGAAGAATAAAACTGATGTCTAACATCTACTTCCACTCGAACTTCAGCTTTCAAAAGGCTAAGTATCTCCACATCAAAGTAAGATCGGCCTTCAACATTTGCTTTTAATTGTCTCAAGATGAAAAACGATCAACATAAAAGAAAGATGAAAACCTTGAAGGCAAGACCATGAATAAAACAACGGACGAGAAGATTCATAGTCGTGTCTTTTCACGCATGAAAAGGAAGTTGTCTATTGATATAAATACAAAAGGTTCCTTGATGGTGAAGCCAAAACTCATCATATTGATGAATTCTACAAATGAAGAGGATGATAAAAACCATGATGAAATAAGAGCTTTCGAAGTTTAAATGCAGAAGCTTCTTATCCTAAGAGCCTAAACTGCATGTTGCTTCTGACCTGCATGAGCTTAAAAGAATTACCCAAAAAAAAATCTTTTGAACTACATTATGACTTGATCCCTATCATTATAAAGGGTATATGGGTAGCTTGAAGGAAACTTTAAGTTCAGTCTAGTAATAAAAACAAAAAAGAAAACTTTTAAACTATGTGATGACTAGATCACTGTCATTATAAATGATATGTAGGTAGCTTGAAGAAAACTTTAAGTTTGGTCTAGTAGAAAAACCAGAAAAAAAAATCTTATAAACTACGTTATGATTTGATCCCTATTTACTATGAAGGGTACGTAGGCACTTTAAAGGAAACTTCAAGTTTAGTCCAATAAAAAAAAATCTCTTGAACTAGTCATGACTTAATGCCTTTTTTCAAGAGTACATAGCCAACTTAAAGAAATTTAAGTTCAGTCGATCAGAAGGGTTACCACAACCACCTAAGTGTGACATTACAAGATTAATGTTGGTCATCCTCATTATAGAATGACACTCCAAATTGAAGATGGTTATCTCTGTTAAGAACAACACATAAATTTGTAGATGTTCATCCCATGTAAGAAGGTAACACAATAAATTTAAGGCACACAATTGGAATGGAGCTTCGCTTCCCCTTCAAAGTCAAGTTCGGTGGCTTCAACACTTCCCTTTCAAAGTCAGATTTGGAGGCTTCTTTGCTTCCTCTTCGAAGTTCAAGTTTGGTATGGTTTCGCTGCTTCCTCTTCAAAGCTCCAGTTTAGTGCAGCTTCGCTCCCTCTCCAAAAATATTGGTCCAACTTCGTTCCTCTTACAAAATTTTGGTGCAACTTCACTCCTTCCAAAATGTTGATGCAACTTTTCTTCCTCTCCAAAATGTTGGTGCAACTTCGCTCCCTCTCCGAAATGTCGATGCAACTTCGTTCCTTCACCAAAATGTTGATGCAGCTTTGTTCTTTCCCCAAAATGTCACTGCTACTTTATTCATTCTCCAAAAATATTGTTGCAACTTTACTCACTCTCCAAAAAAATGTTGGTACAGCTCAGCCTTCTCTTTAATAACGTTCTTGTAGTTCTGCCTCCTCCACAAAAATGTTGGTGTAGCACCATCTCACCTCCAAAAATCAGGTTCAGTCCAACTGATGAGTATTTAAGGTGTTTAAACATGCAACCACTCACTTAATCAGCTGATTGACACTTCATTCAGCATTAAGTGAGTGGCCTAGGTGTTGGTTAGTGGATTATTTATCCACTAACTCAACATTTTTTCAATTTTTTCTTTTTCCATTTAATTTTCACCAAAATTAAATTTAGGTAAAAAAAATTCAAATCTGAATTTGAATTTTAAAAGATTGAAAATATTTTATATAAATAATTAATTAAACAAATTTAATTAATTAACAAAATAATAATTTAACATCAAATAATGAATTAATTAAACACCTATTTAATACATGAATCTCATTCATGTTAATGAATATTTAAATATTGTAAACTCTCTGATTTACGTTTAATTTCGATAAATTAAATGTTTAATTATATCAAATATAATTAACCAAACCCTAAATTGAACTTGAACACTTCAAATTCAAAACCCTAATTTCGATTTTGAACATTGCAAATTGGCTCAATTCATTAATCCAAGGTATAATTTTTCGAACTAGTAGAGGGACCTTATGGGCCTATAGATCATGAGCTCCAACGATTTAAAATTAATTGACTAAACTCTTTAGATCGAGTTAATCAATATTCGTTAACTACTGAGGCACGCCATTATATTTCAATAATTGCACTCTCCTCGCTATAGATATATTTCTGCCCACTTTAATCATAATCAGTAAGTCAATCCTTCACAAATCAAATCGTTCGTATTTACAGCTAGGTCAAAATTATCATTTTACCCTTGTAAATACATCTTGCTCCTTAAGCTCCCACTGATTCTTTATTGAACAATTGGTTTATAGTCCAACTATTAAACCATATCCCTCTCAACCATAAGAGGGCGGGATCCTTTTTATTCAAAACCAGGAGTTAGTACTTAACGAAACAACCTATCTGCTAATCTTAAATTGGGTATGAGTGATTTCCATCTTGAAAGACTATGTTCTCAACTATTTATTCGGTCTTACCCCAAAATGGAAGGCTTATTAAGTAGTGCTGTTGAACTACTCTCACCTATGCAAATCAAATGATAATTCCGAATAAACAAGAGTTAGTAGTTAACTCAGGATTAAGATCGAGTTACCCTAAATCATCGAATTTGAAATAGTCATTTTTAACAGTAAACGGTTGTTATAAAGAAAAGTGACTATTTCATGGTCCGATCTTATGCAAACATCCTTTGCAAGGATGCTTCCACTTGCATGTCTCCATATGAATGATTTTGGGATCACATTATTTGTATCAGTATATAAAGTGGGTTGCATCCAACAATGTCACCAGGACGAGGTATCTAATCTCATCCATATACTAACTTGATCCACTTTTATGTCTCCACGTAAAGTTAAAATATTCATATTATAGCCATTGATTCATTTATTGGATTTTTATAATAGAATACAATATCAATAACATTTTATTGAATGAACGACTCAATAATACTTTTATTGATAAATAGAATATGTTTCTGATATTTACGAACTGCGAGTTTTAGGACATTCCCAACAATCTTCTACTTGAACTAATACTTCAGTGAGTTACAAATATAACAAATATATAATGTACATAATGTTGAGATACACAAAGAAAATACAATAAACTAGGGCACCTATATACCATTGAAATTCTCCACTTGCCCTAGATTATGAAGCTCGTAGTCCTAGTTCGATCACGTGGCCTTAGAACACTTTAGCCGAGAGGGCTTTCGTAAATAGATCAGCAAGATTGTCCTCAGAGGCTATCTTTGTGACTATCACGTCTCCTTGATGTACTATCTTCCTAATGAGATGGTACTTTCTCTCGTTATGTTTTCCGCGTTTGTGGCTTCTTGGTTCCTTTGAATTGGCAACTGCTCCACTGTTATCACAATGTAGAGTGATGAGCAGATGCATATTTGGAACCACTTCCAAATCTTTCAGGAACATGAGTAGCCAAACTGCTTCTTTAGTTGCTTTACATGCAACTACGTATTCAGCTTGCATCGTGGAGTCAACAATACAACTTTGCTTGATACTTCTGTACACTATAGCTCATCCATTAAGAGTGAAAACTGATCTTGAAGTAGATTTCCTAGAATCTACATCAGTCTAAAAATCAAAATCAATGTATTCCATAAGGATAAAATCCTTAGGCCCGTACACGAGCACTATTTCCCCGTTCTCTGGAGATACTTGAGGATGTTTTTAACAGCAGTCCAATAACTGTGTCCACGGTTGGATTGAAACCTGCTAACAATTCCAACTGCAAAGCATATGTCAGCATGTGTACAAAACATAGCATACATCAGACTCCCAACTACTATGCATATGAAATTTTTTTATTTCCTCAACTTCTTGTGTGTCTTAGAACATTGTTCCTTTGACAAACAAATTCCATATCTCAAAGGTAACATACCCTTTTTGGAATTTTACATATTATACCTTGACAACATCTTGTTCAATATAAGATGCTTGAGATAGCGCTAGCATTCTGTTCTTGCGATTTGGAATAATTTGGATTCCAAGAATGTACTGTGCATTTCCTAAATCTTTCATTTAAAATTGCGATGCTAGCCATCTTTTTATGTCAACAAGAAAACTTGTCTCAATCCTAATGAGCAAGATATCATCGGCATAAAGGGCCAGGAAAGCTAAATTTTTGTTGACTATCTTCTTGTAAACACAAGATTCGTCAATATTTTGTTCAAAGCTATAAGATTTGATCGCAGTGTTAAATCTTATACTCCAGGATCTAGATGCTTGTTTTAATTCATAAATGGATCTTTTAAGCTTGCAAGTCTTTTGTTCTTGACCTTGTTCAATAAACCCTTCTAGTTGAGACATGTAAATACTTTCACTAAGATGGAAATTTAAAAAGGTTGCCTTGACATCCATTTACCACATTTCATAGTCATAATATGTGGCAATGAAAAAAATTATTCTTATAGATTTTATCATGGCAACAGGAGAGAAGGTTTCTCCATAGTCTACCCCCTCTCTTTGGGTAAAACCTTTTGCCACAAGTCTAGTTTTATAGGTTTGCACCCTACCAGTTTAGACTCACTTTCTCTTGTAGATTCACTTGCAACCAATGGGTTTGACCCTATCTTGTTGATCTACAAGTTTCCAACATAATTGAAGTACATTGACTCCATTTCTAGATCCATAGCTTTAGTCCAGTGATCTTTATCCATGGATTCAGTTAATTGTTTGTTTAATGGATCCTCTAAACCATCATTAGGTATGATGACATGAGTTTCTGCTAAACCCATGTATCGATTAGGTTGTCGTATAACCCTCCCACTATGTCGAGGCATTCTCAACTCTTGAGAAGGATGTGATGAAGCAACTGTTGGGTTTTATGCCCTAAAGTCTCGTGTTCTGTAGTTTGTAAATAGTTTGTATGAACGCTTGTATTGTATAATATATGATATTTTACTTCACATCTTGATTTTGCTCAATTGTTTGTTTTATTTGCTTTACCACACACCAATAAACATCAAATCTCTGGTTATCTATATGTAATTTAAGCGTGTATGTGGTGACATACAAGTGGATCATGTCTTGAGTGATAACTAAAATGGTCTGTAGTATATGGATATAGGAGGGAAACCTTATCTTGGTAACGCTATGGATACAGCTCGCTTTCTGGAATGGTCACAAGTGTTATGATTTGTCACAGATGGTCTGATCCTCATCATTCGTGTAGGGGACATGCGAGTGGGGGCACCCTATACAAAGGGTTTATATAAGACCTGACCACGAAGTGTTAATGTCTTGTTATATAACACCGTTCATGACTGAGACTTCACATCACTAGGATGACCATAGGTAACATGAGCCCAATCCTGAGTGAGTTGGGAACTCTTGCTATTGAGGGTAGTCCTTTGATTTGTATGGGTGTGAGTGGTCAGGTCGCTGATTCAAACCTACCATTTTGGGGTTTCGTCTGATTTGGAAGCTGGGAACTCAGCTACACAAGATGGAATTCACTTTTTCCCCAAGGTAGGGGCAAGTAAATAGATAGCTCCCTTAAGGGCTGATTCCAGGGCTTGAACGATGTGGCGTCACACACCTTCTCTTAGCTCGAGAGGTATTCACACATAGTTGGACTATGTTGTATTGTTCATTAGAGGAATCAGTGGTACTTAAGAAGTGAGATGTAACTATAGGGGTAAAACGGTAAATTGGCCCAATTATACTTACGAGCATCTATGAAGGATCACCATACTCATGATTGGTTATATCCGATGGATACAGAAAAATATCGAATGCCTGGTAGTTAATAGATGGTGGATCTCGTGGCTAAAGAGTTTAGTCAGCTATTCACGTACCGTTGGAGCTTCGAGCCACAGATTCATAAGGTCCCTTAGGTAACTTGGATAAAGTCAAAAATCAGTTTTTTGGTCAGTTTGAAATGTTTAAATTGACAAAAGGGAGTTCGATTATATATGATATAATTGACTAAATGTATGAGATACATTATTTTGGAGGAAATTAGATATAAATATAATTTATATCAAGTAGAGGAGAAATTACTATAGTAGATATATGATATCGAACTGTAAGTTAAGAATATAATATGATTATATTCATTTATAAATTAATTGGTTAATTATGTGATAATTGGCCGAAAACTTCTCCTCAATCGTGTGTCAGTGGGAAAATCTTATTCGGTTATTGTAACTGAAGAATAAAATGAAAATTGGTTTTCATTTTGCAAAGAGTTCGAAAAAATCACAATAGATGTGAAAACATATCGATCTCTTAGCTGAGAGCCTATACGATAGTGCCCTATCGCTTACACGATCACACACCCCGCGTCTAAACGATCACACGTATTCTCTAAACGATCGCTCAACTTTTCTAAACGATTACTTAGCGTGTCGAGTTTTCTAAACGATCACTTACTAAATACTAAACGATCACTTAGTAAAACCAACACGACTGTGTAGCTATCTCTAAACGATAAGCATCCGCTATACGATAGCCTTCTCCCACTTGTTTATCGTTCTACACGATCATCCCGTTCCTCTTTCCTCTACCAATTCCAAAAAAGACCACGCTTTGGATTCTATTGTTCGTTTGCTGTGTTCGTGTAGACGATCATGCTGCTGGTAGTCGATTGTTTGCTGGGCGATAAAGAACGTAGAGGTTTGCTTCCGCTAGGTTGAGTTCGAAGTGAAGAGAGTCTTCAACTGGTGCGTATACTCAATCTCTTGTATTTTATTTATCAAAGCATGTTGTTAATTAGTATAAAATTGCATACCTGTTTGTTAGAATGTATATGTGGTAATTCGGTCACAATGAAATATGAAAGATTTGAACGCGCTCATGGATACTCTTGTTTAAGAGTTCCTTCAGCAATAATTGTTGTTGATGGACTAGCTTGATCAACAACACTCGTTGAATTTGTAGTTTCTCTGGATATTTCATTAAATACTAGTTTACTGCAAAGTTGATGATTCTTAATATGATCTTCTTCTAAGAATGTAGCATTTGTTGATACAAATTCTTTATCTTTTTTAGGATCATAAAAAAATCCACTTTTGTTTCTTTAAGGTATCCTACAAATAGGCATAATTTTGAACGTCGTTCCAATTTCTTAGGGTTTTGCACCAACACGTGTGTCGGGCATCCCCAGATTCTAAAGTGACATAAACCACCTTTACGTCCTCTCCATAACTTATATGGTGTTTCTGAAACATTTTTTCAGAGAACCATGTTCAAAATATATACTGCAGTCTGTATTGCATACCCGTAAAAGGATTGAGGTAACTGAGTGTAACTCATCATCGAACGAACCATGTCTTACAAGATTCAATTTCTCCTTTCTGCAACACCATTTTATTGTGATGTTCCAGGTGTTGTGAATTAGGATTTAATGTCATGATCTACTAGATAGTTATGGAATTGTAAATCCATATACTCACCACCTTGATCTGATTGAAGTCTTTTTTATTCTTTTACATAATAAGTTTTCAACTTCTATCTTAAATTTTTTGAATTTTTCAAGAGTTTCAGACTTGTGACTCATTAGGCAAATAAAACCATACTTTGAATAATCATCAACAAAATTGACGTAATATTCATATTCTCCTTGAGCTTTAACATTCATCGGATCATAAAGGTCTAAATGTATAAGTTCTAGAGGTTCTTTGGCTCTAAGACCTTTTCTTATAAAAGATCATTTGGTCATTTTACCATCAAGACATGATTCACACGGAGGCAATGAACTATCTCCTAACTGATTTAGATGACCATTTTTTACCAGTCTCTCAATCCTGTTGAAATTTATGTCACATAGTCTTAAATGTCAAAGATAGGTGTTGGGAGAAATCTTTCATCTTTTATTTTGAGTTTCTGCCATTTTAAACATCTCAATATTTAAAATGGCTTTTGCTTCAGTTGATTTTAACACATACAAGTTATTTTTGAGTCTAGTAGAACAAACATGAACATCTCTTGAACTAATGAACACTTCATTAATCTCAAAGATTATTTTGTACATATTTTCTAGCAGATAAGACATAGAGATTAAGTTCCTTTTCGTTTTAGGTACATAATATACATTTTCAAGTAAAATGTAAACATCACCGAAATATAACTTGGCGTCTCCCACTTCTTCTGCTAAAATGACTTCACCCGTTCCCACCTTGTAAGTCATTTTGTTTTCTGATAGCTGAGTCCAGGAACTAGTTTCCTGAAGAAAATTGCAAATATGGTTAGCGGTACCTGAATCTAGTATGAAGGTTAAGTGAGAACTTTCCACTAAACATATTTCTATCACAAGTAAATCATATTTACCTTGGCTTACCTTTTCAGCTCTCTTTACAGCAAGATATTGCGGGCAATTGCGTTTCCAATACCCATCTTCATTGCAATGAAAACATTTTTCTTTTGGTGCTTTATTCTTGTTGTTCTTAGCAGGGGTTTTCTTCTTCCCTTTTCGTTTCTTCTTCATCTAGATACTCTTATCCTTTGAAAAAGAAACATACTTCTTTTTCTCTGAGGGTTTCATTCCAAATGAAGATCCATTAAAAGATTTCTTCTGTGAAACAACATTTGCTTCACTTTCCTTATTTTTCATTAAGGATTGGTAAGTCTGTAGTTCATTCAAAAGATTGGTCAAATTGTAATCAATCTTATTCATTACAACATTAGCGCGAAATGTTAGAAAGCTCTTCAGAAGAGATTCCATTATCATACTAACTTGACTTTTTTCATCTATGATAGTCCCATGAGCTTTCGTAATTTTGAAATGGACCATCATGTCCAGGACATATTCTCTAACAGAGGTCCCCTCTTTCATACGGGAGTTATAAATGTACTTAATAGCATCATGTTGTACCGAAGAAGACAGTTGCCCAAATATCTCTTGCAACGGCGCCATGATCTCACGTGCAGTGACCATGGCTTCATGCTTCTTAGTAAGCACATTAGATATACTTGCTAAGATTTAGACTCTGGCTTTATCGTTAGCCCGAACCCATTTGTCATAGGCTTCCTAAACATTTCGGTTAGCGTTTGAACTGGAAAGGGGAGGACATTCCTCCATTAAAACAAACTTCAAGTCGCCAACCACTAGTATTGTATTTATGTTTGATTTCCAATTTGAAAAGCCTTCATGTTGAATTTATCGAATGGTAATAGTTGTATAATCAAGTTTGACATTGCTGGAAAAATAAACAAATTCTATTAGACTTATACATCTAAATCTAATTTCTAGCAAAAAGTAATACAATACCCGTATCTCTTTATTTATTTGCAACGATATATTAGTGAGTTAGAATAGATGCTACCAAGGGGTAGTCAAATATTCCTTCACTAAGCAAGACAATCTTGACCAAATACTATCTCCAAAAATAACTCTTATTCCTATAGTCATTTAGTTACCGTTTTCGGTCAAGAACTTTTCGGTCAAGAACTTACTAACACTTAGTAACTCTTGTAAGTGTGACCCTCCATTTTCATATTTCATAGAACGGTATGAACATGACCCCGAATTGGAAGACAATGTTCAAGACGGGACTATGAAACCTATTCATTTCTGAAGCTTGGGTTTTCCAAATTCTATGTTACAAGCCTCTGAGGGGATCGCCGTGGTTAACGACTAGCTTGTGCTGCCTAAAACTGACAACAGGAGCAACATAGGAATCTCAAGATTCAAACTAATGGAAAAGATCGCAGGATATGTTGACATATTTTCTTCACCCACTTACTATGAACTACTTCCCTTATTTGCCTTATTATTGAGCCATGCAAATACTTCCCGAATGAAGTAGTCGAGATAAAATTGACACGAAGCTAAGAATGGATCTCACTGTGTGAACTCTTAGGACGTGAGAGATAAAAACGATATATCATATATTTTGTTAATCTCCCACTGAAGTGTTCTAAATTTAATTTGTTAATCTCATTCATGTTAATTAATTATTTAAATGAATATTTAAATATTGTAAACTCTCCGATTTACGTTTAATTTCGATAAACTAAACGTTTAATTATATCAAATATAATCAACCAAACCCTAAATTGAATTTGAACACTTCAAATTCAAAACCCTAATTTCGATTTTAAACATTTCAAATCGACTCAATTCACTAATCCAATGTATAATTTTACGAACTAATAGAGGGACCTTATGGACCTACAGATCATGAGCTCCAACGATTTGAAATTAATTGGCTAAACTCTTTAGACCAAATTAATCAATATTCGTTAACTATCAAGGCACACCACTATAGCTTGATAATTGTACTCTCATCGCTGTAGATATATTTCTATCCACACTAAACATAATTAGTAAGTTAATCCTTCACAAGTCATTCGTATTTACAGCTAGGTCAAAATTATCGTTTTATGCCTGTAAATACATCCTGCTCCTTAAGCTCCCACTAATCCTCTATTGAATAATTGGTTTATAGTCCAACTAATAAACCATATCCCTCTTAACCATGAGAAAGCGGGACCCTTTTGTTCAAAATCAGGAGTCAGTACTTAAGGGAACAACCTATCTACTAACCCTAAATTGGGTAGGAGTGAATTCCATCTTGCAGGACTATGTCCCCAGCTATCTATCCGGTCTTATCCCCAAAATGGGAGGCTTATTGAGCAGTGCTATAGAACTACTCTCACTTATGCAGATCAAAGGATAATCTCGAAGAAACAAGAGTTCATAGTTAGTTCAGGATTAAGATCGAGTTACTCTAGGTCATCGAATTTGAAATAGTTAGTTTTAATAGTAAATGGTCGTTATAAAGAAAGGTGACTATTTCATGGTCCGATCTAATGTAAACATATTTTGCGTAGACGCCTCCACTCGCATGTCTCTACATGAATGATTTTGGGATCACATCATTCGTATCAGTATATAAAGTGGGCCACATCCAGTAATGTCACAAGGATGAGGTATCCAATCGCATTCATATATTTATAGACCATTTTGGCTATATACTAATACTTTATCCACTTTTATGTCTTCGCATAAAGTTAAAGTATTCATATTATAGTCGTGGATTCGTTTATTGGATTTTTATAACATAATGTAATATCAATAACATTTTATTGAATGAACGACTCAATAATACTTTTATTGATAAATAGAATATGTTTCCAATATTTACGAACTGCGAGTTTTAGGACATTCCCAACAATCTCCCATTTGGACTAATACTCCAATGAGTTACAAATATATAATGTACATAATGTTGAGATACAGAGAGAAAATACAATAAACTAGGGCATCTATATACCCTTGACATTCTCCCACTTGTCTAGATTATGAAGCTCGTAGTCCTAGTCCGACCAGGTTGCCCTCAAACACTTTAGACGGGAGGGCCTTCGTAAATGGATCAGCAAGATTATCCTTAGAGGCTATCTTCGTGGCTATCACGCCTCCTCGATGTACTATCTCCCTTATGAGATGGTACTTTCTCTTGATATGTTTTCCGCGCTTGTGGCTTCTTGGTTCCTTTGAATTGGCAACTGCTCCACTTTTATCACAATATAGAGTGATAGATAGATGCATATTTGGAACCATTTTGAAATCTGTCAGGAACTTGCGTAGCCAAACTACTTCTTTAGTTTCTTCACATGCAGCTACGTATTCAGCTTCCATCGTGGAGTCAACAAGACAACTTTACTTGATGCTTCTCCACGCTATAGCTCATCCATTAAGAGTGAAAACTGATCCTGAAGTAGATTTCTTAAAATCTACATCAGTCTGAAAATCAGAATCAGTTTATCCCATAAGGATCAAATTCGTCGAATTTAAATCTTTGTTGATATATTTATAAATTTGAGTTACCCATATCTATATCGATAATATAATGGTATTTTCGTCCTTGATTAATATTATCAATATGGCTAAATAAATATATGTATGTATGTGTTTGTGTGTGTATTTATATATCAAACAAATTAACAATCCAAATTGTACAAAGAGAAACCATATAATAATAAAAAGAATTATTGTTGTGAACTTGAGAAGCACAACAAGAATACGGATGACAATAAAATATCATATTAATAAATATAATATGAATATAGGGAATAAATAAATAAATATTAAAATAAATTAAACATAATATATATAAATATATAAAATAAAATAAATAACAAAAGTAAATAAAATAACGAATTATGGATTTCTCCACTTTATCTAAATTTTTTGGAATTTGTCCAATGTATGTGTTTTTCATAACCAACAAAATGCCACTATTTATAGGCAATTTGGTAAGTACGGGGTAGATTACATAGACACTAATAATGAATATTTACAAGATATATGGACAACACTTTGAAAAAATTGGGACATGAAACATGGTCAATAGACACTAAGCATAAGCATCTAATGACCATCTATTTTCTATAATATATATAATACTTCCCCTTAGATACCCATTATATATATGAAATATGCCTCGTTAAGATCTTACTAGGAAAAAACCCATTAGGAAAAAAATCCTAGTGAAGGAAAAAGAGTACATATTTCATATAATTTAATACTCTAAAAAAGAATAAAGTATATTTACTCCTCTCATGGAAACATCACTTGAGATCTTTGGGTTACCACTTTCCAATGTTGTGCACCAATTTTTCAAAGGTTGTTGTAGGTAATGACTTTATAAATAAGTCCTGGTAATGACTTTGTAAATAAGTCCTTCAGGTTATCCTTTGAACAAATTTGTTGTATAGTGATATCACCATTTTCTTCAAGATCAAATCATGTACTCCCTTTCTTCCAAAATTAATCAAAGCGGGCCCACAATTTCGCTTCAAATCTTATAGTATAAAATCTTACCTTAGGATAAACATTATTCATGCATCATATTTAATATCAGTGTTATATTATATAGTTATATGAATTTTAAACATGTTCATGTATTTTTTATTATAAGAGTTATATTATAAATGTATATTTAATATAGTTTTATTAATATAAATATAAGAGTTATATTATTAATGAAAAACATGATCATGCATCATTTATATAATAGTTATATGATATGATAGCATGCATTAATAACATGCCCATACATCAGTTATATTATAAATATTATGAAATTTAGTTTAGATGAATGTGTGGATGTTATTTAATTTTCATTACTTTATTATATAATTGCTATGTATATTGTAATTAAAATGGAATGCATGAAGCATGACATCATTTTAGAAAATATAATTATTATAATTTTTTAAAGTATATTCCTTAAATTTCTCAAAATCCAAGTCCTTAGTTTCAAGAAAATATATTCAGCTCTTCCTAGAGAAATCATCAATAAAAGTTAGGAAATACCTAACATCACTTAGGGATATGCTTAGTGTAGAAAAACTTAGTGTAGAAAAACTAAGCTTTGGTGAAATATGCTTTATTCTATCTCTTTTAATATATCCTCATTTCATTTGGGATATGCATGTCGTGTCGTCTTCGTATAATATTGTTGGAAGATTTTTACTAGAAGACAAACCATGTGTTCCACGAATGTTCTGAGTCATTGATCTTAATTATACACATTCTCGACTAGCCTCGTGAATTGCAAGAATTTTATCATAATTTGAGGAAGTGGCTGTTATGGTATGTTTCACGATCGCCATGATATAGTAGTTCCTCACATGTGAATAGATAACTTGTTTAAGATCTAGCTTTGTGTTGATCAGATAAATATCCAGAATCTGCACAACCAACTAAATCAAAATTCGATTTATTTGAATAAAACAAACCCATATCAATCGTTCCTCGAAGATAACGGAGTATATGCTTAATTTTGTTCCAATGTCTTTTAGTTGGAGAAAAACTATATCTTGCTAATAAATTTATTGAAATTTCAATACCTGGTCTTGTATTATTACCAAGATACATAAATGTGCCAATTACACTAAGATATGGTACTTCAAGACTAAGAAGTTCTTCATTATCATCTCAAGGTCAAAATATATCTTTTCTCACATCTAATGAACGAAGTTCCATTAGAATGTTTAATGGATGTGCTTTATCCATATAAAATATTTTCAAAACTTTTCCTCTATAAGTTGACTGATGAACAAATATCCCATCTGCTAAATGCTCAATTTGCAAGCCAAGGAAAATTTTATTTTTTCGAGATCTTTCATCTTAAATTCTTTCTTAAGATGTTCTATTGCCTTTGAAAGCTCTTCCAGAATTTCAATTATATTTGAGTCGTCAAAATATACAATTATAATAGCAAATCTTGACTATGATTTCTTTATGAAAACACATGGAAATATTGAATTTTTTTTATATTCTTCTTTCAATAGATATCCACTCAGGCAATTGTACCACATTCATCCTGATTTTTTCAATCCATATAATAATCTTTGTAACTTGATTGAATACAACTCTCAAGAATTTTATTTATATGTTTCAAGTACCTTAAATCCGTCTGGGATTCTCATATAAATATCATTATCAAGAGATCCATATAAATATGACGTGACTACATCCATAAGATGCATGTCTAGACTTTCATACACATTCAAACCAATTAAATATCTTAATGTAATTGCACCACCGAAGAATATGTCTCTTCATAATCAAACCAGGTCTTTGCGAAAACGCAAAAACGTTGTGCAACTACTGGTCTAAAAACCTGACATTTTGAAAATAAGTTTAATTCTGCCTTGATTGCTTCTTTCCGCTGAAGTCAATCTTTTCTATGTCGATATTGTTCAATAGATTTTGGTTCAAAATCCTCATTTTTAGATTAATATCAAGAGCAACATTATGAGCAAAAATGTTGTCAATAACTACATGAGTTCGGTTCCATCTTTTTTCTGTCATCACACAGTTTATTGAAATCTCATTACTATCTTTAAGTATTTCACCTTCCTCACTAGTAATGTCAAGGATTTATTTATGGGTATTTACATCCTTAGCCAAGTCTTCTTGACTATTAATTATTTTTCTTTTCCGAGGATTTTTACTGTGAAACCCACTGGTCTACCACGCTTCTGGCGTGTTCCAGACTCACTAGTGACAACTTACTGTGTTGGGATATTAATTTTCAATGGAACATTTGCAGCTGATATATATGATTTAATTACTTTCTTTGCATCTATAAATGCATCTGGTAACTGATTTGCTATATTTTGCAAATGAATTATCTTCTAAACTTCAAGTTCACATTGATCTGTAGGGGGATCTAAATGAGACAATAACGATGCATTCCATGCAATTTATTTTTTCAATTTCTTAATTCCTCCCCTTAATGTTGGAAAATTTGTCTCATTAAAATGACAATCAGCAAATTATGCAATAAATACATCACCCATCAAGGGTCGAAGATATTTGATAATTGATGGGGAATCATATCTAATATATACTCCTAATCCTTTGAGGACCCATCATCCAAAAATTCTCAGATGGAAAATATTTGGCTCATGGCCATAAGCTAATTGTAATGATGAGTACTTATGATAAACTATCGCCTTAATACATACAAGTGATGCTGCATGCAAAATAGCATGTCTTCATATAGATGTAGGAAGCCTGACTCTCATAATCAATGGTCTAGCAATTAATTTCAAACGTTTTATGAATGATTCTTCTAAACTATTTTGTGTATGAACATGAGCTATAAGATGTTCAACATTGATCCCAATTGACATACAATAATTATCAAAAGCTTGGGATGTAAATTCACCAGTATTATCAAGACAAACGGTCTTAATTGTATAATCGGAAAATTGTGCTCTTAATTTAATTATTTGAGCAAGTAATCTTGCAAATGCAAGATTTCGACTTGATAATAAGTACACATGTGACCATTTGCTGGATGCATCTATTAATACCATAAAATATCTAAATGGTCCACTTGGTGGGTTAATATGTCCACATATATCACCATAAATTTGTTCTAAAAATGCAGGTGATTTAATCTACACTTTAGCTGGTGATGATCTAATTATCAATTTTCCTTGAGAGCAAGCATCACATGATAATTTATTAGATTGGAGAATCTAACTCTTCAATAGATGACCATTTGAATTCTTAATAATTCTCCTCATCATTATAAATCTTGGATGACCTAATCAGTCATGTCAAATTGTAAATATGTCTGAATTCATGAACTTCAGATTCATTGTTGCAAATGTTTTAATTACTTGTATATGAGAATAGTATAATCCAGAAGATAAAGCAGACAACTCTTCTAGTATACATTTTTCATTTAAGACAGTAGACATGATATATAGATATTCCACATTATTCTTACTATCAGTCTCAATATGATAACCATTGGAACGTATATCTTTACAATTAAGTAGATTTCCCTTTGATTGACTAGAGAACAATATATTTTCAATTGTAAATTTTGTTCCTCTAGGAAAAACAATATTTTCTTTTCCAAAGCCTTCAATCAGGTTTCCAGAATTGATATCATATTGACTTTTGCTTCCAGTATTGTTAGTTTGGAAAAATATTTTCTACTTATAAGTATTGTATGTGTAGTTGCACTATTTGCTAGACATAGATCTTCTTTACTCAATTTTTAGTCACCCAACATATGAAAATGATCGAGGTTTCTTCATTAAAAAAAATAATTACAATAAGAAAAACAACATTTGGAATATACAAAGGTTACATCTACTAAGAGAAGAAAAAAAACATTAAGTCTAGATATTTTCAAAGTCAAATAAAGCATTTGATGTTCCATCAATTTTGTCGATTTTCTCTTCAGGAGATTCAAAAATGTCTGTCACATCCAAATTTGTCATATGGGATGGGTCAAATATGTCACTATCCTGGTATGCAAAATTTTCTTCCACATTTTTCTTTTTTTCCTTCAGGGAGTCTTGATAAAGATCAACTAAGTGTTTTGATGTATGAAAGGTATGTGACCAATACCCAATCATTCCGCATCGGAAGCATTTATTTTCAACACTTTTTGAACTCTTATCTTGTGAGGTTTTTCCTTTGTGATCATCATTTTTGCGGTTCTTTTGAAATTTGAATGATTATAATGACCACCACGAAAATAATAATTATTTCTTCCTCTGTCACGGTCACGACCTCGACCACGATTATTATTAAATTCACAACATTCACTTCAGAGAATGGTGTCGTTCCGGTTGGTCGATATTCATGATTTTTCAATAATAACTTGTTATTTTGTTCGGCCACGAGAAAACATGAAATTAATTCAAAATACTGTTTAAAACCTTTCTATTGATATTGCTGCTTCAGGAGCATATTAGAGACATGAAATATAGAAAATGTCTTCTTTAACATATCAACATTAGTAATTTTCTCTCTGCATAATAACAATTTCAAACTGATTTTAAATAATGTGAAGTTGTAATCAGTTACTGATTCGAAATCCTGTAGCCTCAAGTGCATCCACTCATAACGAGTTTTAGGAAGAATAACTGTTTTTTTTATGATCATACATCTCTTTCAAATTTTTCACAAGATACAAGGATCTTTTATTGTAAGATACTTCATTTTCAATCCCTCATGGAGATGATTACGAAGGAATCATAGCTTTTGCTTTACCTTGATTGGCTGTTGTATTTTTTTCTTTAATAGTCTCTCTAAGATTCATAGCATCTAAGAGGATTTTGGCATCAAGCACCCATGACAAATAATTATTGTCGTTAATATCAAAGACAACAAATTCCAATTTTGTGAGATTTTTCATGGGCAACACTATCATAAAATAATGTATTTATGTTAGATATTTAATAGATATTAAATATATAAAATAATATTAAATTTATTAATTATAACAAATAGGATAAAGCAGTATACCTTTAGAACCTACCTTAGCAGATCTCGTGCTAATAACATGTTGAGAACACAACGAAAATACAAATGCCAATAAAATATTAAAATAAATAAATATAATATACGTATATGGAATAAATAAATAATAAAATAAATAAATATTAAAATAAACTAAACATAATATATATAAATATATAAAATAAAATAAACAACAAAAGTAAATAAAATAACAAATTATAGATTTCTCTACTTTCCCCAAACTTTTTGAAATTTACCCAATGTGAGTCTTTCAAAACCTGCAAAATGTCACTATTTATAGGCAATTTGGCAAGGAGGTTGTGAATTACATGGACACTAATAATGAGTATTTATAAGACATATGGACAATACTTTAAAAAAAACAAAGATATGATATATGGTCAATGAACATGAGTATCTAATGGACATCTATTTTCTATAACATTTATAAGAAAAAAAAATTAAATATAAAAGATACACTTCTCGATACTAAGGGTGATAAATAAAAGCACAACAATTAAATTATTATAATAATGGGAAAGAGAAATCACATGAAATTGGATAACCCTCTACTTTATATTTTCTCCTATAAAATTGCATATAATTGTTAAATTTAAGACAACTTATCTTGATGGGCGTGTGGTCTTTATATTTTAGGGTAATTGTGGTTGTGTATGAAAAGGCTTTGGTGGATAGATTATATATATAAACAATGTTTTGCTTAGAAAATTGAGATGCGTGTTGTTATTTATTAATGGAGGTCAACTCTAAGTTTTAGATGTGTAAGCAAGACCCTAATACTTTTCCTCTCTATCTTTTACAATTTTTAAACATTTAATTTGGTGAGAGAAACTCTTCTCTTGCTCTATTTAAAGAAACAATGCCCTTCTTTGTTTGTAAACCATTGAGCTAAGTTATTAATCAATATTTTATGGCTATGTGATTCTTTGAATACTTTATGAACCAAATCTTTGAAATTATAAAATTGGAGAAAATATCAATCTACTTCCGAAGTCCTAAACTTTGAGGTTGTATTAATTTAAATCTGAATTTTCGTTAGTGTATTAATTGACATCTTCCTTCAGACTTAGTTCAAAAATATCACGTGAAACATATAACTGGTTCAATCAAACTTATCAACCTAGACTATTCATTAAAATTACATGCATTGGATTCTTACACGTCTATAAACTTCTTCAATTGTCAAACTAATGAAATGGACAATTAGAATTGATGTATGAATAATTTTTAAAGAAAATATTAATTAAAAGTATAAATTTATTTGTTTGTGAAAGTTTATGGATTTAATGAATAAAATTATAAGTCTTACACGATGTTTTCCAAATAGAATGTAATGAAAAGTGTAAATTGATACAATAATTAGTTCATGTATAAATTGATACACCTCCAAAGATTAAGTATGTAAATTGATATTTTCAAAAAAAAAAAAAAAATGAAAGTTGTTTTTTGTTTTTATTTTTATTTTTTTAATCATTTTGTTTTGGTATCATTCATTTATCCTATACATCACGAAGAATTAATAATTTTGATTATTTTGTTACCAATCTTGTTGATGCCAAAATTTGGACAAAAAGAAATGTATCTGACCTTCACATCACACCAACAGTAGATTTGCTTGAAGAAGAGAAGAAAGTGGCCTGTAAAAAAAAAAACTTGCATACCAATGTGGTGTTGGTCACACACACTCTAATCCTTAAATCAAATAATAAAAGAGTGTGGAAGCGATAGAGTTTGAGAGTAGGATTCAAGTTACCTCATGCAGAGTTATAATGATGTATTTATAGTGGAGATTGACCTAGACCTTCTCTTATTCCCTTTCAAAATCTAGTTATCTAATAACTTAATTAAATCCTAAGTGGGATTCTGTTCACCCCGTGAGTTTGATTCTAAACGTGCTTAAAATGATAGAGGAGAATGGTGATGAATGGATATGATGAATGGAGATGGATGAAAGAGTGATTTCTCTCTAGGTAACAGAATCTAGGGATGCGTTGGTAGTGGATGCATGCATACCTTGTGAATGCATACAAGTTCTCTCAAGTCAGACCTAAGTATAAATCTAACTTAAGTTTTCTGGTAAGTCCATGGTCTAACGCAAAGACTCTAGAATGCTTCTAATATAGATCTTGTTTTTGGATCTAATACAGATGTTTCCTAATTAACTTGAGAAATGTTGGTTTACACTGAGCTAATGGCCTGCATGCAAGAAAAAATAAGAGTTCAAAAGGAGAAGGGGATTTGTGGATGAATGGTTCTAAGTGTAAGTGATATGCATTGATTTTCGGGTAAGTTTAGCAAGCCTATGTAAGTACAATGATGATGAGATGAAGATGATACAAATGCTTGTCTACATTCTAAATGTATGTGCTATGAGTTGGAAATTCTATTCTTTAGCTCATGTTAAGTAACAACTCTCAATACGAAATCAAATGTAATCATATCTCTAGGGTCCATGCAATGGTCATAAAGAACAGGCAAAAGACGTGAGCAACTCTATCTTTAGACTTATTTCACGCCCTGACTTAATGCGTTCAATAGTTAAATTGCTCTCTCGAATGACTTAGCTACTTATTTACTTTAATCAATCGATCATGGAGACTTAAGCAACAGATTTCATGCTCTCATTAAGTCAAAAAATTTTTAAAAACACATATAATTTCGAAGGTAAACAGATAGAGAAGTGATAAATGGTCAAATTTAAGGTTGAATTAAAGATAACATGTGCTTATACAAACAATCTCAGCTTAATGAAATGAAATGGTGAATGAAAGTGAAGTGTGAAAAGTAGAAGTTACGCTAGAGAGTTCAATCTCTTGTCCTCTTTGGCTTGTTTTTTATGCTTGCTATAACCAATAGGGTGGAAGAGTTGAAGAAGATATCTCTCTCAAGCTTCTCTCCAATGAAACCTCTTAATCAACGGTTAAATGGTATCTTCCTCCCTATTACTTGCTTGCAAATGACAGATGCTATCTACTTGTATTGAAAAGAAAATTTTCTACTGGCTGGCTCTAAAATTGTCTAACTCTTATTCTGACGGTGGCTTCTCCTTACATAGGCAAATCTCAAAAACTTGGTGATTGGACCTATAATAAATTTAAAACCCTGGAACAGCCACTTCTGAAATGTTCAGACACCACCAGTCAGATGTCCATGCCTACAAGTGGTGATTTGATAGGAAATGTATGAGCTATGTATCTTTCATGCGTCGAATATTCTCGAACGCAACACTTAATAAATTTCTTTGATTCCTGCGTTGAGATGCATTAGTGAAGCAACTTTTTACTTAAAAAAAATATTTGTATGAGTTTACTACATAAATGGAATTTCATGCTTTTTTCTTTCATAATGAGTGCATTTATATCACTAAAGATCCTAATATTCCAACATTGAGAGAACAATAACTTGTATTTCTACAAGTTATCAAATTCTTGGGCTCGGGGGTGTGCCTATGTAAAAGTTGAGTTCCTCGACCTCGATGTGGTGGAGCTGGGGCCTTTGCCTCTAAGGTTGAAGTCAAGGGAAGGTTGGTTCAAGAGGTCCCAACTCAAGCCCAATGACCAAGTAGACCTCCTCGGCCTTGGGCACAGAGGTGGGGTTGGCCTCAGGGTCCAAGGCTAAGGCCAACGAGAAGTTGGGCCCAAGATCCCAATTCCCCTCATGACAATGTGTTGGTCCTGATTCAATTTTATTTTGCCTATATTAATTGAATTTATCATTTTGATCTAAAATCATCTATAACAATTCTTTAACCAAAAAATCACTCTCATCCAATGCTCCCATTTGAGCCAACTATATGTCATGTAGTATGTAACTTGTTCAATGCATGTTGATTTGATAAATACATCAATGGATGTTCAAATGGATCGCATTTTCATACATGCCTCAATGGCAAAGTTAGTTTGGAGAAGAAGTGATGGCAAAACTAAGAGAAACGTTGTAGTACAATACATCAATGTCGCACAGGCTCCGACAATGCTTGAGTTAGAGATATATCACGAGAGAGCAGTAAGCTTTAGGGTTTATAATGAATTTCAAGTTACATGGCTTTCTAGAAATCATACAAAATCTATTATAAAATCAGTATTGACTTAGAAAAAAAACTAATTTGATTGACTCAATGATGAGTGGTTTTAGATTTAATTAAAGTCATGTTTACTTTCATTTCATTCGATCCAATTTCATCCACAATAACATTAATATATACGTATATTTGAAACCACATAAATTAAGATAAATATTTCCCGAGTTGATGGACTAAGATAAAATAAGTCTAAAAATTTAGAGACCTTAAGCTAGATATTTGGAAGGTTGAGAAACTAAATTGGAATACTTCTAAAATTTTAGTACTAAAAGATCAGAAACAATTGAAGTTATTTTTCTTGCGGTTTGATCATTGCATTTTTTTCTTGCTCAACCATGGTTGAGGTGCGAAGTTATATCATTAATCTCTAAAATGGTAATTCGAACCTTATCCATTGAGTTATATTCTCAGGGAATGACAATTTCATATGATTAACATGGGTTGATTTGGTTTGGTGGATGCATAAATAACTTACCCTATGAATAATTCCTTAACAAAATTCATATACTTAGAAGCTAGCTCTTTCCTTAAATTATTATTGACAAAGGCCTCGTAGATGGTTGTCATCTCAACTAGCTAATAGGGTTAATATAGCTGGAGTACCCTAATTATTACCATTATTAATTCATCCTAAAATATGATGCATGATTAAGGACAGAAAAACCTCAAAGAAAAACTATAATATATTTCAAACCTAAAACAATATCAGCTAAACTACTGTCTATAAGTATAAGATTTACAAAATAATCTAAAGAACAATGGTAAATATAGCAATAAAGTCCAAAATATTAGTAGATATAGCATAATGTAAAAAAAAATTATAAATATGACAAAATTTTGATAGTCTATCAGTGAAGACCATATCGCCTGTAGAAGTTTATCAATGATAAACCATATTACTGATAAGAGTCTATTCGCGATAGAAGTCTGTCGCTAATAGACTTTGCTCTATTTGTAATTTTTTTAAAATGGTATTATATACTTGGTTATTATCCCTAAAAATGTTATCCATGGTAATTACTCATAAATTAAATAAATCTATTTAAAGAGGGAAAATTATACTTAAAACTATCTTAAAAGTCAAGGAATTAGGTTAAATAACATGATTATGAATTTTTCTGTAGAAAGTAAACATAAATGTAATTGTTGTTTCAAACTATTAAACATCAACGATACTCAATGATGTTGTTGTTTCAAATACTTTAATTACATGGTACCTCAGCTATAAATTAATCATAGTTTCTTAAATACAATTTTGAAAGAATTTTATATGGAACAAGCTTCCAAATAGCACTCTAATTTATTGTATTTTTCTTTAAAAAAAAAAAAGAACTGGATAAAAATAAAAGACGTAAAACAAAATAGTTCTATGGAATTGTAAATGTCTTAAAAGTGGACCAAAATTTGAAGTTTTCTTGAGAGGTCCATACCCAAGTTTGCAATGAATATTGTCTCTAGGTTGGTAGTGTAGGGGTAATATCGTTTTCAATTACAAGAGGACGTATAATTCAAAGAGGTGGTTGTAAATATTGTAATCATGCTCAAGGTATTAGTAGATATAGTATAATATAAAAATAATTTATAAATATAACAAAATTTAGATTCAGTTGTCAAAATCTATCAGTGATAGATTAGATCATACTACTAATAAGAGTATATCAACAATATAATCAATCACACAGATAGATTTTACTGTATTTAAAATTATTTAAAAATGTTGATATACATTTAATTGTATATTTATAATCCTGAAAGTACTATTCATTGTAATTACTCTAATTCAAATCACCATATTGTTCGTAAAATACTTATATAAATTAGAAGAGCGGTATAGACGAGAAATCTTGAATTTAAAGGGTATAGTAGCAACATCATAATTCATAACAATCAAAAAGAGTGTTAAAAAAAAAAACCTGTATGATAGAAATAAATATGTTAAGAATGGTTGAATTAGTTCAATAATCTTTTAAGGCACGTTTGTTGTGTTCAAGGCTAGATATGTGTCAAATGATCATGATTGAATTTGAAATTGAGGAACAGAGAAGAAGATCAAGCTTGTTAATTATGATTAATAATATGTTTTTGTTGTAAAATTGAGAAGCACCACAAAACATCACGGAAACATGAATGTGAAGAAAATATAATATAATAATAAATTAAATAAACAAATAACAAAATATTAGAAATTATGTAAATAGGAAAATATAAAAATGGCAATATAAAGTGGAATTTCTCATCGACGTGCATTTCTTCAAGAACCATCAAATATCACTATTTATAAGCAAATTTACAAGTATGAAGTGGAATTACATGGACACTGATAGTATGTAATATTAAGTAAGGGATTACAAGGGTTCAGGTTAAGAGTTTTCTTGGACCAACCAAAAAATTAGGATTGGTCAAATTTAAACCTTGTCGATTCTTCATAAGGGGTCAATCCAACCCAACCCAGATATTTTAGGATTGGGTGGGGTTGGGTAACCAGGTTATGAACTTAATAGTGAGCTTGAAAATAAATTTAATTAAATAAGGGATTATGAACTTAATAGTCAAAAAGAGACTTGAAATGCACATACCCGTGAACAATATCCAACTGTTGTAAAGTGATTTCAAACTGCGATTGAGAGAACCATGAGATGGATTGATGAAATTTGTTGTAAGTTGTTGTCTGCAATTATGTTGAAGCCATGAGTATGAACAATGAATGATTGAGAGTGTGAGACCGTGAGAGATTGAGAGGGAGATGACCGATTAAGAGAGAGATAGTGATAAGCGAAGTGATTGGGAGTTGAGTTCTCACTTAGGTTGCTTTCTTGGTTGAGTTGAGGTCGTGATCGTGAGTTAACGCTAATGGAAAACAAGAGAGTTAGAGATTGAGAGGGAGATAGTGAAAAACGAGAAGAGAAAATGAGAGGTTGAGAGATACCGTTACAACGTTAAGAGTTTGAGACTAAGAGTCAAGAGATTGGGAAGGAGAGAGTCAAGAGACTTTGGATGCTGGGGATGGGCAGTGACGTGAATGAAAACTGAAAAGGAGAAATTAAGGCTTTGAAAACCTAGGCTAGTAATATATATATATATATAATACATATGGCCAGGTCGGGTTGGGTCAACTCGGCCTGAATTTTCTAAATCTGAGAATCAACCCAAAAATTAATTTTTCAAAATTTTCAACCATTCCCAACCCTTACAGTTTAGGTTGGGTAGTCCGAGTTGGTCGGGTCATTGGATTTTTTGAACACCCCCTAATCTTGAGACACATGGGCAACATATGGGATAATAGAAGTATGACACATGGCCTTTGAACACTAAGCATGGGCATCTATATCAATTAAATCATAATATTTATAATACTCCCCCTTAAATGTCCATTATATATGTATGAAATATACATCGTTAAAACCTTACTAGGAAAAAAACCCCATGAGATAAAATCTTAGTGAAGGGAAAAAAAATATCTATTTCATATAATCAAATACTTCTAAAAGAATATAATATATTTGCTCCCCCTCATGGAAATATCACTTCCTTTGTAAATAAGTCTACCAGGTTATCCTTCACATAAATTGTTGTACAGTGATGTCCTTATTTTCTTCAAGATCATGAGTATAGAAAAATTTTGGTAAAATATATTTTGTTCTATTTCTTTTAATATATCCTCCTTTGCTTTGGGTTATACATGTTGTGTTGTCTTCATATAATATTGTTGGAAGATTTTTATTAGAAGACAAGCCACATGTTCAATGAATGTGTTGAGTTATCAATCTTAGCCACAAACACTCTCGACTAGCCTCGTGAATTGCAAGAATTTCAGCATGATTTGAGCAAGTAGTTGTTATTGTCGATTTCACTGATCGTCGTGATATAGCAGTTCCTCGACATGTAAACAAATAACTTGTTTGAGACCTAGCTTTGTCTGGATCAGATAAATATTCAGAATTTGTATAACCAATTAAAGCAAATTTCAATTTCTTTAGGTTAAAATGCCTTGAATCTGTTTGCTGGCGCTTCGAACAACCTAGTACGGGGGTCTAGCTGGTGGGGGTTCGAGGGCAACGCCCCCGAAACCTATTCAGATTTTGTATTCATCATATTTATTTATTTGCAGTTATTTACGATTTTGACCCTAGGGTTTAAAGCAGTGCGATATATAAACTCTCTAACCTAGAGGCGCCGTTTTTTTATGTAATTCTGAAAACATTCTATCTAATAATATTGTTTTCCCTCTGCCCGTGGACGTAGCAAACACACTGTTAGTGAACCACGTATATCTGTGTGTCGATCTTCCCTATCTCTACGTTCCTTTTGTGTTCTTTAATTTTCGATTTCACAACACTTTGAATAAAACAAACTCATATCAATCATTCCTCGGAGATAATGGAGTATATGCTTAATTTCATTCTAATGTCTTTTCTTGGAGAAGAACTGTATCTAGCTAATAAATTTACTAAAAATGCAATATTTAGTCTTGTATTATTAGCAAGAAATATAAGTGCACCAATTGCACTAAGATATGGTACTTCAGAACTAAGAAGTTCTTCATTATCATCTCGAGGTCGAAATATATCTTTCTTCCCATCTAGTGAACGAACTTCCATTGGAATATTAATGAATGTTCTTTGTTCATGTAGAACATTTTCAATATTTTTCCAATATAAGTTTACTGATGAACAAATATCCCATCAACTAAATGCTCAATTTTCAAGACAAGGTAAAATTTTGTTTTTCAGAAATCTTTCATCTCAAACTTTTTTTTTTAAAAGGTATTCTACTGCCTTTGAAAGCTCTTTAGGAGTACCAATTAGATTTAAGTAATCAACATATACAGTTATAGTTGCAAATATTGACTGTGAATTTTTTAATAAAAACACAAGGACATGTTGGATTATTTTGATATCTTTCTTTCAACAGTTATCCACTCAGGCGATTGTACCACATTCGTCTAGATTGTTTCAATCCATATAGTCATCTCTGTAACTTTATTGAATACAGTTTCTTGGAACTTGATTTATATGTTTCAGGTATCTTAAATCCTTATAGGATTCCCATTTAAATAATTATCAAGAGATCTATATAAATATGTTGCAATTACATCCATAAGATGCATGTCTAGATTTTCATACATAATCATATCAATTATATATCTTAGTGTAATTACATGCACCACTCGAGAATATATCTCCTCATAATCAATACAATTTTTTTGTGAAAAACCTTGTGCAACTAGTCTTGTTTTATATCTTGTGACCTCATTATTTTCATTTTTTTCTCACAAATATTTATTTATATCCCACAGGTTTGACCCATTCTGGTATTCGAACTACTGGTCCAGAAACTTATGTTTTAAAAGTGAATTTAATTCTGCCTTAATTTCTTCTTTCCACTTAAGCAGATATTTTCTATGTCAATGTTCTTCAACAGATTTTGGTTCAAGATCCTCATTTTCAAATATAATATCAAGAGCAACATTATATACAAAAATGTTGTCAATAATACATTACTTCGGTTCCATTTTTTTTGTGGTGGAGCAATTGGAACATATATTGCATATCCAAAAATTCTAAGATGAGAAATATTCGGCTCATGATCGTCAACTAATTGTAATGACGAGTACTCATAAGAAACTACTGGTCTAATACGTATAGATGATACAACATGCAAAATAGCATGACCCTATACATATGTAGGAAGCTTAGCTCTCATAAGCAATGGTCTAACAATTAATTGCAAATATTTTATAACTGATTCTGCTAAACTATTTTTTGTATGAACATTACTTATCTCAATTGACATACAATAATTATAAAAAACTTGGGATGTAAATTCACCAGCATTATCAAGACAAGTAGTTTTAATTATGTAATCAAGAAATTGTGCTCTTACCTTAATTATTTAAATAAGTATCCTGCAAATGCAAAGTTTCGACTTGATAATAAGGACACATGTAATCATCTCCTGGATGCATCTATTAATACTATAAAATATATAAATGGTCCACTTGGTGGGTTAATATGTCCACATATATCACCATGAATTAGTTCTAGAAATGCAGGTGATTAAGTCTACATTCTAGCTGGTGATAGTCTAATTATTAATTTGCGTTGAGAGCAAGCATCACATGATAATTCACTAGATCGAAAAATCTAGTTCTTCAATGAGTATCCATTTGAATTCTCTTCTCATCATTATAGACCCTGGATGACCCAATCTGTCATGCCAAATAGTAAATATATTTGGATTCATGAACTTCAGGTTCATTGTTGTATATATTTCAATTACTCGTATATAAGTATAATATAATCCAGGAAGGCAACTTTTCCAATATACGTTTTTTATGTGACACAGTAGATATGATATAAAGATACTTCATATTATTCTTTCGATCAGTCTCAATATGATAACTATTACAACTTATATCTTTAAAACTTAATAGATTTCTTTTTTATTGACTAGAGAACAATACATTGTCAATTGTAAATTTTGTTTCTAGCTAAAATAATATTTGCTTTTCAAAACATTTAATTAAATTTATAGAATTTGATATGGTATTGACTTTTGTTTTCAGCATTGTCAGTTTGGAAAAATATTTTCTACTTGTAAGTATTATACGCGTAGTTGCACAGTCTATCAGACATAGAACTTCATTCCTCATTTTTGAGTTATTCAACATATGAAACTATCTATAATTCTTCAGCGGGGGAAACGAAAAAAACTCGTGCTAATAACATATTGTAATTAAGAAGCACAATAGGAATACAAATATGGAGAAAATATAATATAATAATAAATTAATTAAATAAAATAACAAAATATTAGAAATTATGTGAATAGGAAAATATGAAAATGGTATATGAAGTGAATTTTCTCACTAATGTACATTTCTTTAAGATCCACGAAATGTCACTATTTATAAGAAAATTGATAAGTAAGAGGTGGAATTATATGGACACTAATAGTCTATGATCTTGAGACACATGGATAATACATAAGGTAATAGGAATATGACACGTGGCCTTTAGACACTAAGCATTATCATCTATATCACTTGATTCGTAATATTTATAATAGTCTTAATTTTATTTGATTATTAAAAATATCTTTAAGATGCCATTCTTCGACGCTAACCTGCCCAATGAAGATCTCTAAGTATTAAGAGCATCCATTTTTGTAGCCGCAAAGCTCTTTATTTATTCTCTGATTTCTCTGCTAAAAATCATTATCCTATTGATTTTAAACCCTGAAAACTATGGACTTTATGTAAACTCTACGTTACTTTTTTTAATCCTTAAACTTCATTTTTGCAAGTTGTTGCAATAATAAAGTGAGTGTATCAGAATTAACTGAAAGGGAAAGTTTTATCCATTATTTTTTTGCAAGGTGGAAGAAACTCTCTAATAATCCATCAAACCCCCCATTCCCCAAAGCATGGTTTTTTTTTTTTTTTTAATAGCAATAGATAGCATTTTTAAGGTGATAATTAAGTATATAATAATATTTTTAAAAAATCGTAAATATAGCAAAGTCTATCTATGATATTGGACTCCTACTAACACTAATAGACTATCTAAACTTTTCTATATTTTTAATTTTTTTTACATTATGATATATTTACTACTACTTTATGTCTGATTGTTATATTTGTAACTGTCCTTCTTTTTCTTACTTAAAAAAAAAAAAAAAAAAAAAAAAAAAAAAAAAAAAAAAAAAAATAAAAAAAGAACACTCATGCTCCTTTATTCCAATAAAGGAGCATGAAAAGTATATGAGTCAATTGTCACATAGTTACACTGATGTTGAAAAATATATATGATTTGAACATTTAGCCTTAAGAAAAGTATATGAGTCAATTATCACATAGTTATGCTGATGTTGTCCCATTTCTTAGGGTCCGTTTGGATTGACTTAAGAAAAAAGTGTTTTTCAAGAAACTCATTTTTATTTAAATATTTTTTTATAAAAATTGATTAAAATATACTTAAAAAGTTATTTTGAGTGGTTGTTAAACATTTCGATTTCTTCTTAAATGACTTATTTTTTAAATTAAACACTTGAAAATGTAATCCAAACACATCCTTAACCAATTCAAGTCCTCATTGATTTTCAATTTTGCCCTTAACACATCACTAATTAGACTCCATTTCCTAATTACTTAGGTTTTGTTTTGATATCCATTTGATTTTTTAAAATTGTATTTGTAATTTATCATAATTTCTTTATAATGGTCCTCATCTTTCTTAAGGAAACATTTAAATTTTTAACCAAATTTTAATTTTTAAAATTTGGCATAGACTTTTTAAATATTTTTTTAAAGTAGATAACCTAACAAAGGAATTAATAGGTGAATATAACTTTTACAATCTTAATTTTTAAAAATCAAAACCCAAATCATTGTTTTAGTTTTCGAAAATTAAGGTTATAAATATTGTTATTATGATTGCTAACATATTTTCAAAATTCAAGTCAAAAGTAATTTTTATAAATTGGTTTTTACTTTTTGAATGGGCTAAAAATTCAAATATCTTAAAAAATGTGAAAATCATATTAAAAAATTAAGAGAACAAAAGTACACATGCATGTTAGTTAAAACTTTGTTTTAGCAAGAAATTTGTTAACAACGTCTTATAAGTTTGAAAATGATAATGCTCAAGGAAATTAATTAATTTAACCACACGAATGTTATAAATATTGAAATTTTTAAAAAGGGAAATTGTAAATATTTTAAAATTTTTTAAATGTCTCTTTTTAAAACATATAAAAATTAAATGGAATGTTTCATAGGATTTTTTTTCCTTTTTTTATAAGGTTTAAAATCTTCTGATTAGACACTTAATCTTTAGGAGCCGTTTGAATTGAGGGAATTGGAATGCGAATAAGGATAGAAATGGGTAAGGGATAAACAAACAAGTTTTGTAGTTTTAGACATGAGAATAAGTTATTTTCATGCATATATCCATGAATGATATCCATCCAAAAAGGTGAGTTTTCTTCATGTTCATTAACTCTCATCTTTTAATACATTTCTTTATTCTTTTATTCTATATATTATTAAAATTAATTATTATATGAAAATTAAATTTATAGTTTATAAAGTTATATTAAAATTTAAATTATAGGGTATGAATTTAACTACTTCAATTTAAAATAATTTAATTTTTATTTTAGTGTAATACATTAGTTTATATATAGACATACACACACAGACTTATTTTTCAATAAACTGTAAAGAACCGATGCAATAAAATTATCAATTAATTAATTATATTTGTTGGTTAATGATCATTATGATTAATATAATATGAATTTATTTTTGAAAAATTATTTTAAATGATAAAACTGCTTAAAATATTTACAAATAATAGTAAAATATCATCATTTATCTGAAATAAACAACGATAGATTACTATTTTGTGTTTATCATGATATAGACAGGCTTATATAGTAGTCTATCGCGGTCTATCGTAGATAGACAGTGAAATTTTGCTATATTTATAAATATTTTGATTTATTTTCCTATATATGAAAATTGTTTTTTAACAATTATAATTAGTTTTTTATTGATTAATTAGAATTTATTAATTATTTTATTAATTAATACATCATAATTATATAAATTCATCAAATTATGTAATCAAGTAAATTTAATTATAAATGACTTATTTTACAAGTATTGGTAATCAATAATTTAATTACTATTATTATATGATTGTTAAATAATTAATTTCTAAAAAGAATAAATTGAATTATCGATTAATCTATTAAAATTTTATAGAGCTTTCATGATTAATTTCACAAATTAAATAAAAATAATAATTTATTACCATAGAATTCTAATAACATTCTTATGTACAACTAAATACAATCATTTTTTATTCTCAATAATCTTATTCACAAACTTATTATTTCTAAGCCTCCTTAATTTATAGATATCTATAACACTTTAAATCTCCTTTAGAAATCTATTCTCTAGTTCTTGCTACTAAGCTTTCATTTTCATTTAATATCATTTTTGGACTTTAGTCCACCCTATTTTGATGTACCAAATATTAGAGTTAATATACATGCCACTTAAAAACATACAAGTCCACATGTGGTGTTTTATAAGATTTATGTCCAATACATAATTAAAAAAAAATTGAAACAATACAAATTAAAATAATTTTTTACGAAAATTCACATAGTATAAATATTGAATGACCAAAAATTGGCTTTGAAGTCCATTTAAAATAATAATAATCAAGACTTGTCATATAATCTCCTAATTAACACATCATTTATGTGTGACATGATTTTATATATATGATCTGGATTGTTTTTAAACATAGGAAAATGTATCAAATTATTTGATAATAAAATATTATTATCTATCCGTGATAGATATTGATAGACCATCTATCAATGTCTATATCAGTGATAGACAGTTATAGACACTGGTAGACATTTATATTTATAAATCAATTCAAAATATTTCCAACAGTTTTATTATCAGTATTTATCATTGTCCCATTAATAGACTGTGACATATTGTTATATTTGAAAATATTTCTAACATTTTTATTATTTAAAATAATTATCCTATGATTTTTCATGATTAAAACTATTTTACTAAAATTATAAAAATTAAATGTGACTATCAAACAGATTAACAGATTATTTCTCTAAATTAACTATACTAAGACTAATATCATATTTCTTTCCTTTTCAAATCAGTTATATATGCAATCATTCTTACTCATGGTTGGAAAAATCTCTTATTTCTACAACAAAAATAATTGTGAAATTAAAAAGAAAATAATAAAACTATAGAAAGATATCTACTTTGTAAAAAATTGTTACGATCTTACAAAATAATTCTCTCTATGATTCTAATTACAAGAGGACTTTCTCAAAACTTTTATATTACTCACACCTTTTAATCTCAATCTCAAACTAGAGAAAAGGAAACTTAACTAGAGTTAGTACACCCAAATTTAAAATATTTCAAAGAGCTTAAATGATTTGATATCAAAGGCATATGCTTCTTTTATAGTGTTTGAAACTCATTACTTTTTTTAACTTTTCACGCTTCTAATATTTTGCCAAAACTCAATACTTATCCTACTTCTCTTACAATTTATATCATCATGTTTCTAAAAGATCTATATCTATATCTATATATATATTATGATTTAAAGAATAAACCCTTTATATTATCACACAAACCTTTATCTTGGAGAAAAGCACAAACAATTAGGAGTATAATTTAATACTATCCATGTTATCCTTGAAAAATGATCTCAATTAAGAAAAAGAAAATCCTTCATCAATTATAAAATACCGTAGGTTGTGCAATAATAACAATTGCCTTTTGACTCTTAAAATAATGGAATAGACTTCACATAATTGTTTAATATCCATAGATCTAGAAATCAATGCTTCCATATGTATCCATAGCTAATATATACATATGACATTATTTAATTATTTTGTACTTATGCAAAAGAAAGGGATGAAATTATCAACAAATTCATATTTCACTATGACATATGTCATCTATATTTTAGTATTATTTTCCTTGGTAACGTGAATGGTGGTAGAGATTATATGAATAATAAATTAATGAAGCATTATCCTAATAACTATTGTTTTTTTTTTCTCCAAATTTTATTTTAAAAAGGTAGCTTATAAACTTATCCATAGTAGCTTTTTAGAACCTAAAAAATAAAATAAAATAACTCAAGAAAAATTTTCTTGATAACATGACAAAAATTATCTTTTGGAGAAATGGTTTCTTGTCCCTTTTTTTACTTTTATTTATTTTGAAAAAATAAAATATTTCCTTACTAGTCCTAGACTGATTCTAAAAGTAAAAACTATCTCTGTAAACTTTCTTTCATCATGTGTTGTCCGAACTTGCACATTTCGTAAAAGATAAAAAAATAAAACTATTTGGTTGCATCCAAAATTCCATCCATATTCTTTGTGCAACTCTCCCAAGTGTCCAATCATAAGTTGTCACGTGACAAACTTTTCTTCTTATCTTAGAAATCAACCAACATAGAATTGCTCTAGCCACGTGACTTTGAAGTTTTTGTAATTAAGTTACCAAAAAAGGAAGATAATACATTTTATTGGTATAAGTAGTAACTATCAAATTCTTTTCAATTGTTTTTAACGATACTTTCATATCTTTAAAATCTCTCATTCTTTTATGATCTCAGTTGATTCTGATATTATTTTCTCTAATGGAGAGTCACATAAATTATTTGTTTTTTTTAAAAAATATTATATGTATAAGAAAAGAAAAATAGAGAAACATGGGTGTAGAGTTATGAGGTCTCCGAGTTGACCATTTCAAGATCGGATCCCAAGGTTTCTCTTTCTCATTGGATTTCGTTAAACATTCATATTTAATTGGAGTTGATTATGTTGAGTTTGCATTCTCTTTTATATATTTTTTAATTTCCACCTCCAATTTTTCATTTCATTTTATATTTTTATAATCTCAAGTCCAAACACCATAAATAATGACAGTGATGCAACAGCTAATTATAAAATTTAATCACACTTCCAATAAATAAGCTATGTGTGCTAGGTTCAAACCCTTTTAATAAAACATTAATTAACACAAGAGACCCTTAGATTAAAAATTTTTTATTGCAATATTGGTTAAAATGAAATTTGATCGATATGGTATCAAAATATGTGTTCAATTCGTCAATTCGTCGAATGTATAAGTTCATTTGATAAAGATACTTATTATCATCTAAAAAATCGATGATTCAATATCCTATTTACTATTGTTGAACTATAATAATGAATAAAAAGTTCAAATTTAATATCATTTTTTCCACGATTAATAATCGAATACTAACTAAAAAGCTTTTAGATTTTAGATTACATTACAGTTTTTTCATAAATTATTAAAATTAGGGATCTTTTTAAATATAAAAAAATATTTAAAAATATTTACACTTTATAACAAAAAATTTCAAAAGCACAAACACTTTCGAAACTTTTTGCTATAGTATAAATATTTTAAAAAAATTTCTATCTATAAGAATTTTCCTAAAATAATTTATTTTTAGGTTTTTAGTTTTATAAAAAAAAAAACTTATTTGTTAACCATTATAACACAAAGACAAGCCTCTCGAATTTGTGCTTCACAAGATGTTTAATGGCTTGGACACCCAACTCAACGGGCTACGATAATTAGCTATAATAAATTGTTGTGGCTGCCTTAATTAATTAAAAGTTAGGCTAAATACGGCCGATAAAGTTTCTCTTAATTATCATATAGTTGAAAAAAGATATTCATCAAAAATTGAATATCATATGTATAGGGTTAGATCCGAATTTTCACCAAGGGTAAAAACACTTTCTGCCGCACACGATTAAGGATTTCACATTGGTAAGATAAAGAGACTTAATAATTTTAATAAAATACGTAGATTGCTCTTTTGGTTGGCAATTGGGTTTAAAATGGAATCACATATTTATCGAATATGGTATCATAATCATTAAATCCAAACCGGTATTCGATTGAAAAACTATGACGTAACAATTGTGAACCTAAAGAAGCACCATCTACGGAGAGTACATTAATAAGGATTCCATATTGGAAAGACATGAAGACCTCACAAACTTTATCAGATACACAAGTTACTTCTCTCATTATCAATTAGTTTTGAGATGAAACCACATGTTTTTTTAATAACAACTACGACATAGTTATCCCTAATAATCGTAAGAGCTAGCAAGTATATATGTGAAATCTCTCACTTCTAATATAGGAAATAAGCAGAAATATTACAGATAAATTAAAAGAAAGCAATAAAACCTGGAAACACGAGAACTTGCGTAGAAAACTCCAAACTTGAGAAAAATCATGGCTCACCAGAAAGAAATCCACTATGTGGAAAATTATTACAATGACACAGAATTTTTCTCTCTCTCGATCCCAATTACAAGAACACTCTCTCAAAACTTTTATATTACTCGCACTCTTTTACCACTCTCATAAACTAGAGATTACATAAAGGGAACTTAATTAAAGTTAGCACACTCAAGCTTAAAACGTTTTTAAATGAGACAACTTAAAACCAAAGGTACAAGCTCCTTTTATAGAGTTTGGTACTCATGATACTTCCTAGAACTTTTTCAACATGGGACAACTACACTTCTAATATTTTGTTAAAATCCAACAACTTTTACATCTTCTAATAAACATGATTAAAATCAACCAAAGTGAGCTTAACTCAATGGTAATTGATATAATTTTTCTCCTCAAAGATTATAGGTGTATTATTAAGATTGACTCAAAGTGTTTGCATATATGTAATTTATCTCTCACACATCTAAGAAAGTGTTAAATTAGAAGTGATGTTCATCTTTCTCCGTCCAAAACTATATATAAATAAATAAAAGATGGTGTTTAGGGTTTTGGGGTTTCAAAGTGAATTTAAATGAAGGTAAGGTGATGAATAGAGGGTTAATTAATTAAAGGGGGACCCCATTAAAGTCAAAGCCAAGATGCGGCCCTTATGTGTGTGTAATAATAATTCCTTTCATTGAGAGACGAGAGAATTGACTTTGGTGCCTCAAAATTTGTATTAATAACCAAACAAAAAACACAAAGAAAGAGAAAGAAAAGGATAATATAATCTTCCATAACTCTCAACAGTCTAAGAGATCAGAAGAAAAAACAATCATATGGAGATTGATCTATCACTCAAAATAGATCATCACAAGGAAGAACTTTTCAAACACAAAAAAGTTCAAGAAGAGGAAGAAGAGGAAGAAGAAGAAGAAGAGGAAGAAGAAGAAGAAATTGATGATCATATTGTTGCTTCTACATCTAGTAATTTGAAATTGTTTTTGCCACACAAGATTAATATAGGAGAGGTAATTACATTAAAAATCCCTTCTTTCTTATCAATAATTTTCTAGATTATAGATTATGATTTAATTGTATTTGAAAATTTTCTAGTTTTTTATTATAATTATTGTCTCTTTGTGTTTTGGGGGTTAGATTTCAGAGTTACAAATGGAAATGGATAGAATGAAAGAAGAGAACAAGGTGTTGAGAAAAGCTGTGGAACAAACAATGAAAGATTATTATGATCTTGAAATGAAAATTGGTTTCATTCAACAAAACAATAGTAACCTCAACAACAAGGTAATTGACTTCATAATTCTCTTTTTATTCTAAGATTTTTATGTATCTTACATTTTCCTTATTAGTTTTCATTGATATTATATATGTGTGATCTTCAAACATTACTAGATTAAAACTTCTCCTAATATATGTTATTAATTGGTTTAGAGGATAAAAATTTTGGTTTGGTTCTCTCTTTTGTTTTGTCATTCAAATCTCTCATAAGTGTTAAATAAAATATTTGGGCAAATTGGAACCCATTTCTTAAGTATGGTGGTAGTTGTAGTTATACTTTCAAATTTCTAATTGTAAAAATTTGACCGTTAAACTTTTACGAGTGTTAAAATTAGACTCTTCAACTTATAATAATCATATTGTGGACTTTCAAATAATAAAAAAATTATCAAACTTATAAATTTGTTACAATTTCTAGAATTATATAAGCTTGAGATTTTGATATTAACATTTGTATGAGTTTAAGGGCTCAATTTTTACAATCGAAAGTTTAAAGGGTATAATTGTAATTACAACTACCATACATTAGGGGTGGTCTTTACAATTTATCCTTATTTTATATGTCGAATGGTTCTATTGAAAAAAATTTCACACTTCCTAGGTAAGAATATACATAAAATAATTTTGAAAATTAAAATAAAACAACAAAAACAGGGAAAACACAATCATACGTAAAAAAATCCTAAAATTTGAGAAAAACACTCTTTATCAAAAAGAAATCCACTAGATAAAAATTGGTTAGAAATTATAAATTTTTAAAAGGTGAAAACTAAACAAAAGATAAAGTGAAAGTTTAATAGTGTTTGTATATAATTAAATATAGAAAAGCAAAAAAAAAAAAAAAAAAAAAGGTTGGCCTCTTTTAAGTTTTTCTTTTTTTTTATTTGGTGTTAGTGAAGAATCTAAATGAATAAAAAATATATATATGATTTGTAGGTTCAAATTTGTGCAACATTAATTTCCTTTCAACTCAATTGAATTTTGAATTTTATAATAATCTACTCATTGGATTTCGTGCTAATATTGACCCCATGGTTGTCACTCACAAATTTTTCCATGCTTAAATGAATAATTTAATTACCTTTTTATATTTTTCTCAAAGGTCTAAAAATAATTGTCACACCAAGACACAGTTGATAATAATTTAATTACCTTTTTATGTTTTTCTCAAACGTCTAAAAATAATTGTCACATTAAGACACAATTGATAATAATTTAGTTCGTTTGGTTTTAGTTTTTTATTTTTGAAAATTAAGTTTAGAAATTTTTTTTTACATTTCTATATTTTTTATTTTGTTATCTACATTATTTTATCAAATTTTCAAAAACGAAATCAAGTTTTGAGAACTAAAACAAAGTACTTTTTATAAATTTATATTTTTTTTTAATTTGACTAATATTCAACTTTTTTATTAAAGAAATATGTAAAATATTGTAAGAAATTTATGAGAAATAGCTTAATTTTTAAAAAACAAATAGTTGTCCGATTGGATTTTAGTTTTTTTTTTTTTTTGAAACAAGTTTATAAGCATTACATTCACTCATATATTTTTTTTTTCTGTTTTTGTTATCTACTTTATACTAAGTTATTTTGAAGATTCTTTCAAATTTTAATTTTTAAAAATTAAAAAAAATAGTTTTGAAAGCTTGTTAATTATATTTTTGCTATGGTTTCAAATAAATTTTTGGAAAAGATGAAAACTATAATAAATAAATAGTGAGAAAATTAACACAATCCCAAAATTCTAGAACTAAAAACTAAGTTCCTATCTGATAATTAATCAAATGGTTTTGAATTTTTGGTTTTGGAAAATTAACATTATAACCCTCTTCCACGTTGGTTAACATTTTCAAAAACCATGTATTGAAACTTTAAAATAAATAAATGAATCGATTTTAAATTATTATTTTTTGCTTTTAGAATTTAAGTAGGAATTCAAGTGTTGTGAAAATGAGAGAAATTGCAATAAACCTAATTAATTTTAAAAATAGAAAACTAAAAATGAAGATCCCATTTGATTTTTTTTTTCTTTTCTTTTCATTATCTACTTCTTACTAATGATTTAGAAATCTAAGCTAAAATTTAAAAATTAAAAGAAAATAGCTTTTAAAAAAATATTTTTACTTTTAGAATTTAATTAAGAGTTTAAACATTGTATTTAAGAAATATGCCAATCATGGTACGAAATTAAAATTTTTAAAAACAAAAATTAAAAACTAAAAGGTTACTAAACGGGACTGAAATGGTTATGAAGCATCTAAATAATTTCTCATTTGTGACAATTACAATAAGTACATATATAATTTGGTTCTCTTTTACAGGACTCTCACAACTTCCTATCATTCCATGGAAATGAGAACAAGAGACGTGAAGAACCAACAAAACCAGACCTCGAGCTCGGAGAAATGGCGAAGAAGAAGAGACAAGTTCGGTCACCATCGAAGGAGGACGAGATGAGAAAGAGTGAATTAGGGTTATCATTAGGGCTCCACACAAACAACAATGATTTGGATCAAGAAGATAATCATAAAGAATTATTACAAGAAGAAACAAGAGAAAAGAAGAAGGAAGATTCAATAATAATGTCCAACTTCAACTCAATCCAAAACAAGCCACAAAGGCCTGAATTGCAAGCAATGGCACCCCCACAAAACAGAAAAGCTAGGGTTTCTGTGAGAGCAAGATGTGAATCTGCCACTGTAAGTTTTCTTTTCTTTTTTCCTTTTTCTCTGTTTAGTACACAGATTCGAACTCTAGCATCTCAATAAAAAATATCAGTTAAATTATGTTCACGGTTTGCCACATTAATAATAATTAATAATAATAATAATATCCCTCTCAAAACCACCTTATTTCAATGTCATTTTTGTTCCTTTTTTTCAAAAGGGTATTTACTAAATTTTTTAATATGACATGAGATGGATACTCAAGTTTAAAAAATATTTTTTTAAAAAAAAAGTACCAAACTAATAAAATATTGAAGTCGATTTTAATTATAAATGGTGTTCTAAAGTTAAATTGTATTATTATTTGTAGATGAACGATGGTTGTCAATGGAGGAAGTATGGTCAAAAAATTGCGAAGGGAAATCCATGTCCTCGAGCCTATTATCGTTGCACAGTTGCACCAGGATGCCCAGTCAGAAAACAAGTATTTTTTTCCTCTTGTTAAATTACTAGTCTAGTTCCTTAATTTTTATGAGTTTTTATCTATTTGATCCCTTAAAATAAGTTTTATTTTTGTGCATGTAGATGAACGATGGTTGTCAATGGAGGAAGTATGGTCAAAAAATTGCGAAGGGAAATCCATGTCCTCGAGCCTATTATCGTTGCACAGTTGCACCAGGATGCCCAGTCAGAAAACAAGTATTTTTTTCCTCTTGTTAAATTACTAGTCTAGTTCCTTAATTTTTATGAGTTTTTATCTATTTGATCCCTTAAAATAAGTTTTATTTTTGTGCAATAGGTGTCTTAACTCTTAAAAACAATTATAGCAATTTTTTGTTCAATACAAATTCTTGATATTCAAATAAAATAAAATAAAAACTAATCTATTTTAATAGATATAGAATTAAATTTGATGTCTAATCTGATCATGTATTTATTACATTTGTGACTTTTTTCCAATTAGATCAAGAATCTCTATTAAATGCAACTGAAAATTCCAGAACATAAATACAAAATTGAAAATTCAAATTCTTGAGCAAAACCAATTGTCCATGATATATAGTCTATTCTCATTGGTTATTCTTTCATTAAATAGTTTGACTATCAATCTTTCAATCTTTCTAATTTTTATACATCAATTTCCACCTTTATTATTTCAACAAAAGAACTCTCTAAAGGTATTATTAAGAAGAAAAATGAAATTTTAAAGTTGGAAGATATTTGATATAATTTAACGACTTTCTTTATCAATTTAGCTAGGTATGATTTATTGGAATGCCTTGAATTTATTTTCATATTTGGCATATTTATGTTATTTACGTCTTTTATTTTAGGATTTAGAGAAATGCACTGTATAAACTCTTTAATTCTAAAAGTGCCTTTGTTTTGTATTTTGAATAATTCTCTCAAATAAAATTGTTTCATCTCTACTCTGTGGATATAGCTAATATATTATTAGTGAATCACGTAAATCTATGTGTTGTTTTCTATTTATCTTTATTTGTCAATATGATAATAATGTCTAACATTAAAACTTACCATTTTTAGGTGCAAAGATGTTTAGAAGACATGTCAATTCTTATAACAACGTACGAAGGAACACATAATCATCCACTCCCTGTTGGAGCAACAGCCATGGCTTCCACAGCTTCTGCAGCAGCTTCCTTTATGCACTTAGACTCAACTAATAATAACATTAATCTTTCTTCTCTTCCAAACCCTAATATTCTAAACTCTTCTTCTTCTTCCTATTCTCCAAATTTCCTCCAAACTCAAAACCCTAATAATCATCAACCCTCAACCAACAACACCTTTTACACTCCATTAATCCCCACCTCTTCAACCTCACACTTCCCCCATTCCTTTAATTACCCTACCAACTTTCAACCTAATCATCTTTTCAATCCTCTCCACCGCCGCACGTGGAAACCGGCCGACAATAATAAGCCACCGTTCACACCCGAGAGTGTCTCCGCCATTGCTTCTGACCCTAAGTTTCGAGTTGCCGTTGCGGCCGCTATTTCTTCGCTCATTAACAAAGAGAATAACCACATGACAGCAATGAATCCTATCGAAGATTCTTCTTCTTTCAGTCCTAGTAAAGATGGCAAAGGCGGCGACGGCAGCGGCGACAGCGACAGAGCAAACAAAAAATTGGTTGTTGAGTCCCTCTCATCAAATGGTAATTAGGCTCTTTTCAATGGTGGAAATTTCCATTTTTTGAGGGAGGTTCAGAGTTAGGGTTGTTTAATCATGAAATGGTTAAGATTTTTTTTTTTTCTTTTTTGTTCTCTGTTTGATCCAAATTTGTATTTAAATTTGTAGTTTTTCTTACTTTTTTCTTTTCTTTCCATGATTTGATTTTCTGATAAGAATTTTGTAAGAATTCACAGAATGAAAAAGAATAAATATTATTTTGGTAATTTGGCATCAACTGAAAACTGGAATCTGACATGTGAAAGATAATTTCTTTTTCTTGCCAATTAGTAAAGAAATTTATTTAAAATTATAAATTTGATTTGATAGTATGAGGTTCATCTCAAAATCAATTGTCTCGTGGGAATTTCAATCGATTTTATGGTATGAATTTCAATTTGGTTCATATGATTTTAAATATTGGTTATGATTTTAATTGATTTAATGTCATTCTTGTTTGATACGAAGCGAATCAATGTAATTCTTGTTTGAAAAATTTTGATTTAGTACTACATTACTCGGTATAGGCTTCATAAATCATATCTATCGTAACATATACAGATTTTAATTTATATATTGTGGTATATTTCATATATTGGTTACGATATTTTCAAGAAAAATTGTATCAAATAATACAAACAGGGAAAAAAACTTATTCTATATTCCACATTTGGAATATTTGGTAATATAGCAACTGTTGACTGATCAAGGTATTAGTTTTTGAAATATTCCAATTTTACCCTATCTTTCCTTTTAGTAGCTTTCCTTTTTTACATTTTCGATTTCATTATTTTTAGGAGTGCATCTTCGTTTCTAGGTGTTGGTGTAGAAACTTTCGATGAATTGGAAATTTCTAAGCTCTTTGAGCGAAATCATGAAGCTCGCCGATTCAATTCGTACATTTGTTTTCATTTTCCCTATTGCATTTTCGATTGTGAGTTATGTTACTTTGAGTATTCTTTTTTCTTGATTTTGTTTTTCGTTTTGCTTTTTGATTTCTTCAGCTCATTTACTCTTTTCTTTCTCTTTTTCTCAAGAACCTAATGATATTTTGGGATTTTTTTTATTTCTTCAACTCATTTACTCTTTGCTTTCTTCATTGCGTTGTTCAGTTTTTCTTTAATATTTTGAGTTTTGACCAATTAATTAAGTTAGGGCTTGCATTCCTCACTCTTTTCTTTAATTATTTTGAGATTTGCATTCTCGACTCTTTTTATATATATAAATTCTTTTAAATTGTATAATTGGTGATGGAAAATTAGAAGTCAATTTTACTCGACAACTAAAATCTCTTGGACGCGGTATGCGATGCATATTCCTAAGATATGCGTTGATAGTCATGTGTCGATGGTCATGCGTTGGAATGAATATGCGTTAATAAATGTATGCGATGACCATGCGTCCTATCACAAGTTTTCTTGCGCTCACGCCAAGTATAACGTGAACGCAAGTTTCTCGGGTAATCCGAGGTCGAACACAGGGACTTGTAGCTATATGTAAGTGGTAATGTGTATGTGGCGGTTTAAATAAAAGAATGGAAGGGAGGTTGCTAAGTTAACCCTACTCCTACTCCTATCTAACAGACAACGCAATGAGAATATGCATGAGAGGTAGAGACACAACAACACTTGACATGAAATAAATGTATGGAAAAATAGATAAAATGCAAAGATGTTTTCGTTGCAACCCTTAAGAGTGACCACAAGGGCAACCTTAGTCAACGCAAGCCATGCGATCATGCAACATACATACAATAGTAAACCACCTCTCGGTGTAAATGTTATGGCTTCTAATGTTAGAACGCATGCGATATATGCGATAAGTCTATAGGACCTACACATAAGCCTTTATTCTCATTTATGTGATGACAAAGTGACACACATACAAATAAGGCGACCACATAATATCATACCTATTCCTAGGGTGCATGCGATGCAGTGTTGACAAACAGAGCTTATCTCTAAATCCGTATCTCTTGCTTATGCCGATCTAATCTCGCTCTCTCGAGTCTAGATTCTAACCTAGCTCTCTCGAGTCATTAGGTTCTTTCTTTAGATTCTCTCTCGAGTAGCTCTAAAGGGGTGTTGGGCACAACATAAAACAAGACAAACACATGAACTTGGTTGACGCAAGATTATTCCTATCTCTAGTAAACAATGCATACATTGTTTAATGCGACCAACCACTTACTCTCCCAGGAAGTTGGTTGTTGCTGACTTTACTCATAGACAAGCATTGCGCTAGCCTATAGACAGGCGTTGTCATAGCATCACACTAAGCAAATAAGGTTTTCTCACATACTCACGCAACGCACACCTCTCAGTGGGTTGCTACATGCTTCATATCTCTAATCCACATGACTAAGTATGCGATACTCTAACAGTCTCACTAAGTTTTGCAATGAAAGTAAAGATGCTAAGCAGAGAAGATGGAGATGTAGTTTTAGAAAACAAAGAAATGCATTGAAAACAAATTGTATTAATTCCTTAATCACAAAATGTCATACAATACAATATAAAAAAAGAAAGGGAAATGAAATGACCGGCTGGAAGCAAACTTGCTTCCAACAGATGTGCGTCAAGGCTGTCGGTGGTGCCATGGACAGACGGAGGAGCTGACTCGCTCGAGATCTAGCTCCGGTCGTCACTCGAAATGGATGAAGGAGGTGAAGAACTCTCAGCCATCTTCTCACGCAGTTTGTCTGGATCACGGGGGAAATCCCCGTATCACAAGGATCATCCCTTGTCGCGTAGCCGCAATCATTCAATGACCACATTTTCTTAATACCGCAACTCTACACGATGACCGCAATCACTTGACAAGCGCAACTCCCATGCAATGGCGCATACGGCTGATTACCGCAACATCCATGCATTGATCGATGCGTTTGCCTTTGCAACGGAGAGTTTCTTCACATGTGGTCATCTATGCGGTGGTCCGGTTTCCGCGTTTGCATCCATTTCCTATTTTAGCTACAAAAATAGAACATTCAACGCATAATAACGCAAAATAACGGTTAGCTGAGATTCAACATGTTGATCGATGCAAGCTCATTTTCTCGTGAATTCTTATCATGATTGCCGCATATTCTACCTATCAACCTTCAAAAATTCTAAGTAAAAAGCTTAAGATGACATGCATTTCTGCATGTCATCACATATTTCTAGAAACATATCTATTTTTATATATGTTTAGGTTTGATACTACGGCTACCTTGTCTTTTTATTTGTCATTTATGATTTTCTACAATTTTCATTGTATTAACTAAGGGTTTAGAAGCTACTGTCATCAATCGAAAGATATCAGTTGGCTATCATTGATAATGACTATAACTGATAGAATATATGTGACTGTTATAATTTTTTATGTGTTTATTGTTTCTTATTGATATCTGTTGAAAGGCATGCCTAGTTATAGACTGGTATCAGTGATAGTGAGATAGGTTTATATTTGCTCTTGATAGATATTAGAACCTATTGATGTTATTCAAGAGTTTTTGTTTTACTTTCGCAGGAATTTTAAAACATGGTTATTCCAATAATTGTTTTTCATAGTAAAATATGGAATGAAAAACACTATTATATGAATTAAAAATCTACTAGAGTTTTAGTAGATGATACAATGGTTTTTGAAGATTTTGTGGGTTTAAAAGTGAAGAAGATTTGTTTGAATGCATCTACTTCTTCTATAAAACTTTCAAAATGTAGTTCAAATTCGTGAAGGTAAGAAAGTAGCTTGGTTTTTGGCTTCAGTTAAGGAATAAAATATAAGACATCCTTTGGTTGCTCTTGTCACTACTTCATGTTTGGAAGTGTTTTCTAATGTTGTTTCTAGTGGAGCTTTTAGTGGAGCTGAGAATCATTTGTCTGTTGTTCCTTCTTCTATGCCTATCATTAATGATGGCGATTTCCAAGTGATTATAGATATACATATTGATCATGATTTGAAAGAAAATGATATGTTTACTAGTAAAGAGATTTTATCAAATTATTTTTACTTGATAGCTGACAAGAAGAATCTTGAATTTAAGACTGTAACATAAAATTCAATAGCAATTGTATTTCGATGTGTTTAAGATGGTTGTCAATGGTATGTGAGGGCATCCCGTTACAAGCGCAGTGTTCTGTGGATGCTTAGGAAGTTTATTGATATTCATAATTGTTCTACAAAAAGTATTCAAACTTCTCATAGGCAAGCTTCCTCGTCCTTAATAGCTGAATGTTTGAAAAATGATTTTAAATTTAATTCTTCTCATACCTCAACTCCTAGTGATATTGTAAATAAAGTCCGCAAGGAATTTGGAGTAAATATTAGCTACAAAGCATGGACGGAAAAAGAGCAAATAATGAAGTCTTTGAAAGGCAATGCACGTGAATTATAAGCTTTGATTTCAAAGTTTTGATGAAGTTAGAAGAAAGGAATCTAGGTTTATTTTTTTTTGTTTCTGACTTATTAACGGGTTGTATAATCTATCAATGGTAGCTTCTATCATTAGTAGTGAAGGAAATCAAACATGAGGATTTCCATGAGCAGTGGAATGATCATTCTAAATTCTATTCGTATTTGAACATTAACAATTATAATCAAGAAACGGAAACTAACAGGTTATGCACAATACGAAATTACAACATGCTTTACAATAAGATCAAGGGATAAATATACGTACCTTTGAAGACTCATCTTCAACCTCCCTCGATCACGAACTCTAGTTCAACCTCCAAGAATGCAACTCATGAATGCTCGAACAGAACGACCGCAACACAACACAATCACAACGACCACCACACGAACACCGCGAACTCAACGAACGGCCTCCAAAAACCTTAACTACGTCAAGTTGAGTACGACAACACCACAATGGCTACCTTGGTATTCTCGATGTGAGAATCCAGAAGAGTGGGCTCTGTGTGGAATTGATTAGAGGAAGAGACGAAAGAATAACAATTGTGTAAATGATTGAGCAAGTGGGAGATGACAAAGGTCTATCATATAGACGATGCCCAATCGTTTAACAAACACTATGCAATCGTTTAGCAAAAGCTCCGCGATCGTTTAGCTAAAGACCAGTTGAGTGAACTATCGTGTAGTGTCACTCCACGATCGTTCAATCTCTCTTCAGCTATCGTTTAGTGAATTCTATTCACTTGATAGCATATGCGTGAGATCTTTTTTAGAATGGTAATTCTCACAACTACTAAATTTAGGAAAATATTTTTCCTTTTATCTCATTGTTACCATGAAACTACCAATATCCTCCCACTCAATTGATTATTAGAGAAAAAGATATAATTATACAATAATTAATATTATTATAAATAAATATGATAACTAATTTACCATATTATATTTATAACCTATAGTTTTAATATTTCATCTCATGAAACATACAAATCATAATTCTTTTTCTATTTAATGGTACTTAATGTAAATCTCATTTACATTAATCTTTCACTTAATGTATCTCATACATCACACCGATCATATCATATATAATCAAATTACCTCTTGTCAATTTGAACATTTCAAATCAACACCAAGAACTGATTTTCAACTTGAATCCATTGAGCTACCAAGGAGACCTTATGGACCTATAGCTCGAAGCTCCAATGGTACGTGAATAACTGACTAAACTCTTTAGTCACGGGATCCACAATCCGTTAACTACCAGGCACTCTATTAAAGATCGACAGCTGAATTCTCCTTACTACAGATATATTATGTGTCCATATCGACCAATCAACAATGCGATAACCCTTCACAGATCGCCCGTAGGTACAGTTGGGCTAATAACCGTTATGCCCCTATAGTTACATTTAACTCCTTAAGTACCACTGATTCCTCTAATGAACATAATTCATAGTCCTACTATGACTGAGTTCTCTCTTTCAAAGAAAACTTGTGGACACTATGTTCAAGACCCAAAATTAGCCCTTAAGGGAGTAATTTATCTACTTACCCCTGCTTCGGGGAAGGAGATAATTTCATCTTGTGTAACTAAGTTTCTAACTCCCAAATCAGACAAATCCCAAAAAGATAGGTATGTTGAGTTGGAAATCTTGCCACTCTCACCCATACTAATCAAATGACCGCCCTCAAAGGCAGAAGTTTCCAAAACACTCAGGATTGAGGTCATGTCACCTATGGTCGTTTAGGTGAGATGTAAGTTTCAAGTATCAACGGCGTTATATACAGCGACTAGTCATCTCGTGATCCGGTCTTATACAAACTCTTTGTATAGGACACTCTCGCTCGCATGTCTCCACATGAATGGTCAGGATCTACCATCTGTAGTAGTTTACAACACTTGCAAACCTCTACAAAGTGAGATGTATCCGTAGTGTCACCAGGATCAGGTATCCCTCCTTAATCCTTATACTACAGACCTTTTTAGGTTATCACTTAAGGCATGATCCACTTGTATATCTCATATACATGCTTAAGTTTAACTATGGAGCTTTGTTTATTGGATACGAGTAAATGCCAAATAAAATAACTCTTATTTTATTCATAACAATGTGTACAGATTACAAACTACGGGACTACGGGACTCTGGGAGAATTAGGATACCAATCTCAACAATTTTCCACTTGTCCTAATGCCTTGGGAGACTAATGTACAATACAAAATAAAGACAAGTACAATATACAATAAACTAGGGCATATCCCAATATCATCTCTCACTTGCCCTAGACAAGATGTCGCATGTCCCGCAGACCCAAACTCTCTAGGTGACCCTCGAACACTTTAGCCGTGAGGGCCTTTGTAAATGGATTAGCAACGTTGTGCTCCGATACGATCTTCGTCACTATCACATCACTGCGATGGATAATCTTCCTGATCAAGTGGTATTTCCGTTCTATATGCTTGCCTCAATGATGACTCTGAGGCTCCTTCGAATTTTCCATAGCCTCGTTGTTATCACAATAAAGAGTGATCGGCAAATCCATATTTAGATCAACTTCCAAATCTGTAACGAATTTCCTTAGCCAAATAGCCTCCTTCACAAGCAGCTACATATTCGGCTTCCATAGTGGAGTCTGTGATGCATCCTTGCTTGATGCTTCGCCACACTATAGCCCCTCTATTCAAAGTGAACACTGACCCCCATGTCGATTTACGAAAATCTCTATTGGTCTGAAAGTCAAATTCTGTGTATCCTGTAAGGATTAAATCCTTATCTCCATACACGAGCATGTAGTCCCTCGTTCTTTAAAGATACTTGAGGATCGTCTTGACCGTCGTCCAGTGATCAAATCCTGGATTGGATTGATAACGACTAACAATCACTATTGCATAGCAAATGTCGGGTTTAGGACATAACATTGCATACATTAAGCTTCCAACAGCTGAAACATAAGGAATCCGTCTCATCTTCTAAACCTCTTGAGGTGTCTTAGGACATTGATCCTTAAACAATACGATTCCATGCCTGAAGGGTACAAACCACTCTTGGAATCCTAATTCCTGTACCTGATCAACTTTGATCGAAGTATAATGCCTGAGACAAGGCTAACCTCTTGTTCTTACAATCCCGAATGATCTGGATCCCTAGAACATATTGCACCTCACCCAAATCTTTCATTTGGAATTGGGTAGCTAACCACTTTTTAATGTCAGCCAAAAAACACTACATCATTCCCAATGAGTAGGATATCATCCACATACAGTACCAGGAAAGCTATTGAACCGTTGATGATTTTCTTGTAGACACAAGGCTCATCAACGTTCTGATCAAAGCCAAATGATTTGACCGCACTGTCAAATCTAATGTTCCACGATCTAGACGCTTGTTTTAGCCCATAAATGGACCTATTAAGCTTGCAAATTCTTTGCTCTTGATCTAGAACTACAAACTCCTCTGGTTGAGCCATGTAGATAGTCTCCTCAAGATTACAATTAAGAAAGACAGTTTTGACGCCCATTTTCCATATCTCATAATCATAAAATGTGGCTATGAACAGGAGTATCCTTATAGACTTGAGCATGACAACAAGTGAGAAAGTTTCCTCATAGTCTACTCCCTCAACCTGACATAACCCTTTGCCACGAGTCTAGCCTTAAAAGTTTGAACCTTTCCATCTACACCTCGTTTTCGCTCGTAGATCCACTTACACCCGATAGGTCTTACCCCATTAGGCTAATCCACAAGCTCCCAGACTTGATTGAAGTAGATAAACTCCATCTTTTGGTTCATGGATTTAATCCACTCATCTTTGTCAAAATCTTCCATTACTTGCTTAAAAGACAATGGATCCTCGACCCCATCATTAGAAATGACATTTTGGGCTTCAGTCAAACCCATGTAGTGATCCAGTGGGTTCATAACCCTCCCACTACTTCAAGGCAGTCTCAACTCTTGAGCTGGTTGACTAGATGCACCGACCTCAACAACTCTTGTTGATCTGTCAATCTGTTCAACAAGTCTTGTTGAACCCTGAATAGTCTTAGTCTCACTAGAAATCTTACATAAAATAAGCTTACTTCGTGGCTTATGATCCCGGATGTGGTCTTCTTCCAAGAAGATAACATTTGTAGAAACAAATACTTTGTTCTTACTTGGATCATAGAAGTATCCACCCCTCGTTTCTCTGGGGTAGCCTACAAAGAGGAAAACTTTCGAATGAGGTTCCAACTTTTTCGGGTTAGTACAAGCACGTGGGCTGGACACCCCCAAATCCTGAAGTAGCGTAAACTACCTTTACGACCTCTCAACAACTCAAAAGTTGATTCAGAAACACTTTTCGAGGGAACATTATTCAAAATATAGCCTGCAGTCTCCACTGCAAAACCCCAAAACGAGTCTGGAAGATGAGCATAACTCATCATAGACCAACCCATGTCCAACAAGGTTTTGTTTCTCCTTTCTGATACACCATTCTGCTGAGGTGTACCTGGGACCGAGAGTTGGGACGTAATTCCATGTTCTATCATATAGTTCTAGAATTAGAGGTCCATATACCCTCCACCACGATCAGATCGTAATGTTGTTATCTTTTTACCTAACAAATTTTCAACTTCAACCTTATACTCTTTGAACTTGTCAAGGGCTTTAGACTTACGTTGCATTAGGTAGAGATACCCGTATCTTGAATAATTATCTATGAAAGAGATGAAATATTCATGCCCACCTCGAGCCCTAACATTCATCAGACAATAGAGGTCTAAATGTACAAGCTTCAAGGTTTCCTTGGCTCTGTAACCTTTTCCAGTAAAAGGTCGTTTGGTCATCTTGCCTTCGAGGCATGATTCATACACCGGCAAGGAGTTTTCTTCTAAACTCTTTAGAATTCCACTTTTCACATACTGCTCAATTTTATTAAGGTTGATGTGACCTAACCTTAGATGAAAAAGATGGACGTTTTTTTTAAGAGAAACCTTTGGTCTTTTAGTTGTTGTCGTTGTACTGAACATTTCAGTTTTAAACAAGACTTTTATGACTAACGACCTTAGTAGATATAAGTTACTTTCAATTGAACCAAAACCAATCTCCATTCCATTCTTAAAAATAAACACTTTACTCTCAGAAAAGGAGACGGTATAACCTTGTTCAATGAGACAAGAAACCGAGATTAAGTTCCTCTTAATATAAGGAACTACGAAAATATTATCCAGTAACAGATAACATTTCTTGTCCAAAAATAACTTCAGCTTGCCTACAGCAACAGCTGAAACAACCTCACCAGTACCGACTCAAAGAGACATCTCTCCCTATGGCAACATTTGCCAGGAACTAAATCCTTCGTGGGAAGAACTAACATGATTAGTAGCACTCAAATCAAGGATCCAAGTAGAATCATCATTCTCTACTAAACACGTCTCTAAGAAAAATAAATCATCTCTACTGTCTTTAGACTTCCTTCTCTTTTGGAGAGTAGTGGGATTAGTATCAGAACCTAAATAAGCTCCAAGTTTCATTTCAAAGAACACTTCTCGTCGATGAACTTTAACAGAGTCAGCAACACTTGCTTTCTCTTTCTAGAGGTTATCTTGGGAACTGACACTACTGGCTTCTTTGTCATCCATCCCTTTATGCTCAGAAAGTAAGAACTAAAGTTCAAACAATTCTTGCAACGATCCATGATCTTACATGCAATGACCATGTTCTCAACCCTTTTGGCCAAAGCATCATGTATGCTAGCCAATATGTGAATTTGGGCCAATGAATTAGCCTTCATCCACAACTCATATGCATTACGAACATTTCGTTGTGCATCAAAGGTTGAGACTTAAGGACACTCCTCAACCATGAGAAATTAGAGGTCGTTTACCACGAAATATATTTTACAAGACTCTTTCGACTGTATGTAATCGGTCAAACTAGAGGCATTTAATGGAAAATCAAACATGTTGCTGTAAACAAAAAACACATTGACCTACGTTAGGTTTTAAGCAAATACCCGTTGAAAAAACATACAACATCCAATAAGGTTTAGCAAAACTAACATGAATCTCGTGTGACATCTAGTTTCACAATGATGCTTTAAAGGTTTAGGATAAAAGCCACCAAAGGGTGGTCAATTCATCCCTCCTCTGAATTGAGACATTCTCAACCAAGCATAAATACTGGAACAACTCTTGCTCCTATAACGACTAGTCATCATTGATTTGGTCAAGAAATCATTTACTTACTTAATGATTTTTCGTAAATGTGACCCGCCATTTTAGGCCCTAAAGTTCCACCTCAAGCAGCCAATCCGAAGGGAAAATATCTGATTGGGGAAAAAACTAAAGTGACCCTATCCATTTCTGGAGTTCACCTTGATATTGACCAACTGGATTAAACCCCTCCGAAGGGGGATGCTCCCAGGGTGCCACGAGGGAGTACGAAATGATTTCACGGTGCGAACCAATGACAGAGACGATAGGACGTGTTGACACACACCCTTCACCCATTTACTATAAACACTCTCTCTGTCCACCTTGATATTGACTCATGCAAACACCATCCGAAGGGGGATGCTTCCAGGGCACCACGAGGCCAAGCATGAATCTCACGACGTGAACATTCAGGGAGAAACGTGAGTGGAATCATTGACATATCAGATACATCTTTTCCTCCCACTGAGTATTTTATAACTTAGAGTTTAGTTTACATAAGAAAAACACGGTAAGAATTTTAACTAAGTGACTGTTTAGGTTTGCCCAAGAGTAACTTTTATCTTGGATAGTTGAAACAACTTTTGATCACCATCCATTAACTCTTTAACGAAGTCTATGACCAATTGTCGCATGCTTGCAGAAAATATATCTAATTTACATTTCCAGGTAGGCTCCCAAGTAGGGGTGTTCTGTTTCCGTCAGCTTAAGTACCCAAGCTTAGACAAAACCCGCCTTTGACAAAAGGTCCCTTATAGACAGATTTAATACAATTTTAATCTTTTATGCCAATCAATTTAATCCTATTAAACTGATTTAAAAAGAATAAACTAGATTGCTAATCCCATTAGAACCTTGAACTTAGATCTATCTCAATCCAATTTTAAAACTCTTTTAAAACATGAGTTCACCCGAAGTCTGCATGCAACTCTTTCTTATCGATTTTAGTTCCAATTTATACTGTAATGGTTAAAAAAGAAACAACCAAAACCATTCACAATGCAAAGCAAACAAAAACAAGGCATTCATAACTTTTACAAACAGCCTAACTGTCTGAAGAAAATCAGACATGAGGATTTCCATGAGCAGTGGAAGGATCGTTCAAAATTTCAATCGTATATGAACATTTACAATTACAATCACAAACGAAAATAACAAGCTATGTGCAAAATCGAAATTACAGCATGCTTTTCTACAGATCAAGGGAAAGAATTAACCATACCTTTGAAGACTCATCTTTAACACCCTTGATCACGAACGCTCGAACAATCAGCAACACTGCAACACTCGAACGCTCGTACACGACAGCCACTACACTGCACGATCACATCGAACTCAAACAAAGTGATCACCAAGGTCACGAACACAGTGAACGCAACAAACGGCCTCCACAGAACCTCGATAGTGTAAAGTTGAGTATGACACCACCAGAAGTGTGGGCTCTGTGTGGACTTGGTTAGAGGCAAAGACCAGAGGAAGAACAATCGTGTAAACGATTGAGCAAGTAGGAGATGACAATGTCTATCATATAGATGATGCCCAATCATTTAACAAAATGCTATGTGATCGTTTAGCTAAAGTTGCACGATCGTTTAGCTCATCGGTTAGTTGAGTGTCTATCGTATAGAAATACTCCACGATCGTCTAGTCTCTCCAAGCTGTCATTTAGTAATCTTATTTACTTAACAACCTTTTTGTGAGTACTTTCCAAGTATGGAATTTTCAATACAACATTACTAAATTTAAGGGAAAAAAATTCTTTTTATCTCACGGTTATCATGAAACCACCAATAACCTCCCACTCAATCGGTTATTAGAGAAAAAGAGATAATTATCCAATAATTAATATTATTATAAATATAAATGATAACGAACTTATCATACTATATTTATAATCTATAGTTTTAATATTTTATTTCATGAAAAATATAAACCATAGCTTTTTTTCTATTCCATGGTCCTTAATGTAACTCTAATTTACTTTAATCCTCCACTTGATGTATCTTATACATCATACCGATCATATCATATATAATTGAAAGACCTCTTGTCAATTTGAACATTTCAAATCAACACCAAGAACTGATTCAAAACTTGAATTCATCGAGCTATCAAAGGGACCTTATGGACTAGTAGCTCGAAGCTCCAACGGTATGTGAATAATTGACTAAACTCTTTATTCATGGGATCCAACATCCGTTAACTGCCAAACAATCTACTAAAGACCGATAGTTGAACTATCTTTACTATAGATATATTATGTGTCCATCTTAACCAACCAACAGTTCGATAACCCTTCATAGATCGCTCGTAAGTACAGCCCGGCCAATAACCATTATGCCCCTATAGTTACATCTAACTCCTTAAGTACCACTGATCCCTCTAATAAACATAAGTCATAGTCCTACTATTACTGAGTCCTCTCTTCCAAAGAGAAGTTGTGGCCACTATGTTCAAGCCTTGGAATCAGCCCTTAAGGAAGCAATCTATCTACTTACCCCTACTTTGAGGAATGAGTGAATTCCATCTTGTGTAACTGAGTTCTCAGCTCCCAAATCAAATAAGTCCCTAAAAAGGTAGGCATGTTGAGTTGGCAATCTGGCCACTCTCACCCATACTAATCAAAGGACCGCCCTCAAAGGCAGGAGTTCCCAAAACACATAGGATTGAGGTCATGTCACCTATGGTCGTTTAGGTGAGATGTAAGTCTCTAGTATCAACGGCGTTAAATACAGAAACGAATCATCTCGTAGTCCGATCTTATACAAACTCTTTGTATAGGACACCCTTGCTTGCATGTCTCCATATAAATGGTCATGATCTACCATCTGTAGTAGTTCACAACATTTGCAAACCTCTACAAAGTGGGCTGTATTCGTAGTGTCACCAGGATCAGGTATCCCACCTTAATCCTTATACTATATACCTATTTAGATTATCACTTAAGGCATGATCCACTTGTATATCTCATATACATGCTTAAGTTTACATATGATAACCATAGAGCTTTGTTTATTAGATATGAGTAAATGTAAGATTGAAATAACACTTTTTTTATTCATAAACAATGTGTATCTTACAAACTACGAGACTCGGGAGAATTAGGACACCAATCCCAACAGTGTCGTGCTCCATACATCGTTCATTCATTGGTACCTTTTATATAGCACTTATACAAACAAGCAACGAACCAAGCAAAACATGCTTCCATTCATCTTTATACTATAACGCTTATAATATAAAGATGATGCATGAATATGTTTCCTACATGCATAAATATAACTCTTCTATTTTCATAATGCATACGTATGCTCTCTTGTAATTTCATCATGACATATTATAACACTTATAATACATGATGCATGAATAATTGCACAACATAAGGTGGGTTTCAAATCTATATGTCATACACTATGCCATATAAACCACATATATCTCATGTATATTAAACAAAAGTTGATGAACCGGGAAAAATTGCCTCAAATCCTCAAAACTAAAAAGCTAACTATTACAAAAGTAACGAGTCATTGGTTCAAACAGAAGAACCAGGTCTTAAACTGTCTGTTTGAAGTCCGTATCTCCACTGATCGTGTACCAAAAATCCATGCGATCGTCTACACGAAAGAGTAAATGCTTTACTCAATCGTTTACCTATGCTTCTAGAGCAAAACGATCGTATACCTTTTACTATGTAATGAAGCATGAGGTACGTGATCGTGCAGCGTGCAACGCAAAACGCAATCTCTAAACGATCATCTAAATGATAACGATGCAATGAAGCACAATCGTCTAAACGATCGCAAGCGCCTAAGTATCGTATACCGCGTGATCTTGTAGTCAATAACTATGCAATAAGGCATGCTAACTACACGATCGTTTAGTGCGCGCCTTTTATTAAACGATGAGCATCATATGCTCCCACTCGATCGTTTACCTCTAGCATCTACACGATCGGGCAACTAACGCTACGCGATAGAGTAAATGCTTTACCCCATCATTTAGCATTAGCTAAACGATCGTTTAATAAATACTACATGTTCGCATAGAAAAATCTACACGATCATTTAGCCAAATCCCAACGATCGTTTACCTGAGGCTACACGATACAATTAACTCTTGGTCTTCTTCTTCATTGAGAACCACATCTCCATGCTTCGAAACTTCATCACAAACGACTCGACAAACTCAAACTCTTTCAATTAAAGACTCAATTGCATGTTAATTATGCCCAAAATCACAGGGGGCCTTACAAATTAACACTTTGTAATTTAAAGAAAGCTTTAAACAGGGGCAATTAACCCATAAACATTCATCAATGCCATACACAAATGCATTTAATAATTTAATGCAAATGCAGAAAACTCACCATGACTGTAAAAGAAGTTCAAAACAGAAGTAAAATTTGGAATATCAGAAAGACCTGGCACTGATACCAATTGAAGGAAATGCAAACCTGGCACTGATACCTGGCACTCATCTAATAATTAATATTATTATAAATAAATATTATAACTAACTTACCATATTATATATATAACCTATAGTCTTAATATTTCATCTCATGAAACATATAAACCATAGTTCTTTTTCTATTTCATGGTACTTAATGTAAATCTCATTTACATTAATCATCCACTTGATGTATCTCATACATCACACCAATCATATCATATATAAACGATTTACCTCTTGTCAATTTGAATATTTCAAAGCAACACCATGAACTAATTATCAACTTGAATCCATTGAGCTACCAAAGGGATCTTATGGACCTATAGCTCAAAGCTCCAACGGTACGTGAATAACTGACTAAACTCTTTAGTCACGGGATCCACCATCCGTTAACTTCCAGGCACTCCACTAAAGACCGACAACTGAACTCTTCTTACTACAGATATATTATGTGTTCATATCAACCAGTCAATAGTGCGATAACACTTCACAGATCACTTGTAAGTACAGTTGGGTCAATAACCGTTATGCCCCTGTAGTTCCATCTTACTCCTCAAGTACCACTGAGCCCTCTAATAAACATAAGTCATAATCCTACTATGACTAAGTCCTCTCTTCCAAAGAGAAGTTGTGGCCACTATGTTTAAGACTCAAAATCAGCCTTTAAAGGAGCAATCTATCTACTTACCCCTGCTTTGAGGTAGGAGTGAACTCCATCTTGTGTAACTGAGTTCCCAACTTCCAAATCAGACAAATCCCCAAAAGAGTAGGCATGTTGAGTTGGCAATCTGGCCAACCCATACTAATCAAATGACCGCCTTCAAAGGCAAAAGTTCCCAAAACACTCAAAATTGAGGTCATGTCACCTATGGTCATTTAGGTGAGACGTAAGTCTCAAGTATCAACGACGTTATATACAGAGACTAGTCATCTTGTGATCCGATCTTATACAAACTCTTTGTATAGGACACCCTGCTCGTATGTCTCAACAAGAATGGTCAAGATCTACCATATGTAGTAGTTCGCAACACTTGCAAACCTCTACAAAGTGAGGTGTATCCGTAGTGTCACCAGGATCAGGTATCCCTCCTTAATCCTTATACTACAGACCTTTTTAAGTTATCACTTAAGACATGATCCACTTATATATCTCATATACATGCTTAAGTTTATATACAATAACCATGGAGTTTTGTTTATTGGATATGAGTAAATGCCAAATAAAATAACTCTTATTTATTCATAACAACGTGTATAGATTATAAATTATGAGACTCCAGGAGAATTAGGACACCAATCCCAATAGATAGAAGTCTATCACTAATAGTTTCCATCACTAATAACATCAAAATGATGGAAGCTGATGATAGACTCCAGGCAGCGATAGAAGCTATCATTGATAGGTATCAATCAATTATATACCTTTTGTAATCTGACATAAATAGGCATTTTAAGTATTGTTATATGGCTATTAAAGCATCAATTGAGGTTGGAAGCATTATAGACCTAATATATCGGTTAATGGCATGTTCTTGAAATGTAAATATGTTGGGACTCTTTTCTCTTTTGACGGTTTCAACAATTGACGATAACAGTCAGATTTTTGCTCTTGTTTTTAGTATTATTGACTCTGAAATTGATGTATCATGGAGATGATTTGAGAATCTAAAGAAAATTTTTGGTGAATGAGAAGGATTAGTCATTATTTTTTATCAAAATTTTAGCATTCCAAAAGGTGTTATGAATGTTTTTCAAAATGTTGAGTATTGTGTTTGTCAACATGAAGTTGACTTATAAGGATTCTTTAATTGAGGTTTTCCAAAACTTGTGACCCTGATAAGTTGCGATCATTTGATAACGCAGGGACCACCTACTTCCTTCTTCATTCAAAGTCTCTTAGTTCCACGGAGTCGACTTGTGATGCTTGAATTTTATGAAGTGGAAATATGGATGATATGCATTGACGGATTGCGTTGTGCACTCAAGTTTCCCCAGCGGAATTCAAGTATAAATTCCTTTGAGTTTTCTGGTAAGTCCAAGGTCGAACACAGGGACTTGTGAAAATAGTTGCGTTGATAATGTTTATGAAAACTTTGTGGTAACCAAGTAAATAAATAAAGTGTGGGTGTGTTGTTGCATTGATTAAAAAAAAGAGTAAATAAAGGCAGCGGATTTGAAAAAGAGAGTTGCGTTGATAGATGCAATGAGTATGCGATGAACAGGTTGAGAAGATATTTAGCTAGCGTTACTCGAGAATGCGTCAAACTTTGCGATCATGTTACAACCATGCACAGCAAGTCATTTCCTAATGTAAATGTGATGCTCCTAAGTCTAGGACGCATGTGTTGAATGCAAAATGTCCATAGAGCTTATCCCTAAGTCTCTACTCTTGTCCTATGCGTTGATGCAAAATGCATAAAAGTAAGGTGACCGCATACAATCATATCTTATTGCTAAGATGCATGTGATGTGTTAATAACAAATAGTGCTCATTCCTAAGCGCCTATCTCTCGTTTATGTGTTCTAATCTAGTTCTTCCAAAACTGGATTCTGACCTGACCTTCCCAAGTCTAGATTCTGTCCTTAGACTACCCTCCCGAGTATATCTTATAGATGAATGAAGCATAGATAAACAAGATAATCATAAAGAATAAAGATTCCTAATTGTGCTAGCTAAATGCTTCTCAACCCATTCAACTGTTTTAGCTACTCATGCGTGAATTATAGAGAGTGAACAGATATAGAGAAAGACGTTCCATTCTTATAACTTAATTGAGTACAAAATGATAATGGAAATTAAAGGTAGAGAGCCTGGTAGCAATTCCTTGCTGACCGAGGCTTTTTACACTGAATCTCTTTTCTAATCTACAAATATTCCCGCTTTCGCAAGCGTCGGCCCTCTCTCAGTCTTGAAGCTTCCGGTGCTTTCCCCAGCTTGCCAGAACGATCTATCAGCACACCTTCTTCCTCACGTTCGCCTTGAAATGAAAGAAGACTATGGACAGAGACGCGAACTTGTAAAATAATGAAATAATCGACTACTTAACCCCTTCTCTGAAGAATGCACTTGGTATTTATAGGGCATCAAAGGTGAAAGGCGGCTTCTCTCTCCTGGTTGTACGGATGGGACAGCTTTAATTCCTGACTGATGTGCCGGATAATTGTCACCGATAAAGCTGGATGTACTTTGTGACCATTATCAGTTGTCAACTTAATTTAGATCCGACTGTCGTCATCTTTCTGTTCCATCAATCTTAATTTTCCTTTTGTCCGGATGCGTCCACCATGTTGTAGTGATTCTTCTTGGGTGAATATTTGTGAGCACGATCAATGCAAAGTCTTGCGGTAAAGTTGCACTCGACCAATGTATTCCTATGATCTCATTCTTTGCATTGCATTAACGCATTATTCTACACAAAAATATAAAGATCAACTGCTCTGATACATTGGATGCATGCGACTGCAATATTATAGAATTTATGCTTAATGGATGCAATTTAACATATTTCATCAATGCAATCCGACATTGTTTAAGGATTCAACACTATGATAACGTGCATTTCTGCCCATTATCAACTCAGTGATGCCAGTCTTCTCCATGGTATGCCTTTACTCGCTACCATTTTTTTTGAATATGTTGGTTTCGTCGTCATTTGATAATTCCACCGCGCCATGCGGAAGTACTTGTCGAATTATGAACGGTCCGGACCAACATGACTTTAGCTTTCCCGGGAAGATTCGTAGACGTGAGTTGAAAAGCAAGACTTTTTGCCTGACTTGGAGGTTCTTACCGCATATACGTTGATCATGCCAGCGCTTGGTACGCTCTTTATAAATCTTCGCATTTTCATATGTGTTGTTCCTCCATTCTTCTAACTCAACCAGTTGCATTTTTCATGCTTCCCCTACCTTCTTCAAATCAAAATTCAGTTTTTTTACCGCCCACAGTGCCTTATATTCCAGCTTCAAAGGCAAGTGACACGCCTTACAAAATACCAGCGCATAGGGGGACATATCTATGGGTGTTTTAAATGCGGTCTGGTATGCCTACAACGCATCGTCAAGCTTTGTTGCCCAGTTTTTCCATGAAGGCTTTACTACCTTCTCAAGTATCAATTTAATTTCTCGATTGGACACTTCAGCTTGACCATTCGTTTATGGATGGTATGCAGTGGCCACTTTGTGAAGGATATTGTACTTGTGCAACAGCTCCTTGATATTGTGATTGATAAAGTGAGATCCTTCATCACTTATGATGGCACGAGGAGTGCCAAAATGAGTAAAAATATATTTCTTCAGGAACTGGGAGACTACTGCTGCATCACTTGTGGTGCATACTATTGCCTCTACCCTTGGAGACATAATCGGAGACATAATCGACGGCCAATAAAATATAGTGCTTACCATGTGAAGGGAGAAATGGTCCCATGAAATCAATCCCCTATATGTCGAATAATTCCATCTCCAAGATAGTGTTCATTGGCATTGCGTTCTTCCATGAAATGTTGCCTGTGCTTGGCACCGATTACATTTCTTTGCGTAGTCAGCCACATCCTTGAATAATGTAGGCTAAAAGAATCCACTTTGCAAACTTTGGTTGCGGTGCACTGCCCTCCAAAGTGCCCACCATATGGTGAGTCGTGGCATTGTGACAATATGTGTTGTTGAGCAGCATTTGGTACGCATAACCGAATAATCTGGTCTGCACCTCTCCTATACAGATTCGGCTCATCCCAATAATAATGTCTGCATTCATTCTTGAGCTTCTTCTGTTGTTGATAAATGTAATCTTCAGGGAATTGTTCACAAACCAAATAATTGACGATGTCCGCATACCAGGAAAATTCTTCTATGTGGAATAGCTTCTTATCCGAGAACACGGCACTCACCTCAGTGTCATTACGGTCAACTTCAGGATTTTCCAATCTAGACAAATGATCCACAACCTGATTCTTTGTCCCCTTCTGGTTAATTATTTCGATATCAAATTCTTGAAGGAGGAAAACCCATCTGATCAACCTCGGCTTTGCGTCCTTCTTTGTCATTAAATATTTGATCGTCGAGTGATCGGTGTAGATGAGTACCTTGGTTCCCAACAGATATGCTCGGAATTTTTCCAACGCAAAAATCACATCCAGGAGTTCTTTCTCTGTAGTGGTATAATTTGTTTGAGTAGGGTTTAAATTTTTACTCGCATATGCGATGGGGTGTAAAATTGTTTTTCTCTTTTACGCTAAAGCTGCCCCCATCGCATACCCACTTGCATCGCACATGATTTCAAATGCCAATGTCCAGTTCAGCGCAATCAAGATCACTGCGGTAATCAGCGCATTTTTTAAAATTCTGAATGCGTTGAGGCAATTATTTTCAAAATCAAGTTTCCTGTCCGCCTCTAGCAACACACTCAGTGGTCGTGCTATCTTAGAAAAGTCCTTGACGAATCGTCTGTAAAATCCGGCGTGCCCTAAGAAGCTCCGCACAACCTTCACGCTGGTTGGAGTTGGAAGCTTTTCAATTGTGTCGATCTTTGCTTTGTCCACCTTCAACCCATCCCAGGAGACTTTATTTCCCAACACTATACCCTCCTTAACCATGAAATGACACTTTTCCCAATTGAGCACCAAATTTGTCTCTTCACATCTTTTCAGAATCTTCTCCAAGTTGGCTATGCAGACTTCATAAGTGTTCCCATAAACAGAGAAGTCATCCATAAATATTTCCACAGAGTTCTTGAGATAATCTGAAAAGATCGCCACCACACACCTTTGGAACGTGCTTGGCGCATTGCAGAGGCCAAACGGCATGCGACGAAAAGCAAACGTCCCATATAGGTAGGTGAATGTGGTATTATCTTGATTTTTAGGAGCTATCATGATTTGATTGTATCCGGAATACCCATCCAAAAAAGCAGTAAAAATCATTTCCTGCTAGTCTGTCTAGCATTTGATCAATGAAGGGCAGAGGGAAGTGATCTTTCTTTGTGCTCACATTCAACTTGCAGTAGTCCATACATATGTGCCATCCAATGATGGTTCTTTGCGGTATTAATTCATTGTTCTCATTTGGGACTACCGTCATTCCGCCCTTCTCCTATACACATTGCACGGGCCTGACCCATGTGCTATCTACTATGGGATAGATAATGCCCGCATCTAACCATTTGATGATCTCCTTCTTGATGACCTCTTTCATCGCAGGGTTAAGTCTACGTTGATTTCCAATTGTTGATTCATGGTCGTCCTCAAGAGGAATGTCATGCAAGCAGTACACGAGGCTAATTCCTCTTATGTCAGCAAGCGTCCAGCCAATTGCTCGCATATGTTTCTTGAGAATGCTCATCAACGCATTCTCTTGATCTTCGTTGAGCGCGGAGGAAATTATCACTGGCAGCTTCTCATTCTGCCCCAGAAATGCGTACTTCAAATAGGTTGGTAGGGTCTTTAGTTCAAGTGTTAGTGGTTTCACAAAGGAAGGTTACGTTGTTTTTCTTTCTTCTTTTGGCTCTTCTTCTTGCGTTGTGATCATTTCTTCTTTGTTTGTTTTTGCTATGATTGCATTACAGGCAACAACGAATGCGCTGGCATCCTCTTCTTCATACTTTTCATCAGACTTTTCTTCTTCAATCAAATACAGGTCCTCATCATCAGAATCTTGCAGGCTTCTTCATCCGGGAATTTCATGGCACGAATTATATTAAATTTGAGCTTCTGTCCGTTTATACTCAATGTGATTTCTCCCTTATGCACATCAATTTGAGCACGACCTATTGATAGAAAAGGTCACCCCAAAATGATGGGCACATCTTTGTCGGCCTCATAGTCTAGAATGATGAAGTCAGCTGGCAGAATAAATTTATCAATCGTGATCAGCACATCCTTCACCTTACCTTCTGGATGAACCAGAGATCTGTCAGCCAATTGAAGAGTCACTGATGTGGGCACAAGTTACCCCACATTTAATTGTCTAAAAATTGACAGCGACATCAAATTTATGTTGGCCCCCAAGTCATACAAGGCTTGCCCAATATAGAGTCCTCCTATGGAGCAAGGAATAATGAAGCTCCCAGGATCGCTCATCTTCGGTGGGATAATGGATTTGGAACTTTGTGTTAATGCCACCGTGGCATATTTTCCAGTGCCTCTTTTCTTAGTTACCATGTCCTTCAAAAACTTGGCATAGGTAGGCATTTCCTCAATCGTTTCACTGAAAGGAATGTTAACATGTAATTGCTTTAACATAGATAAGAAGCATTGGTACTGTACCTCTTCGTTTTTCTTCTTCCTTAAACTTTGAGGGAAAGGTGGTAACTGAACTTTCACGGTTCCCATTTCATCTGACTTTGAGGTCGACGCAACATCAAGTTCCACTGCTTCATTTTCTCTTTCTTCCTCTTGTGTTACCACAATCTCAGGCTCTGTTACGATGGAAGTTGTTCTACTATGCTCCTGTTTTTCCCCCTCCACAGTCTTTCCACTGCGTAATGTCACAACCTGACATTGCTTCTTACCTGATCCCCCTGGGTTACGTGGAAGTTCGGTAGAATTTGGCAATGCCCCTTGCGGTCTATTTTCAGCTCACTCGTAATCTGTCCTATTTGCAATTCGAGTTGCGGATGGACGTAGCCTGACTTTGAAGCACTGTCTCATTTTTCTCTATATATTGCTTCAATAGGCTCTCCAAAGAAGAGGATTGTGGTGGTTGTTGTGAGTTACTTGTTTGATTACTTTGTTGACCGTTGTTGCGTTGGAAGAATCCTGGTGGCCCTTTTTGCACCACATGTTAAAAATTTTGTTGTTGATTCTTCCAAGCAAAATTGGGGTGGTTTCTCCACCTGGGGTTGTAAGTGTTTGAAAAGGGATTATTTTTACAAAATCTACAGACTATGGATTTTGCGGGCAATCTTCCATCGCATGCCCATCACCGCAAGTCGTATACCTTGCGGTGTTTTGACTTATTGCGTTAATTTGCCCACTTTGCGGTGTTGGGCTGCTGATCGCCATTCCTTGAATTAAATTCATCATTGTGGACATTTGGCTTTGTAATGAAACAATGGCACTGTTATTTGCATCAGAATCTTTAAGTCTCAATCTCTGGTCACTCTCCCTCCAGTCTTCATGGTTCTTGGAAATGCAGTCCAGGATATTCTTCGCCTCATGTAAGTTTTGTCAAGCAGACCACCAGCGGCTGCCACATTGGCAGCGATCTGCGAAGCAAGATTCAAACCGTGATAGAAAATTTTCATTTAAAGGCAGTCTGGTAGCCCATTATGCGGACAATCCTGAACCAACCTTTTAAATCTCACCCAAGCATCGCTGAGCGATTCGTCCATATCTTGTTCAAAATTTGTAATAAGCTTCCTTCGTCTTGCGTTCTCAATAGGTGGAAAATACTTTTTCATGAATTTCTCTACTACCTGCTCCCAAGAAGTAATCTCTCCTGGTTTGAGCGAATAAGCCCATTTCCTAGCCTGATCACAAGAGAAAATAGGAACAACGTTAGTCGAACTTCCTCAGCAGAGATGTTTGGGAACACAAAAGTATTGCAGATTTCAATAAAACTTTGAAGGTGGTCGTGCGGGTCCTCGCCATGCCTTCCTTCGAATTGACCCTGCAGTCTAGATCATCTGCAACATCACCAGTTTCATTGCGAATCTGCTTCCGTCGAGGGCAGACCTCATGATTCCCAGAGAGAAATCATAAAGGTTTGGTGATGCATAGTCCCTAATAGGCCTGTTGCGATCGTTTGCCAATAGAATCGAATTCGCCATGACATTGTTATCATTTGGTGATCCACCTCTAGGCTGCTCCGCCATCTCTTCTTTATCGGATTGTGGTTGTTGTTGGCGGTCTCTCAATCTTCGTCTAAAACTCCTCTCAATCTCCGGGTCTTAATTCACCAGAGATTGAGAGTCCTGAAAAGAAATCAAAAAAAATATCGTTAACAAACTATTTTACCGAAGTCCCCGACAACGGCGCCAAAAACTTGATGCATTATTTTATTATGTGGAAATACGGATGATATGCGTTGATGGATTGCGTTGTGCACTCAAGTTTCCCCAGTGGAATTCAAGTGGAAATTACTCTGAGTTTCCTGGTAAGTCCAAGGTCGAACACAGGGACTTGTGAAATAGATTGAATTGATAATTTTTATATGAAAACTTTGCGGTAACCGGAAAAATAAATAAAGTGTTTGGTTGTTGATTGCATTGATTAAAAATAAATAACAAATGTGGCAGAGTTTGAAAAGAGTTGGTAAACGGGAAATGCGATGAATATACAGTGAACGGGTTGAGAAAGATTTCGGCTAACATTCCCTAGAATGCGTTCATACTTGCAATCACGCAACATGCATACAACAGTAAACCACCTCTCGGTGCGAATACCACGGCTTCTAAAGCTATAATGCATGCGATAAATATGTGATAAGTCTACAGGGTTTACACATAAACCTCTATTCCTATTTATGCGATGACAAGATGACATCCACACAAATATGCGACCACATAATATCATTCTTATTCCAAGAATGCATGCGATGCAAGTCGACAAACAGAGCTTATCTCTAAGTCCCTATCTCTTGTTTATGCAAGCCTAATCTTGCTCTTTCGAGTCTAGACTCTAACCTACTCTCTCGAGACATTAGGTTCTTTCTTTAGACTCTCTCTCGAGTAACTCTAAAGGGTATTTTGCACAGCATAAAACAAGACAATCGCAAGCAATGAACTTCCTAGGTCATGTTACCTTAGTTCTTCTCAATCCATTCAACTAATTTAGCTTCTCATGCGTATTAAGAGAGTAAGCAGATGTAGAAATAGAACTTCCATTGAATAGATATGAAGATGAAGTACAAAATAACAATGCATGTATAATAAAGAGCCTAGTAGCAATTTCTTGCTGCTAGGTGTTTACACTGTTTCTACTCGTGCTCTAAAGATATTCTCGCTCTCGCGAGAGTCGGCCTGCTCTCTGCCCTTACGCCCCAAGGTTCTCTCTCGAGTTGCCCTGGGCGATCTCCGGTGCCACCACTCTTCTCTTGCTCCGCCTTAAAAATGGAAGAAAACTATGAACAGAAGACGGTGAGCTGGTTATATTGTGAACTTGTTAACCGATCAACCCCTTTTCTAAAGAATACACTTGGTATTTATAGGGCATCAATGGTGAAAGGCGGCTTCTCTTTCCCGGTTGTGCAGATGGGACAGCTTTAATTCCTGATTGACCCGCCGAATGATTGTTACCAATAAAGCTGAATGTACTTTGTGACCGTTATCATCTGTCAATTTAATTTGGATTCGACTGTCATCAGCTTTCTGTCTCATCGCTCTTAATTGGCCTTTCACCCAGATGCGCCCACCATGTTGCACTGACCAAGTTGCGGCGATTCTTCTCGGGCGAATATTTTCAAGCACAATCAACGCAAAGTCTTGGTGAAGTTGCGCTCGACCAATAATTTCCTATGATCGCAATCTTGCATTGCGTTAGCGCATATTCTGAACAAAAATACAAAAATCAATAGTTCTAATGCACTGAACACATATGACCACAATATTATAGAATTTATGCTTAACGGACGCAATTTAACATATTTTATCAACGCAATCCAACATTGTTTAATAACTTAGCACTATGATAACGTGCATTTCTGCCCATTATCACATAGTTGTGCAAAAGCTTATGAAATTGATAAGTTTGAGTTTTATATGAAGTGGATGGAATCGATATATCCTACTATTTGGGAATATCTCAGTAAAGTTGGTTTTAAGAAGTGGGCACGTGCACATTCTAGGAGAAGAAGGTATAATATGATGACTATTAATATTTCAAAGTGCTTGAATAATATTTTGAAAGAGCTTAGGGAGTTTCTTGTTGCATCATTACTTGATTCCATTAAATAAATACTTCAAAATTGGTTTTATGAAAAAAGTCAATTAGCATTATCCATGAAGACTGTTTTGACAACAACGCAATCAGTCAAGAAGCTTCAAGGTACAAATACCTTAGCCAATAAAAGATATCACTTATTTCAATTTATCAGTGATAGCTTCTATCGTTGATAACATGTTATCAGTGACAGCTTCTGCCATTGATAACATGTTATCAATGACAAAAGCAATCATTGATAGCTTGAAATCACTGATAAAAAGCAGCATATCGTAAATTATAATAATAGTTTTTAAGCAATCACTGATAGCTTGAAATCACTGATACGTTTTGTTTTCACTAATAGCTTGAAAATATTTCATCAATAATAGCTTGAAAATATTTCATCAAGAAGGGATAATACCACTTACAATTTCATTTATATTTTAGTTTTTAGTGACATTCCATTAGTTCACCTACTTGATTACATTTTGTTATTATTATTTTTTTTCAAGTTGATCCTATTAACAATAAAGAATATAAAGTAGTTGATGGAAACAATAATTTTTTTTGATAAATTTGGCCTCTAAATTGTGCAATTGTCATGCTTGGGATTTGTTGGAGATTCCATATGCTCATGATTGTGCTGTTATTCGTGGACTAAATATAAAAATATATGTTTTTGTGTCGGACTATTATTTTTCCAATACATTGTTATCAACCTAGAAAGGATCGGTTCATCCTATTGGAAATTATTTTGACTGGAGATCTGTTAATGTTGGTGTGAATGTATTACCTCTAATAGTTAAATGTCCAGCTGAACGACCATGAAAACAAAAGATACTGTCAATTGGTGAAAAGAAAAGCAGCTCAAAGTGTTGTCAATGCCATCGTCGTAGCCATAATTGTAAGACATGCAAGTTACCACCAATTGTTTAATGAAGAAGCTTATTTTGTTATTAATGTTTGTCATCAATTTATCAATGATAGTGAGACAGCTGATGTTTGTCATCAATTTATCAATGATAGTGAGACAGTTGATGTTTGTCATCAATTTATCCATTAGATAGTGAGATAGTTTGTTACTGATGTTTTTCATCAATTTATCAGACAGCTTGTTACTAATGTTTTGTCAATTTATCAATGATAGCTAGTGAAACAGACTTTGTTGTTAATATATTTATTTTTTAGCCAATATAAAGTTTTTGTTTATGATGCTTTGTTTTGCTTTAGCCATAAGAAAGAAAGAAACTTGCGATATTTCTCTATACTGATATCAAACTATCAATGATAGCTTCTGTCATTGATATCAAGCTATCAATGATATAATGTTGTTAGTGATATCTTCTATCACTTATCTCAAGTGTTTAATTTTTGAATTGAAGAATTTATTTCATCCACTTTAACTATATGAATATCTAAATGAAACAAATGTATTCTCTCGTCAATAAATTATTTCAACAAAAGTAACTATACTAAAAGATAAGAATTTTGGCACTATTGATAAAGAAAAGCTATCAACGATAGATCCTAGGAAAAAAATACCTTTTTAATTCCCGAGTTTTATGGAATACGTGTGTGTTATCCTGAAGTTTTAAATTAGTCATTTTAGTCCTTAAGTTTCCAATAATAGGTTTAAAAGGTCCTCTTCATTAACAGAACTGTTTAAATTAACAGATCTGTCCAAATAGATTATTTAAATGCTGATGTGGCTTGCCGACTAAGCTGATGATTTGGATTTAAATTTGTCTCGTGAAGTTCGTGTCTGAAGGTCACGAGACGAAATTCACTAGAAATGAACTCAACTTCATGTCATTTCTATCTTTTGTCTCATGAAGTTTGTATCGTGAAGTTACTTCATGAGACGAACTTTAAAAGAGGAACTTCAGAAGAAATGAACTCAACAAACTCAACTTCACGTCATTTTTGTCTTTTGTCTCATGAAGTAAATTTATGAGATGAACTTCACGAGAAATGAACTCAAGGAACTCAACTTCACGTCATTTCTGTCTTTTATCTCGTGAAGTAACTTCACGAGACAAATTTAAATCCAAATTATCAACTTAGTCAGCAAGTCACATCAATATTTAAATAATCTACTTAGACAGATCTGTTATTAGTTCTATTAATGAAGAGGACCTTTTAAACCTATTATTAAAAACTTAAGGACTAAAATGACTAATTTGAAATTTCAGGGACCAAATGTACATACTCCAAAAAACTTGGGGACTAAAAAGGTATTTTTCCTAGATTCTATCACTGGTAGCATGTCTATTACTGATATCATACTATCAGTGATAGAAGTTGTGCAGTTGTATTTAATGTTTAAACAATCGAACAACCTATTGAAGAACATTGAACAGCCTGTTAAAGAACACTGAAATAAATTGAAAATTATAACTACATCAATCTCATTTCTGAAATATTCATATGGATTTTGAAATAAAAATATCTTGTAAAATAAAAATTTAATTTCCAAGAAAATCATAAGCATAAATATCACTATCAAACAAAAATCTATCTATTGTTAAAAGAAACAAGTCTATCTATTGCCAAAGAAATAGGAATACGAGTTATGATAATTTGAGATCAAAGTTTGGAGCACCATCCTTCCACCTTGGAGAATGTCTTATAGCTTACTTGAAGACACCTTGGGAGACACATTTTGAGAGACCTATTTTAGATTTTTTTTTTCATTCTCCAAAATTTTCTTGGTTAGTTTTGCTTGTCTTTTCGGTCTCTTATCCACAACAAACTCCTTCATATTTTCAATTGCAATCTTTGGTCTATATTTTTTTTTTTTTTGGGACTATTTTTAAGAGTCTTTTCAACAACCTAAAATCATGGAATCAAATATAACATGACATCTATCAATATGCTATTAGTAAAGTAAATAAACCTTCCTATCATTTATACTATCACTGATAGATGTTATCATTGATAATATGTTATCACTGATAGTATGTTATCAGTGATGTCAAGTATCACTGATAGTAGGCTAATCCTATACTTAAAAACGTCAATTAATCAGTACTTACCTTCTTTTTGGTCATATGTTTTTTATTTACATTCTCTTCCTCTACTTTATCTTTATCCTTTTTCTCTTGTTGATCTTTCTCTTCATCTTCAAGATATTTCTCTTCATCTTGCAATTATTTCTACTGGTCATTCTCTTTAGCTTCCTTCTCCTCAATTTCTTGAGCACCCTTTTTTTAGCATCATTCTCCTTAGCAGTTTCATCTTCAGTCTGCATGCATATATCATTTATGCTATTGTACTTCCTTATACCAAAAAAAAAAATCACAAATTTTACCTCTTTGTCTCCAACATCTATAACTTCCAAACTAGATGATGGCACTTTGTTCTTCTCAAGAGATTCTTGAGATTTCTTTTCACCACCTTCTTCTTTTTGTGGAAGTTGATCACTGATAATTTCTTTTATATAGCCCAATATATCAAGAATCTCCTTGTGCTTTTCATGCATGTCCTTCTTAATGTCTTCTTGTCCTTTTTTAAGTTCTTCAATTCCTTCGTGTAGTGATGCTATTTTTCTTTCAATTGATATTTGTTTCCCTTTTTTTCGTTTCCTTTTCAATCTCCATCTCCTTTGTTTCTAGCTCCGCAAAATACCTATAGTAGTTTGATTGAATTCTTGTTCAGTTGGAACCAATAAAGCAATAGTAACTAAAAGTTTAATGAAGATGTTGTGATACTATCACTATCTGACAACATGTTTATAGAAACAATCACTGATTTCAAGTTGTTACTGATTGCTTCTATCTTATGATAATATGCTATCAATGATAGAAGCTATCACAATAGCTTGAAATCAGTGATAGAAGTTATCACTGATAACTTAAAATTAGTGGGTCATAGAAGTTGTCACTGATGTTCAAGTGATAGTTTCTATCATTTGATAGTATGCTAATAATATATAAATAAAGGAATTAACAATGATAAAAGACTTACACCAGTGGCTTTGAAAACATTGTTATTGATGTGTTTCCAATCATTAGGTTCTTAAGATTCCAATTGAGTAATTCTAGGTCCATCATTGCTTATTCTTCGTGAAAATCAAATAATGGGGTTGGATAATCTTGGTATAATCTCGAAAGCCCAATATATCAAAACAAGTGGAAGTCCTTCAAGGAAAATTAAAGATGGCTTATTGATGACACCCTTCTTAAAAAACTCTACATTCAGTTCAAAGAACACCCTGCCCCATGGATAAGATCTAAACTTTTCTTCATCATCCAACATTTTTAAATGCTTCCAACTTACTTTGTTATGTCCTTGTGTAGGAATTAAGAAGCTTTTTAAAAAATACAAGTGTGCAAGTTTGACCTTTACATCAATGGGTATATTGGCTTCAGAATCTAACAAATTAAAAGTAGGTTGGAGCTCTCTCCTTACAATCTTCATATTTGTCTTGAAAAAGAAGTTTCTAATTGTGTTGTCCATTGATTCTTTTTCACTGTAGATACTGTTGGGATTGGTGTCCTAATTCTCCCGGAGTCTCGTAGTTTGTAAACATTGTACACATTGTTATGAATAAAATAAGAGTTATTTTATTTGCATTTATGCATATCCAATAAACAAAGATTCGTGGTTATTGTATGTAAACTTAAGCATGTATATGAGATATACAAGTGGATCATGCCTTAAGTAATAGCCGAAAAAGGTCTGTATTATAAGGATAAAGGAGGGATACCTTATACCTTATCCTGGTGACACTATGGATACGGCCTGCTTTGTAGAAGTTTACAAGTATTGTGAACTACTATAGATGGTATGATCCTAACCATTCATGTGAAGACATGCGAGCAAGGGTGTCCTATACAATGAGTTTGTATAAGACCGGACCACGAGATGATTCGTCTCTTTATATAATGTCATTGATACTTGAGACTTACATCTCAATTAAACGACCATAGATGACATGATCTTAATCCTAAGTGTTTTGGGAAATCCTGTTTTTGAGGGTGGTACTTTGATTAGTATGGGTGAGAATGGCCAGATTACCAACTCAACAAGCCTACCCTTTTGAGGATTTGTCTGATTGGGGAGCTTGGAACTCAGTTACACAAGATGGAATTCACTCCTTCCCCGCGGCAGGGGTAAGAAGATAGATTGCTCCCTTAATGGCTGATTCCGGATCTTGAACATAATGGCCACAACCTCTCTTTAGAAGAGAGAACTTGGTCATAGTAGAACTATGACTTATGTTTATTAGAGGAATCAGTGGTACTCGAGGAGTTAGATGTAACTATAGAGGCATAACGATAAATTGGCCCAGCTATACTTACGAGCGATCTGAGAAGGGTTATCGTACTGTTGATTAGTTGATATGGACACAGAAATATATATGTAGTGAGAAGAGTGCAGTTATCGGTCTTTAGTGGAGTGACTAGCAGTTAACGGATGGTGGATCCCGTGACTAAAGAGTTTAATCAGTTATTCACGTACCGTTGGAGCTTCAAGCTACAGATCCATAAGGCCTCGTTGGTAGCTCAATGGATTCAAGTTGAGAATCAGTTCTTGGGGTTTAATTGAAATGTTAAAATTGACAAGAGGAAATTTAATTATATATGATATAATTAATGTGATGTATGAGATACATTAAATACCATAAAATAGAAAAGAACTATGGTTTCTATGTTTCATGAGATGAAATATTAAAACTATAGGTTATAAATATAATATGGTAAGTTGGTTATCATATTTATTTACAATAATATTAATTATTTGATAATTAAATATTTTTCTCAAATAACCGATTGAGTGGGAGGTTATTGATAGTTTTATGGTAACCATGATATAAAAGGAAAATTTTTTCCTAAAATTAGGGAGTTGCTACTTTTGGAAAGTTACTCATGGTAAAGCTATCAAGTGAAAGTATTTCACTAAACGATAGCTAGTAGAGAGACTAAATGATCGTAGTTTGATTATACGATAATTCATTCAGCTGATCGTAGTTAAATGATCGTGTGGCTTTGTCTATATGATAGGCTGTTATTTATTACACAATCGTGCATATCGTCTATACAATAGACAGCTTCCTATCTCCCACTTGCTCGATCGTCTACACGATTGTTGTCCTCCAGTCTCTTCCTCTAACTAAGATCATACAAAGCCCACAACTCCTGGATTATTGTATATTGTACTTGTTTTTTCATGTATTGTATATTAGTCTCCCGAGGCATTAGGACAATGTGGGAGATTGTTGGGATTGGTGTCCTAATTCTTTCGGAGTCTCGTAGTTTGTAAATATTGTACACGTTGTTATGAATAAAATAAGAATTATTTTATTTGCATTTACTCATATCCAATAAACAAAGACTCGTGGTTATTTTATGTAAACTTAAGCATGTATATGAGATATACAAGTGGATCATGCCTTAAGTAATAACCTAAAAAGGTCTGTAGTATAAGGATAAAGAAGGGATACTTTATACCTTATCCTTGTGACACTACGGATGTAGCCCGCTTTATAGAGGTTTACAAGTGTTGTGAACTACTACAAATGGTCTGATCCTGACCATTCATATGGAGACATACGAGCGGGGGTGTCCTATACAAAGAGTTTGTATAAGACCAGACTACGAGATGATTCATCTCTTTATATAATGTCGTTGATACTTGAGACTTACATCTCACTTAAACGACCATAGATGACGTGACCTTAATCCTGAGTATTTTGGGAACTTCTGCCTTTGAGAGTGGTCCTTTGTTTAGTATGGGTGAGAGTGGCCAAATTGCCTACTCAACAAGCCTACCTTTTGAGGATTTGTCTGATTGGGGAGCTGGAAACTCAGTTACATAAGATGGAATTTACTCCTTCTCTACAGCAGGGGTAAGTTGATAGATTGCTCCCTTAAGGGCTGATTCGGGGTCTTGAACATAGTGGCCACAACCTCTCTTTAGAAGAGAGGACTCAGTCATAGTAGGACTATGACTTATGTTCATTAGAGGAATCAGTGGTACTTAAGGAGTTAGATGTAACTACAGGGGCATAACGGTAAATTGGTCCAACTGTACTTACGAGCGATCTATGAAGGGTTATCGCATTGTTGATTAGTTGATATGGACACTGAAATATATCTGTAGTGAGAATAATGTAGCTGTCGGTCTTTAGTAGAGTGCCTGGTAGTTAACGAATGGTGGATCCCGTGACTAAAGAGTTTAGTCAGTTATTCACGTACCATGGGAGCTTCAAGCTACAGGTCCATAAGGTCCCCATGGTAGCTCAATAGATTCAAATTGAGAATCAGTTCTTGGGGTTTATTTGAAATGTTCAAATTGACAAGAGGAAATTCAATTATATATGATATAATTGGTGTGATGTATGAGATACATCAAGTGGAGGATTAATATAAATATGATTTACATTAAGTACCATAAAATAGAAAAAGAACTATGGTTTGTATGTTTCTTGAGATGAAATATTAAAACTATAGGTTATAAATATAATATGGTAATTGGTTATCATATTTATTTATAATAATATTAATTATTTGATAATTAAATCTTTTTCTCAAATAACCGATTGAATGGGAGGTTATTGGTAGTTTTATCGTAACCGTGAGATAAAAGGAAAAATGTTTTCTTAAAATTAGGGAGTTGCCACTTTCGAAAAGTTACTCACGGTAAAGCTATCAAGTGAAAGTGTTTCACTAAACGATAGCTAGTAGAGAGACTAAAGATCGTGGAGTTTGACTATATGATAGTTCATTCAACTGATCGTAGCTAAACAATCGTGTAGCTTTGTCTATACGATAGGCTGCCATTTACTACACGATCAAGCATATCGTCTATACAATAGACAACTTCCTATCTCCCACTTGCTCGATCGTCTACACGATTGTTGTCCTCCAGTTTCTTCCTCTAACCAAGATCATACAGAGCCTACAACTCCTGGATTCTCAAGATAACCATTGTTGTGGTGTCCTCACTTAACTCGATTGGTTTCGATGAGCCATTGGTCGTTCGTTGGGTTCTTTATCGCTGTGTTCGTTCTGTTGATCGTGCTGTTATTTCGATCGTTGCATTTGAGGGCTGAGTTGTTATTCTTGGACGATTGGAAATTGATCGAGGGAATTTGAAGAATGGTTCTTCAAAGGTATGCATACTCTATCCCTTGATACTTTGTGTAAGCTGTTGGCCTTTTGGCACTTAATCTCAAATTAATTAATTTTAATTAATTAATTAATTAATATTTTGATGATAACAAACTCAATTTTTAATTACTAAAAATATTAGTTTTTTAATATGTCCATAACGTAGAGCTCGGAACAACGATTCCAACACCTCTTGAATCACTCAAATTGGAGCTAAAACGAAGACGATATGACCGAAACAAGTCTATAGAGAAAATACCGTGGTGGATGACGTGGCATAACCAGACCATTTGCATGTAGATATGTGGCAGCATATTGGTTAAATGGTGGATCATTAAAAGATTAACGTATGATGGACTTTTGATTTTTGGATTGATTTAAAATAAAAAAAAATGAAATTTAAAAGGAAAATAAATTTAATATTATTTTATGTTTGTGTCTAGCGGCTAGGTTTTTTTACACATGGTATGTTTTTTATTTTTGGATTGATTTTAAAGAGAATGAATTTAAAAAATGAATTAAAAGGAAAATGAATTTAATATTATTTTATGTTTGTATCTAACGGCTAGTTTTTGACACATGGTATTTTTTTTATTTTTTTGGATTAATTTTAAAAAGAAAAGGAATTTCAAAAGAAAAGGAATTTAATATTATATTTTGTTTGTATCTAACGACTAGTTTAGTTTAAAATCTCTACCATTGATTTTTCTTTTCCAAAATCCAATTTTCCAAATTAATTGTGGTTTCTAAAAAAATTTCCATCTCTATATAAACCATCTTCCTCCCCAATTTTTAAACCAACTAATTTTACATTTCATAATCCTCCAAAAACTCAAAACTTCCATTGTTGCTCTCTCTAAGTTACCAATTTTTTCTTTTCATCTTATTCTTGAGAGAGTGTTATTGTATTGTGAGGATAAACTTGCCGAGTGCTTAAACTTGTAAATCCACTCTAGTGAGAGTTGTATTGTGTTCTTCAAAAATTTCAATATTTGTAACGGTTTGATCCTAAACTGTGGAAAGGATCCTAAAATTTCAATATTTGGAAAGGAACGGTGGTGTAACGCTTGGGCTCTAATCCGTGGAAAGAGTCGGAAAGATTTTATTCAATTTTCCAAGAGGCGCTTGGGGAGTGGAGTAGATCGAGTTTGACCGAACCACTATAAAAATTACGGTGTCTTCTTCTCTAACTCTTTCCTTTTTATTTTTGCAATTAATTTAAGTAATTTATTGTATATTTTAGTTTGTTCTTATTTATTTGCTAAAATTTGATAGAATTAAATTATCACATTTTTTGTCATCTTATTTGTTGCATAATTTGAAATTTCTTATTATTTATAAAAAATGTATTAATTAGTTTAATTGGGCTAATTTAAAAATAAAAAATTTTAATTAAACCCTATTCACCCCTCTAGGGTTGCCATATCGATCCAACAATTGGTATCAGAGCAGGTTGCTCTTCTTGAAATATTTATTTCTTGATAAGCTTAATTGTTTTTTAGCTATGACAACTTTAGGTTTTATCCCTTTTACCGATAGTCAATCTATTACAAAGCCTCATTTCTTTAATGGTACTAATTATAGTTATTGGAAAAATAGAATGAGATTTTTCTTGCTTTCTATTGATTATGATTTATGGGATATTGTTGAGGAAGATTTTAAAATTCCAACAAAAGATGTTGATGGTGTTAGCACTATAAAACCTAAGGAAGAATGGTCAATAAATGAAAAGAAAGTATGCTCTTTAAATGCCAAAGCTATTAATTGCTTATTTTGTGCTTTGAATGAAGTTGAGTATAATAGAGTGTCTATTTGCAAAATCGCTAAAGAGATATGGAATAAATTAGAAATTACTCATGAAGGAACTAGTCAAGTAAAAGAAACAAAGATTGACATGTTAGTTCATCAATATGAAATGTTTAAAATTGATGAAAATGAAGCTATTTCTGATATGTTTATTAGATTTACTAACATTGTCAATGCTTTAGAAGGACTTGGGAAAAAGTACTCAAATCTTGAGAAGATAAAGAAGCTATTGTGATTTTTGCCTAAACAATGGGAGCCTAAAGTCACCGCCATTCAAGAGGCAAAGGATCTCAAATATCTCTCCATTGATGAACTCATGGGCTCGTTGTTGACGCATGAGATAAAGATCAAGAAAAACATGGAGGATGAGAAGAAAAAGAAAGAAACGAGTATAGCTTTAAAGACCATCTCTTTAGAAGTTGACTCCCAAGATGAAGATGACCTTGATGAAGATGATGTTGCCTATCTTTCACGTAAGTATAAGAACTTCATCAAGAGAAAGAAGTAATTCAAGAAGCATCTCTCCAACCAAAAAGAGTCAAAAGGTGAAAATAACAAAAAGGATAAGGTAATATGCTATGAATGCAAGAAGTCGGGTCATATTAGAACCGATTGTCTTTTTCTCAAATCATCCAAGAAATCCAAGAAGAAAGCAATGAAAGCTACTTGGAATGATAGCGATGAAAGTGAAAGTGGGAGTGATAATGAAGAAGTGGCCAATTTTTGCTTCATGGCTCATAGTGACAAAGAGGATGAACAAAATGATGAGGTAACTCTAGAACTTCTTTCTTATAATGAATTGTTCGAAGCTTTTGAAAATATGCAAAATGATTTAGAAAAACTTAGTTCTAAGTATGTTGTGCTTAAAAAGAAATACAATGTTTTATCTAGTAAAAATAAGTCTTTACTTAAAGAAATTGCTTGCTTAAAAGAGAATGAGCATGATGCTATGCATATTGATGAAATGAATATCTCTTGTGACAAGCATGCTTTTGATTGTGATGAGAAAAATGTCTTGCTTGACAAAGTTAAATTTCCTGAGCATGATAGTTGTGATAAAGATAATTTGATTAAATTACTCAAAGAAAAGGAATTTAGTGCTTTGCAAGAACTTGATAAGGCTAAAGAATCTATTAAAAAGTTGACAATAGGTGCTCAAAGATTAGATAAAATAATTGAAGTAAGCAAGCTTTTTAGTGATAAAAGAGGTTTAGGCTATATTGATTAATGTTCTACTCCTTCAAGTTCTAAAACTATCTTTGTTAAAGCATCTCATAATATGCCTAAGCTTAATATGCCTAAAGTTGTGTCTAAGCATGTTAAATCTAACTTTGTGCCTATATGTCATTATTGTGGTGTTGAAGGCCATATTAGACCTAAGTGTTTTAAATTGAAATATGCTCATACTACTTCTCCAAGATGAAATTTTTCTCAAAGGGCAAAGTTTCACAATGTTCCAAGGAATAATTTCTCCAAGAAAAGTAGAGTGCATAAATTTGTTGTAAGAGATAAATCTTTGCATAATGTTGTTTGTTTCTCATGTAGCAAGTTTGGATATACAACTTATTCTTGTTACTTGTCTAAATCCAATGCCTTAAATGTCTATGCAAAAATGAAATAGATTCTCAAGTTTGTCAATGCTAACCATCGAGGACCCAAACAAGTGTGGGTACTAAAGAATCAAACTTGAACATTTGTGTTTGTAGGTTTGTTTGAAAGCCTCTAAGAAAAACAAGCGGTACTTGGATAATGGTTGCTCGAGGCACATGACGGGAGACCCATCCAAGTTTGTCTCTCTCTCTCCAAAAAGGATGGAGGTCTTGTAACCTTTAGTGACAACAAGAAAGGTAAAATAATATAGGTAAAGGTAATATAGGTATTGAATCTTCTATTTTAATTGAAAATGTACTTTTGAAGCATGATTTACTTAGTATAGTCAATTGTGTTATAAAGGCTTTAGAGTTGTGTTTGATAAAAAGAATTGCATCATTGAAAATGCTAGTGATAGAAAAGTTATATTTGTTGAAAATAGAGATGAAAATGTTTATACTATTGATTTGAATGATTGTCCTATTAATGATAAATGTTATCGGCTTTGCATAATGATTTTTGGTTATGGCATAGAAGACTAGGACATGCTAGCATGCACTTAATTTCAAATATTTCCAAAAATTCTTTGGTTAAAGGTCTTCCCAAATTTAAATTTGAAAAAGACAAAGTTTGTGATGCTTGTCAAATAGGTAAGGAAACTAAGTTCTCTTTCAAATCTAAAAATGTAATCTCTACAACTAGACCCCTTCAACTAACACATGGACTTATTTGACCCTTCTAGAATTGCTAGTTTTGGAGGGAACTACTATGCCTTTGTGATAGTTGATGATTTTTCAAGATTTACTTGGGTTTTGATGCTAAAACATAAGGATGATGCTTTGAAAAGCTTTTCTAGTTTTGCAAAAAGAGTTCAAAATGAAAATGTTTTTTGATTTCTAAAATTAGGAGTGATCATGGAGGAGAATTTGATAGCAACGCTTTTGAAACTTTTTGTGAAGAAAATGATTTTTCTCATAATTTCTCCGCTCCAAAAACTCCTCAACAAAACGGTGTAGTTGAAAGGAAAAATCGTACTTTGCAAAAATTTGCTAGATCAGTGTTGCATGAGTATGGTTTACCTACATACTTTTGGACGGAAGCCGTTAACACCACTTGTTATGTTTTAAATAGAGTTTTAATTAGTCCTTCTTTGGATAAAACTCCTTATGAACTTTGGCATAACAAAATTCCAAATATTGGGTATTTCAAAGTTTTTGGTTGTAAATGTTTTATTTTGAATAACAAAGAAAAACTTGGAAAATTTGATTCTAAGACGGATGTTGGTATTTTCCTTGGCTATTTCTCTACTAGTAAAGCTTATAGAGTTTTCAATAAAAGAACTTTAGTAATTGAGGAATCTATGCATGTAGTATTTGATGAATCTTGCAATATTATTTCTAATGAGCCTATTTATAGTGATGTTTTAGAAGGAAATTTTGGAGATTTACTTGTTAGTGACAAAGGCAAGGAAATTGTTTCAAGTAAGCAAGAGGTGAGCTTAATCGAAAAGAACGAAGTTGGTTCTTCATCCATGCCTAAAGAGTGGAGGTATACTCCTTCCCATCTCAAAGAATTAATTCTTGGTGATCCCGAACAAGATGTGAAAACTCATTCCTCTGTTAATATGTTTAATAATCTTGCTTTTGTTTCTCAAATTGAACCAAAAAGTTTTAAAGATGCCGAAAATGATGAATTTTGGATTTTAGCTATGCAAGAAGAATTAAATCAATTTGAAAGGAATAAAGTTTGGGAGTTAGTCCCTAGGCCCTCTCATGCTTCTATAATTAGAACTAAATGGGTCTTTAGAAATAAAATGGATGAAAATGGAAATATCATTAGAAATAAAGCTAGACTTGTAGCTCAAGGTTATTGTCAAGAGGAAGGAATAGATTATGAAGAAACTTTTGCACCCATTGCTAGATTAGAAGCTATTAGAATGTTGCTTGCTTTTGTTTCTTATAAGAATTTCATTTTGTATCAAATGAATGTGAAAAGTGCATTTTTAAATGGTTATATCATGGAGGAAGTTTATGTAGAACAACCTCCGGGGTTTGAAAGTTTTGATTTTCCAAATCATGTCTATAAGTTGAAAAAGACTCTTTATGGCTTAAAACAAGCTCCAAGAGCTTGGTATGATAGACTTAGTAATTTCTTACTTGAGAATGGATTTAAAATGGGTAAAATTGATACTACTCTTTTTATTAAGACTAAAGAAAATGATATGCTTTTAGTACAAATATATGTGGATGATATTATTTTTGGTTCTACTAATCCATCTTTGTGTGAAGAATTTTCTAAGTGTATGCATAGTGAATTTGAGATGAGTATGATGGGAGAACTTAGCTTCTTCCTTGGACTCCAAATCAAACAACTCAAGGATGGTATTTTCATAAGTCAAGAAAAATACACAAGGGATTTGCTCAAAAGGTTCAAATTCAATGAAGGTAAAATTGCAAAAACTCCTATGAGCACATCCACTAAACTTGACAAGGATGAAAAAGGTAAGTGTGTGGATATAAAAACTTATAGAGGTATGATTAGATCTTTACTTTATTTAACCGCTAGTAGACCCGATATTTATGTTTAGTGTATGTCTTTGTGCTAGATTTCAATCTTGTCCTAAGGAATCACATTTACATGTCGTTAAAAGAATTTTTAAATATTTGCTTAGTACTATTGATTTAGGCTTATGGTATCCTAGAAATGTTGAATTTAATTTGGTAGGATATTCCAATGCGGATTTTGCGGGTAGTTTACTTGACCGTAAGAGTACTAGTGGGACTTGTCAATTTCTTGGTAGTTCCTTAGTTTCTTGGTTTAGTAAAAAGAAAAATTCGGTTGCCTTATCCACTACCGAAGCGGAATATATTGCAGTTGCTAGTTGTTGTGCTCAAATTCTTTGGATGAAACACACTCTTTATGATTTTGGATTAAAGTTTGATCATGTGCCTATATTTTGTGATAATACTAGTGCTATTAATTTGACTAAAAATCCTATACATCATTCTAGGACTAAGCATATTGATATTAGGCATCACTTTATTAGAGAGCATGTGCACAATGATAATATTACTCTTGAATTTGTAGACTCTAATAATCAATTAACGGATATTTTTACCAAACCTTTGAATGAAGAAAACTTTTACAAAAATAGGCTTGAGCTCAGTATTATTCGTTGTGATGCCTCTTGATTTTATAATTTTACTTGTTAAATTTTTTAGAAGGCATTTTGATAGGGGGAGATATAGAAAGCATGTGTTAATATTCTTAGGGGAAGTTGTGCTAAATTTATGTTCATGTTTTTAAGGGAAACATTTATATAGTTCTAAATTTTTCTTAATTATTATTTTTTATGATTCCAAAGGGGAGAAGTTTAAGAAAAATATGCTATAAATTTGTTATGATTTTGATTGTATTAATTAGGGGAAAAATTTATTTTTTTAAGTGAATTTCAAGAATGATCTTTATGGTAATATGTTGAATTTTATTATGTGCTACATATAGTTTACATGTATTTCAAGCTATTTTTCTTGAATGGTTTGTCATCATAAAAAAAGGGGAGATTGTTGGCTTTTTGGTTCTTAATCTCAAATTAATTAATTTTAATTAATTTTAATCAATGTTTTGATGATAACAACTCAATTTTTAATTATTGAAAAACTTAGTATTTTAATATGTCCATAGCGTAGAGCTCGGAACAACGATTCCAACACCTCTTGAATCACTCAAATCAGAGCTAAAACGAAGACGATATGACCGAAACAAATCTATAGAGAAAATACTGTGGGGATGACGTGGCATAACCAGACCATTTGCATGTAGACATGTGGTAACATATTGGTTAAATGGTGGATCATTAAGAGATTAACATCTGATGAACTTTTGATTTTTGGATTGATTTAAAATTAAAAAAAAATGAAATTTAAAAGAAATTTAAAAGGAAAATAAATTTAATAGTATTTTATGTTTGTGTCTAACCGCTAGTTTTTTTACACATGGTATGTTTTTTATTTTTGGATTGACTTTAAAGAGAATGATTTTAAATAGAAAATGAATTAAAAGGAAAATAAATTTAATATTATTTTATGTTTGTGTCTAATAGCTAGTTTTTGACACATTGTATGTTTTTTTTTTTTTTTTGGATTAATTTTAAAAAGAAAATGAATTTCAAAAGAAAATGAATTTAATATTATATTTTGTTTGTATCTAACGACTAGTTTAGTTTAAAATCTCCACCATTAATTTTTTTTTTTTCCAAAATCCAATGGTCCAAATTAATTTTGGTTTCTAAAAATTTTTCCATCTCTATATAAACCATCTTCCTTTCCAATTTTAAAACCAACAAATTTTACATTTCATAATCCTCCAAAAACTCAAAAGTTCAATTGTTGCTCTCTCTAAGTTCCCAATTTTTCATTTTATCTTATTTTTGAGAGAGTGTTATTGTATTGTGAGGATAAACTTGTTGAGTGCTTAAACTTGTAAATCCACTCTAGTGAGAGTTGTATTGTGTTCTTCAAAAATTCCAACATTTGTAACGGTTTGATCCTAAACCGTGGAAAGGATCGGGTTTGTTCTTGAACCCGTAAAAGGAGCGGTGGTGTAACGATTGGGCTCTAATCCGTGGAAAGAATCGGAAAGATTTTATTCAAATTCCCAAGAGGCGCTTGGGGAGTGGAGTAGGTCGAGTTTGACCGAACCACTATAAAAATTACGGTGTCTTCTTCTCTAACTCTTTCTTTTTTATTTTTGCAATTTATTTAAGCAATTTATTGTATGTTTTAGTTTGTTCTTATTTATTTGATAAAATTTGATAGAATTAAATTATCACATTTTTTGTCATCTTATTGATTACATAATTTGAATTTTTCTTATTATTTATAAAAAAAAAAAAGTGTATTAATTAGTTTAATTGAGTTAATTTAAAAATAAAAAAATTAATTAAACCTTATTCACCCCCGGTTACCATATCGATCCAACATAAGCATGTTGTTATTTCTTGTTGTGCATGACCAGTTAGTTTCCCTTTTTGTACTGTTTTATGTTCAATTTCGAATGGAATTTGGAACGATCCTTCTGCTGCTCATGGAAATCCCCATGTCTGATTTCCTTCAAATGCCATCTGTGGGGTAACCATCACAATTTAAACATGTTATTAAACAAAAATCCTTGAGGTTAAATTCTGAAATATATCCTTCTAGATTTAAGGCCAAGATATTTGTTTCGTAGTCGTGCATTGACTTCTAATCAGGTGTGATATGAGTTGGATAGGCACCCTTTTCATTTTCATGTCTAAGAAGTGCCCAAAAGAACCTTCCCTAAATTGTTGGAGTGATGGCTCATCTAATTTTCCTATATTAGATGGGACTTCTAAGGTTATGAATGAGTTGACTTTCAATGGGTTTGTCCATTCACTTTCTAGAATAATTAATACATTTTCCTGTTTATATAATAACAACATAAATATAAGAAAAAAGCAACCACAAATGTATATAAATTTATGTAATATAATTAGTTTGTGGACCTTGAGCTTCTTGTACTTTTTTCCAGATGATGTTGATCCTTACAATAATTTTCTCTTTCCTTTCTCCATTTATACTAAAAAGAAACAACAACAATATCACTTTATGGAAACATTACATTCATATCATTGATAGTAGCCTATTAGGGATATCACTTAAAGATGCTATCAATGATATCCTCCTAATGTTATACTCTTAGTGATACTTTCAGTGATAGATACTATTAGTGATAGCAATAAAGAGAATCACTAATAGTAGTTATCAAAAATGTTATCATAAATAAACAATCAGCAAATAATCACAATACAGGAAACAGAGATAAATCCATCAACTAACTATCAACAAACTATCAACATACTTTTATTACAATCAGTAGCAATAGAATCGGACACGGTATCAACAAGCTATCAATAAACACTACTGTCACTACTATCACTACTTAAATCAACTAATTAAATCACTATTGTCACTACTGTCAACAAACTATCAACAAACAAATATCATTTGAAATTGAAATCAAACCTACTCATATTGATTTTAGTAAAAGTAATTGGCAGCAATAGAATCTAACACAGTACAATAAACAGTGAATGAAATATCAACAACATATCAGCAAATATTGTCACAATGACCGTAATAAAATAGTGAATGAAATACCTAAAAGAGATGGAGAATTCATGTAGCCCTAATTTGAAGGAAATCATTGAACTATAAATAAAATATCAACAACATATCAGCAACATGTCAGCAGATATCATTTTAGGAAGAATCAAAATTATTACTGTCAACGGAAGAAGAATGATGTCCTACAATTTCAAAGTTTTACTATAAGTGATGAAGAGACAAAGAAACGAAGAAAAAGAGACGAAGAAACGAGGAAGACGAGACGTACCTTTTGAATTTTGGAGCGAAATCGAAAGAAGGAAGAAGAATCGAACAGTCGGAGGAAGAAGAATCGCTTGCCATTTTTTTTCCCCCGATTTCAAAGGATGGTAGGGCTTGGGCTTGAAAATGGGTCAAGCCCGTGGAAGGAGGATGGTTGTCAAAAGAAAATAGGGCTTCTCTTCAAAATGGGCCAGACCGTGATGTCCATTTTTGTCTTTTTGGATTTCTGAGCTTAAATCCGCATTATAAAAACTCTATAGTTGCAATTAGTTTTCTTTGTTAATAAACTCTAATATTCATTATATAATGATTATGTATGCAAGCAAACCTATTTTCAAATACCTAACAAAATATTCTAACGTATATTTAAAATAACCATAAATTCGCTGGATAAATCAATAAGTTGATACATGAATCCAATGTAAATAAAAAATAAAGTTTCATTAAATATATTTTCTCTCGCCAATTAAATAAAAGAAATAAAATATCAACAAATAAATGCATTTTTTCTCTCTAATTAAACAAAATGAATAAAATCTCAACAAATAAATACATTTTCTCTCTCCTACATTAAGGGTACTTCATAAATGTGAATTTTTTTTTCAATGCCACATTCTCTCTCCAGACGCCCACTACACTTAAGGGTATTTTAGTCTAAAAAAATCTATCAAATCTTATATACGAAAATATAAAAATATTTGGACATTTATGAAAATAAGTCTTGAAAAGAGACTAAATCTATAATAATCCCTAACCTTTTTTTGGATAACTATGAGCTAAAGTTTTCTAATTTGACTAACGAGGGTAGTTAAGTATTGAACCCTGAAATCAACGTTTGTATATTTATCTTGGAAAAAATAATAAAAAATAAAAATCTATGATTCACAAATATGGTTAAAAAATCAATGTACACCACGAATGCAATTATTGGGTTGTAAATTAAAATAAAAAGATGAGTTTTTTTTTTTTTTTTTTAGAAAAAGAATACTAAAGAGACGTTTAGGGCAAGAAGTTAGTTATTGTTATTGTAGTTGAATTCTAATAGTTTGTGTTTGAGATGTATATTATTTTAGTTTTAGTTATAATAGAATGTATTTGAGATGTAAACTATTTTAGTTTGAGAATGAAATAGTAAACATTTTAGCAAAAAGTAAACAAATGATGAATATAAAATAGTAAAAGCTATAGCAAAAAATAAATAAAGTTTTGAAATAGTGTTGACTATAGCTAATTGGGAAATACAAAAGAGTATCTACTATAACAAGGGGTGGTTATTGTAGTCTTGAGACAGTTCTTGCCCTAAACACAACCTAAGAGTCTAAGACGAGTTTACAATGTTAAAATGTCAAGAAAACTGAAATTGAAACGAAAGATAGACGTTTTAGCCAATATTTTATTTCCTAACAACCTATAGTAATATAGGTCCAATGTTTTTTTTTTCAACGTCAAATCAAATTCAATTTTGTTCCAATAAATTTTAACAAGCATACTTATGATAGGAAGGATTAAGAAATTTTGGACCAATCTAAAAATTCAAGTTAATTGGATCAACTACTCAAAAGACCCAAACATGATTCCCAACCCAACCCGATTAGATTTGAGAACCAAACCCAACCTAGTTGAGTTGTAGTCTAAGGAACAAATTGACTTAAGAAAAAAAAAATGTTTTTCAAAAAGCTCATTTTCATTTAATTACTTTTGATAAAAATTGATTAAAATACACATGAAAAAACTATTTTGAGTGGTTGTCGAACACATTTCTTCCAAAATGACTTGTTTTTTAAATTAAACACTTGAAAATATATTCCAAACACATCTCAAGTTATTCAAGTTCTCAAATCATTTGAACCTCATAAATCTATTAGATATAAAATTAAATTTCATGTCTAATAAGATTCTAATTTTTCAATTGTCTAGGTGAATAGCACTTGAAAAATGTTTTCTTTGCTTCTTATTTAGAATTATTTCTATTAGATTTAATAGGCTTGCTAGTGTTTTTCAGAAATTATCAATAAAACAAGTGGTGAAAGTCAAAAGAATCAAACCAGGCCAAATCTTCAAAAGAAAGTGAAGAAAAAAAGTTAAGTTGCCAAAAAAACAGGTCAGCTCCACAGGGCTGTCCCTGGCACCTAAACCCGAGAGCTCCTATTTTCAACTTTGCCCAACGCTAAGCACTAGCACTGCAGCAACAACACAAACACAAAATCGAGACTTTTCAGCAGGGCAGTGCCATAGCACTACCCTTCTGTAAATTATAAGGAAAAAAAGACTTCGATAAGGTCAAAAGACCTACTAAACACAAATTTTAAATGTTAAAAATATCCAAACACAAAATTAAAAGTTAATAACACATCTTTTAAAGTTCAAGAACCTCAAATTCTTTGTAAATAAATAAATGTAAAATTAAAAGCTGAGAAACTAACTTGTAAGTTAACATAATATATATGAATGTAAAGTACGTGTAAAATCAAATACTACAAAACGAGTAGCTAGTTACCATTATTATACCCCTATACTTTAGCCATTCTTACAATATTCAACACCTAATAGATAAGACCCTTGCGTTCATTTCAAAAATTGATGATTCAATTTTCCAGCTCGATAATGGTTTAAGCAAAAAAAAATGACGATTTATTTGGTAAAGCACGAAGATTACGACTTGAGGTTAACCAAATGAAAGCATCAATCTTCAAATAATCAAATATCGAGAATCCACGTTACGAAAACTCGTATTGTTTACAAGATACATGAACTATTTTTCTCATTACCAATTAATTTCAAGATGAAACATGTTATCTAATACAAAAGTATTAGAACAAAAAGGGATCATCTACTTCTGCCAAATTGAACCTCAATCGGCTACCTAGTCTCAAACTACACGGCCATTTGATAAACCAAGGGGGAACAGCAAATTCAACATGGTACAATGTTGCTAAACATTTGTTTTCTGAAATTACTACTGGATTCAATCGATCACTAATGCTTATATAAAGCAATCATAAAATTCAAGGAAGAAGTTTTCACAAGCTCCAAAAGTGAATCCAAGATCCTTTCTTATTGACCATGGTTAAAGGTCTATCATAGTTTTTATAAAATTGCACAGCCCTTGGCATTTTTTGTAGATGCAAAAATCAAGTCCACAAAACGACATTGCATAAAAAATCAGAAAAATGCTGCAAGCAAAAGGATAGGATCCCCACATCCCTAACAACTCTCCATTACTTTAGTTTTGTAAATAATTTTGGTGCAACCTGCAAGAAAAAGTGTTTTTGAAGTTAGTTCAACGTTATTTCAGTTTTATAAAAACTGAAACATGTTTAAACATGTTTATGTACAACTTTTCCTGCAATTTACATTCTATAAAAACCAAAAGTTACTTACACATTTGTCAATGCAAGACCAATAATCAAAATATTGTCCAGTGCAATGCTTATGACCACTGTCATCCCCTTGGATTCTCTTCACGCACGCCTATGACATGGAAAGACAATAATCATCATTTTACCTTATCTTTATACTAATGATAGAATTTGAATCTGCTCAGACATGATTAACAAAGCAAAATATTAGGACCCTCTTCGTTACTATGTAGCAACAAGTCATCAGCTGAGACACAGATATGAGAAACTAGCCAATTTTCGGGGAATACACATCATTTTTCTATAACTTTCATTGAAAAAAGAAAATACAAGCGCATAAAAAAATCCCAGCCCCACAAAAAAGGGAGCTCATCTAAAAATACTCCAACTATACAAAAGTGAATAGGTACGGTAATTACAAAAGCTGTTCAAAATCGTTAGACCGGAGAGGAACATGAAAACTGGGGAAAATATGTCATATATGCACATCAAAATAAATAATTCTCCAAATTTGATGAGGACTAGTATCCTAGGGGAAAGAAGTCCATTGCATTTTTTGAGATTCATCAACATCCCAATAAAAGGATGTCTAGTGACCAAGTCTACGCCAACTCCAAAGCAGGGTATAAACTAAAATCAGTGAGACGTGGAGACAAGATATCTTTGTCGTCAATATTGATTCAACTTCACAAGAGGGAGCTACATTTGGTACAAGACAATTTGTTAAGGAAGGCTATTGTTGCCTCCATGACCTAAATGATTAGCATGATAAGGAAGGATCTTTCACCATATTGTACAGGGGCAATTGTGTTCACTGTAAGCTTGCACTAACAACTTTTGACGGAAAAATTATGTTTTTTAATGAAAAAATATACAAAAGCATACGAAAAGAACCTAACAAAAGGAGACCAAAAATAAGCTTGTTGGGCGAAAATGATTCTCATCCAAAAGAATAAAACAGGTTGCACTAACAACTTTCTTACTATTACTTTTCATGGCAAAATAGGACCCAGAATTGAAAGAGATTTGAGAAATTATGAAATATGTTGGTGGAATTACTAATAGAAAGAGAATTTAAATGGTGCTACTTAGCATTTAAGTGGCTTCATTCGCTTTGCTTTATTTTTTAATTCCTTTACTTATAAGCACTTATTAGTTATAAGCACTAATATGCCCACAATGTCCAAATAATGTTCCAAACATTGTACAACCCAAAGACAGATTTTATCTTCAAGGCGTCGCTTGATTGATGGGGACCAAGTGACGTTAACTGGTTTTTTCCATAAGAAAATTCAGAAAACAATGGTGGAGCCAAAATCCATTCCTTTCCCTTTTTTTTTTTTTTTCCTCTCTCCCAATCCCCCTCTCTCTTTCAGAAAGGTGGTATTTTTGTATTCAGCATGACAAGCACAGACCAAGTCTTGTTGGGAAGTACCCAAAAATCAAATATGACTCTTGTAACTAAGCTTCGTTATTCTCCATACAGACCTATGAAGGGTTAGTGATTGGCGGCTGCTTGTGTATTTTATTATTTTGAGAAAAATAAATAACTAAAATCTAATTGCTATTCACAACACCAACATCCTTCGCCATTTTCAAACTCAAATTTTCTAACATATGCACTCCCTTCAAGTTGGGTTCTTTTTTTTTCCAAAAAGAAAGTTCACTGAATACTAACTGTTGTGTCACAAAGAAGGTTTGAAGCTACAAGAAAACCTACTTATTTAATAGTAGATTTATTCACGCAGATAGATGCAAAATCTTCAATCTAGTATAGTGACGGTTTAATCTCTAATCAAATAAGAGAATAGAAATATACCCATTCATGAGACCAGATTTTTAAAGTTGAGAAATCATGGGGAAAAAAGAATGAATAATGAATACAATTCCAAAAACTGAAGAAAAAAGCATATCCAACTTCACTAAGACTCATCAATCCCCCACAACAAAGACCAATAAAACCCCCCCGTACCTGATATTCAAGTAGTGGTTTCACACACTTGGGTTTGCAAGCTTCTTCAAGATACCTTTTCTGATCAACGGGTTCTTCATCCGCCCTACATTGAAGTAACAAGGAAATGTCGATAAGTAAACATCAATACAAATAATCTTCAACATTATGAAAGATAGACACAGAGTATGGAAAAGACATGCATGTAAAAGTAGCTTACAAGTTCAAACCATATGAAGTATCTCAATTTCTACTCCTGTATACTTTAATAGTAGGCATTCAAAAATGTAACTATCTTGCTGATTATTAATCCTTGCAAATCTCCAAAAACATCGATCATATCACCAAGCGAACAAAATGCTACATCTACTCGATGCTAACACATCTGATTTATAACATTGAAACTAAATCTTCAGCAAACTAATTCTTTCCAATATGTGCAAAATTCACAGCGCTTTATATTTCATGGTTTCAATTCCACCAGCAGGGAGATGATACTTGTCATGGTAGCTGCTCAGAAAATCAGTATTCAGAGAAAAATTTGTACAAGAACGTGCTCCACAGTCCACCTTAATAACTCTTCTGACCACAATGAGCCACTTACAAGGACCGAAATATTGGCTTAGAAATTTATGAATGCCAAATGAGAATGTAACAATAACAAAACAGCACTTGACCACAGGGATACAAATCCAAAGTAATGTACCAGACAATCAAAAAGTTCAACATGTAAGAAATAAAACGGTAAAAAGACATTGTATAATACATGGTGAGACCGAAACAAAAAGGGTGGATACTCACATCGCTAATAAATAGTACTGACTTGGAGCAAAAGAGCACGCAAGAAAACCTGAAAAATAATAAAAATTAAGCATCAACATGGGAAAAGAAAAAAAATTATTGCTTTAACTTGTACATAAATGCTGACACCAAAATCCATGAACTCTAGTCCACAAATTTGAAATGTCCAAGCCTTTAGCTCAAGCATTCTTTTGAGGAATGGCAGACAAAAGATACATAAAGAATTGAAATTAACCAGCCTCGAGCTAAACTCCATCTTTTAAGAGCATCATTGCCTAGGCAAGATTAGATTTCAGGTTCAGAAGTGAAACATTCCGAAAGGAAGGTAATATTAGAGAGCCTTGCAATTTTCACCAAAGGAAAAGCAATTGATTTCAGTCCAATGATTTATACCCACGAATCAAACTGCCTATGTTTAAGGAAATTAAGTACGGTACGTAATGATACTCGTTAAATTTGACTCCATTATAAAGAAATGGAAAACCCAAATTCAAAATTCGAGACTTGAATGTCTATCAGAAACGAGGAATCAAATCATATAACGAAACATAAAAATATTTCCCTCAAATACCAACAAACGATATAACATTAATGCACATAAAAGAGAAACAAAAACAAAAATCCTACGTCGATCTCTTAGAAAACTTCAGATTAAACAAACCCAATTGATAGAAGAAATCAAAAACACCCAGAAATACCAAACCACGCGATCGAGGAATGGAGGAAAATTAAACACGGATCTGATAATAAAAATCGAAAAAAGAACAGAGAAAGTAGGAACAAGAATCAAATAAAGCTCAGAAACAAATAAAATTAAAGACGGAAAAAGATTTTTCCGCTCCGACTTCATACCTTGGAGCTGAAACACGAATCTGGGAGGAAACTAGCAACTCTGATTAGGTTTAGTTTCGAAGCTGAGAAATTGCAATATGACAAGTCTTCCGCTTTTCCGGTTCATTAGCAGCTTCTCGGGTCGGTTGCATTCGGATTCGGTTCATTTCATTCGGGTCGGGTCGAAACTTCCCCCGGAGCCAACTGTGTAAAATGTAGGTTCGTCCGTCGCTAGGATAAAGGTTTGATCATCATTTTACACCTCTAGACGTTGAACTTTTTTAAATGTATCGATTTACGTTTATTATCATGTTTCCTTCATAAGAATTTGGTGTGAAACCTATAATTATATTATTTAAGATCATATTTATTCACTATAATAAAAATTAATGTAATTAGAATGAGATTCCATTGATGAATGAATCGTAATAGGTCTGAATCACAAACGTAATTGGATTGCTTTTGATCGTGTTTATCTATGATTATGAAACTGTCATACTGCTTGACCCTAATGGTATTGGTAACTATACCTGTAACGATAAAAGTAACAATAAATGTGACAAATTCATAATTTTCATACTATTCCAATAATAATATCTATAACGTTAACAGTAACGATAAAGGTAGTAGATCTTATATAATTTTCAACTACGAATAGATTGAGCACCCTTCATTTCTCAATTTGATTATACGATTTGATTATAAATTTCAAGGCGGATCCCACATTCCATTACGATTATGGAAAACATGTAAACAAAAAGTAATCAATTGGGGTCCACTTTTTATATTATCATTGATGGATTACCTTTCAACGGGTGTAAACGTGATCTAAATCTCTAAATTTTTATAAATTGATCCATTTAAATTTTTGGTCAAATTTTCCTTTAAAAATCGTCCATGCATTTATTCCAATCATCCATTTTGTAAAACTGATATTTGAAGAAGTTTATAAATGTTTAGGAATCATTATATGGATAGTTTTTAAAGATAATCACAATGACATGCTAAATTGATCGTCTTATGAAAATTTGGGGTTTTAATGACTTGAATCATAAGTTTCAAATGATATAGGTTGAGTGTAATCTAAAAGAATGTGTAGATAGATACAATTATGAAAGTTCAAGTTTTATGCCGATATAATAATTATTAGTTCATAATTTTAATTGATATGCTGATATAATTATTAGTTCATAATTTTAATTGATATAACTCCCAAAGTTTATATACATAAATTGATATTTGCTCTAAAAAAATTTAAACGAAAAAGCTATTAAGTTTTCAGACTTTTAGTTTTGTAGCCAGTAAGTCTTTCAATCTTAAAAGGTGTCAAATAGGTCCTTGGACTTTTAATTATGTTTAATATAGTTTCATGAAGTTTTGATTTTGTGACTAATAAATTATTCAACTATTTGATTTTATTCTATATTAAATAAATTAGTTAATTTAAAAAAATAATTCATAGATATATTAAAAGCAAAAGTGAAAGTTCAAGAATATACTGAAAGTTTAAGAAACTATAAATATTTTTTAAAATTAAAATACCAAATAAATACATATGCACAAACTTGAAAGTTTGACAACTAAACTTATCATGTCAATAGAAGCCTCAATCCAACTTGAGAGGAGTTTTGTAAAAATCATCGATGAAATTATTATATTATTTTAACTTCATTTGATTTTTTGTTTTTGTATTTGAAAATTAAGTCTATTCCATCCACATTTTTTTTACAATAATTTGCATATTTGTTAAGTACAATGGTTAAATTCTTAGCCAAATTCCAAAAACAAAAACAACTTTTTGAAAGTTATATTTTTAGTTCTCAAAATTTGACTTGGTTTTTTAAACTATGGGTAAAATATATATGACAAAGAAAGAAATTTGGAGATGGAAGTAGTATTCATAGACTTACTTTTTCAAAAACAAAAATCAAAATCAAAATGATTAATAAACCACCCTTTATAAAATACAACAAGAATTTTGGGCTTTAATGTCGGTTGAAAAAAGTGAAATCGGATGTATAATGTCGGTTTTAAACAAAGAAAAAATGGTTCTTTAATGTCAGTTTTAAACCGACATTAAAGGTCTATTTTTTTTCTTACTTTATTAAAAAATCCCTTTCATTTTTCAACACTCTTGCGCCTATCTCTCCTACCCAAACTTTTTCATTTCTCTCTTACCCAAACCCTATCTCTCCTTGGTCGTGCGAATCAGGATGTCTGTTGTCCGTCCGTGGTTGTCTGTCGTCCGTCCATCAGTCTCCATCACGTTTGGGTCTTTCTTTGGTCATGGTCTCTGTCAGTCTTCAGCAACGTAGATTTGTAGTCGTGAGTCCAATAAACTATTGGATTTTATGTCCTAAAACTCGTAGTTTGTAATATCATATTCTTGTTCAATAAAGCTGTTATTGAAAATCTTTAGTAAATTTAAATTCTATATTCATGAATCCAATAAACTAAGGTTCTGAGGCTACTGAGTTTAAGTTTGAACTTTATATAGTGACATAAATGTGGATCAAGTTCAAATATATATAGCCAAAATGGTCTATAGTATATGAATAAGGTTGGGCGCCTTATTCTGGGAACACTATGGATGCGGCCCATTTTGTAGTTAGTACAAACGATGTGATCCTAAACCGTTCATGTGAAGACATGAAAATGGGGGCATCCTATGTAAAGAGTTTACATAAGACTGAACCATGAAATAGTCACTTTTTATGTTCTAACTGCCGTTTAATGTTTAAAACTGACTATTTCGTTAATTGATGACTTAGGTAACTTAATCTTAATCCTGAGCTAACTATGAACTCCTATTCACTCGGAATTATCCTTAGATCTGCATAGGTGAGGGCAACTCATTATCGCTGGCCCAATAAGCCTCCCATTTCAGGGGTAAGATCAAGTGGATAGCTGGGAACATAGGGTGCAAGACGGAATTCATTCCTACCTATTATAGAGATAGTAGATAGGTTGTTCCCTTTAGTACTGAATCCAGGTCTTGAACAAGGGGCCCCACTCTCTCATTGGCCCGAGAAAGGTTCGGTTTATAGGTTAGACCTTAAACCAATTGTTCATTAGAGGATCAGTGGAACTTAAGGAATAAGATGTAGTCTCGGGGTTAAAACGATTTTTATGACTTAGCCGAGATTACGAACAACCTGTGAAGGATTAGATTACTAATCATGGTTATATTATATGGACACAAACACATCTATAGTGAGGGGAGTGCAACTACGGGACTATAGTAGAATGACCCATGAGTTAACGAATGTTGATTAGCTCCATCTAAAAAGTTTAGTCAGCTAATCTCGGATCGTTAGAGCCCATAATCTATAGGTCCATTAGGTTCCCTTACTAGCTCATTTGGAATAAACTTAGAACAGTATGATAGAATAATTCGAATTGTTCAAATTAGGTGAAGAGAGAGAAACTGAGAAGTATATGTGATATAGTGGTCGGTTTTTTAGTTTAGAGATACAGCTTTAATATTTAAATGTGATTTAAATATCAAGAATACGAATACGTTCATATTCGGAAGCTCGGAGATAATGGAAATGGTCAAAGATGTAAAAAGTCAAAAAGTTGACTTTTGACTTTGAAAAGTCAAACTTTGACCGACCTTATATTCAAATGTGATTTGAATTTCGAGAAAGTGAATGCGGATTCATGCTTGAGAGGTCAAAATCAGTCAACACGGAAAAAATTATAAAAAGTCAAAATGTTGACTTTTTGGTCAAAGTTTGACTTTGACCAAATGACTATTTTGCCCTTTGACTAAAGTTAGTGGGAAAATCCAAACTTTTATTGGATAATTCCACTAACAAAATAGTGGGCTAGGTGTTGGCTTATAGTGGAGATATTAAACCCACTTATATAATGGTTTCTAGGTGTTGGGTTTTTATGAAGTTATTTCATGCAATTTTGCATGACCCTTTTCTATAAATATGAGCTTGTCATTTTGGATTAAAAACTTTTGGAAATTTTGCAAAATTGGTTTGAAAAAATTGGATTGAAAAAATCCAAACCCATCCAAACCAACCCAAATTTCACTCTACTAATTTCCACTTCTTTTTTTCTCCTCTCTCCAGGTTCCTTCATCCCATCGGGTCACACAACCGGGTTCTGAATCCAGAGGATAGTAAGTCCATCCTAGTAGGTTGTCTTGTTCTTTTCGAGCGGACGTAGAGAGTTTGGGAGCTTCAAAGGTATATTTCAAAATAATTAACCATATAATTAATTCACCTCCGTTGAATGTTTACTTTGGGCAATTAGATAAAATCGATTCTCATTTCCGCTGCGCATGTTGCTTTTTCTATCACATATAGAAATACATATCTTGTGTTCCAGATTTCATTTATGTTGCTATTCCTCTCGAAAATTCCGAAAGGCCACTTCTCCTTTACCCAAGTTAGATTCTGAACCTCCCATGGAATCAGAGATGGGTGACTTCTTTGTCGTTCGAAAGGGAGATATTATTGGAATATATGAAAGTTTTGGTGATTGTCAGGTGCAAATTGGATCTTCGGTATTCATTTCTTTAGATTTCAATAGTGATTTTTGCCAATATTATTGTCGTTAATGTGTTTGTTGTTCAGCTACTGGCTTATATTGATTGATTGTTTCTTGCTTTCTCTACAAACTTATTGACTAGTCTGCTTTGGTGCTTTTAGTTTTCTTGTATCAAGTTACATTAGGCTTTTATATTGTTTATATTTAATTGTTTTTGAAGCATTAGGCTTTTAGTCTGCTTTTTTGCTTGATTTTTGCCACTATTCTATTTATGTGTTTAAATATAGAAAAATGGTCAGGAGACAAAATAAAAACATGCTCTTAGAATTATTCAAGCATCCTATTGATTAATATTTTCTCACATAGTCATCCCAGTTTGGTCATTAATTGAAAGATTCAATCGACATTTTTCCATTTCAGATTTAATTGAACCAGATTCTATTTCTTCATTTTCTCAAAATATTCCAGTTGTACAACTACTATAATAGTTTGGCATTTTTCCATTGGATCTCCAAATTAACAATTGCAGATATAGTCTCTTCAATTCCCTATTTGTGAATTATTGACAAATACCATCATGATATATAAATCTGTGAAAAAATAAGGTATTTTTCTTCTTTAGAAAGGTTCTGGATTCTTATATGTAGATTCATGACAGCAAATTAGCCTCAAGTCCTCCATTATTGGGCAAACATTACATGATAATATAAAAATAAAGAGAAGATCAAGTTATTTTTGTTCTCTCTTTAAACCAACATACAGTTGTGGCAAGCATAATTTTTATAGGTTGTTTTGGAGAACAGTTTTAGGAGTTATCATATACTTATAATTTTTTTAATTACTTCTCTTGGTGAGCTATAATTCTGCATGCCTACATTATAACTGCATTTTCTATTTTACCTAAATGTTTAATATACAGTTAAACAAGTATAATTCATTGAAGCCCTTTAAATTCGGTTGGAAAATTTCCATTGAAGACCTTTAATTCGGTTGCAAACCGACTTTGAATGACTGATGTTATTAAAACTCATTAAAGGCAACTGACATTAAAGGGCTTTATAACACTATCTTTAATGTCGGTTTAAAACCGATATTAAAGCCCGAAATTCTTCTAGTGAAAAGTTTGAATTTCATTTGGTCAATAAATTCGTAAGTTTGGTTTTATTATGCTATTTATAACTCTAAACCATTCATTGTAGTCCTCAAACATTTATGTTTGCTCCAATTTAATCTCGAACTTTCAAAGTATTTATTTTAATTCTTAAATTTTCAAAAATCCACCATTTTGATCTTGAATTTTTGAAACCTTTGTTTTTTGTATTTTTCAAATCTATGGTTTATTTGTCAAATCAATAACTTTACTTATTTGTCAAAGTAAGCATCACTCAACTGATATATTGATATATTTGTGACTAGAGATGTCCACGAGATATACAAGGTCGTAGATAGTTTCCTCATCCTATCTTCACTTTCCATTTCATTTCCCATCTCCACCAAAATTTCACAAAGAATTCAAGGTAATTTTCCTACGAGAAATTTTTTACTGTTTAATTTTTTAAAAAATAATTAACTTAAATTTTTACTATAGGAAGGTTTTAATTACGTAGTTTAATTTTTTACTGTTTTTTTTACATAATTAATTTCATATGGACAATTTGATTTTTTTAAAAAAAAAAATTACTCCAACTTTACAGTAGAAGATAAAATAATTACCTATCTATCTAAATTTAATGTTCAAATCGAATATATTCATTTTTTAACATTAATTCAAATATATTAATAATATCGACCAATAAACAATAAAACTTGAAATATAAATATAATGTTAATATAATGATAATAAAACATAACATTAAATTATTAATTATTAATTTAATTATAATAAATTAAAAAATGTTAATGGGCAGGCATGGGGAACAGGGGAATGTATTCGGGAGTTTTCCCGACTCTCTATTTAAACGAAAATCTCTAGCCTAGAGACAAGTCCCCACGGTAAAAATGAACATCCCTATATATATAACTAAGAATTTGTGGTTTGAATCCTCTCCTCCTATTATACTATAAAAAGTTACTTTCAGTTATGTTTAGAGGAAACTCTCACAAATTTATATTATATGCTTTTGGTCAATTATATCATAATATCAAGCTTATATACATAAACCATAAGCCAATAATTCCTTTAAATTTTTAGGTTAAAAATTACTTTTAGTCCCTAAACTTTTATATATGCAATAATTTAGTTCCTAAATTTTGATTTGCAACGATTTAATCCCTATACTTTCAATTTTATAACAATTTAATCACTGAATTTTACTATGTAACAATCTAGTTCTTCAATTTTAAAATTTGTAACATTTAGTTGTCCCTATTGTAGAAATTAATGTTAAGATTTAATAATATTTCAAACTAATTAGAGACTTAATATTTTTACAAAATACAAAGTTTACATCATAAAGTATTAAAAATTGACGTCTAATTCTGATAATTTTTTTACGTTAGTGACTAAATTGTTACAATATTGAAAGTACAAGAACTAAATTGTTACATACTAAAATTTAGAAACTAAATTATTACAAAATCAAAAATATAGGGACTAAATCATTACAAACCAAAGTTTAGAAACTAAATTGTTACTTTCATAAGAGTTCAGAGAAAAAGTATTTTTAAACTCATTTTTTATTTTTTATTTGTATTATTTATTTCTGTTTGTACTTTTTTTTTTAACATGGTTTCTGTTCATACTAATATATTTCTATATATAAGTAACATATGTATAGATAAATTTTCAAGTAACACCTAAGCATTAAACTTTAACAAAAGAGAACTAAGAGAATCTTGAATAAAATATTTAATAAACTAACACTAAGCCTAATTCGAATATGTATATGAAAAACGGTCCACAAATAACATATATTTTTATGATAGTAAAATCATGCTCATTTCGACGATTATCTCTTGAAAATTATATTAATTATTAAATTCTTTGAATTATTTCTAGGCCTTACACATCAACTATTTACTAATATTTGAACCTCTAGTAAATTATGGTCATCCATTTACTCTAGAAGGTGCTAGTTAGACTATATTATTTATGGTTGAAATTTTGAGCCTTTCTTAAGTTTAATTCACAAATCTTTCGACAAATTTTGAATTTTACAGGTTGTACCGTTGGTATACATATATAATCTTGATAAAAATAGCTGATAATAGCTAAAGGCTAGCTTACTCCAAATTCATTATTATATATACTACTTGAAAAATGATTTATAATACAATATGGTTCAAAATTTTGTACACTCGCAAATAAATTTAGTATAAGAATTTGTGACATGATAAAACACCATAGATTACCATGGACTAGTTACTACTCATGACTCATGAATCATAAATATCAAATATGTTTGTTTTTTTTTTTTTTGGCTTTCTTCTTGGTGGTCTGGGATTTTTTGCGTTTATATTTGGTTATGTTCTAGTTTTATCTTGTTGGCTTTGTTTGCATATTGTTGCTCTGTTTTTGCTTGTGTTGTTTTGTTGCTTTGATGCGATCCCAGGATATGGGATCCTTCTTGTTGTATAATAATATTATCTATTCTAAAAAAAAATTCAAATTTCGGTCGAGTTAACTAATAAATTTGAATCTAAAGAAAAAAACAACTCATGAAATTGTCAATTAAATTAGAAAATTTATTTTAAAGACAAAAATATTGAAAATATTTATAAATAATAGTAAAAAAATATCACGATCTATCGACTACTATTTGTCCTGACATAGATATAGAAAATAGTTTATCGCGGTCTTGTATATACACAATAAAATTTTGTTATATTTATAAATATTTTAGTTAATTTTTCTATATTTAAAAATAATCTAATACAGTAAAAATATATATAGAGAAGGATATTGAAAGTAGTGTGTAAAGAAGCAATTTTGGTAAATTGAATCATATCTTTACAAATACGATTGCAAATAAATCCTCTTTTTTACCGAAAGAAGTTACTGAAAGAATAAATCCAAAAATAAAGGATATATATTTGGAGAGCCCTAAGTAGGCAGCTAAAGAATAGGTGAAATTGACCAATTTAAATCAGTTATAAAATTGCCAAAAATATTTGCCTCAAATCTTGTATAGCCACTGAATAATATAAAAAATGAATAATGTTGTACAATATAAATACCTTATATTACTCTCAATTTTCATCATCCTCAGCCTCAACTTGCTTTTTCTTTTCATTTCTCTTCTCCAAATCCCTTCTGATTCCTTTTAACAAGAAGAGAAAGAAGTACTTTGGTCTTCTTTCTCTCAACCCCATTGTCTTCTCTCTTTTTTAAGTTAAAACCTTTTCTTCTCTCCCAAATCTTTAACATGGGTGGTTGTGCTAGCAAGCCCAAGACCACCACTGAGAAAGAAGTCACCCCCTTGCCCGTCCCCGTCGTTAAAGTGTCGAAGGAGACGACAATGGCGGTACCGAGTATCAAGGAGAAGGAAGTCGAGGTCGAAACTGAAGAGAAAAAGAGTGATGATCAAGTTGATGTGAAGAAGGTTGATCAAGGTGAAAAGAAGGTTGAGGAGGAGGATAACCAACCGCTCTCTCTCGGATGTTTGCTCATTCAGGTTCTTTCTTAAAACTTTCTCAGAAAATAGTTAGTGCGTCAAAAAACTTAGCGTTAACCTCTTTTTTTTTATTTTTAGGACAAACAAGAAGTGGAAATTCCACCAGAGCCCAAAAAAGAGGAGCCCAAAGAGGAAGTCAAGGATGAGGCAGCGAAACCAACAGAAGCAGCTCCAGCAGCGGTGCCGGAACCTCAAAAATCCATTGTCGAGGCAGCGGTGCCGGAGCCCCAGAAAGCCACTGCCGAGGTAGCAGCGCCTGAACCCCAAAAATCCACCGTCGTCGAGGCAGAGCCTAAGAAAGCCGCCGTCGAGCCAGCTGCGGCTGTACCCGAAAAACCCACAGTCCTGCCGGTAGCTGAACCCAATAAACCCACCGTCAAGGTGGCGGCAGAGCCCCAGAAACCCACCGTCAAGGTGGCGGCAGAGCCCCAGAAACCCACCATCGAGGTGGCCGCAGAGCCCCAGAAACCCACCGTCGAGGTGGCCGCAGAGCCCCAGAAACCCACCGTCGAGGTGGCCGCAGAGCCCCAGAAACCCATCGTCGAAGCGGCGGCAGAGCCCCAGAAATCGTCGAAGCGGCGGCAGAGCCCCAGAAACCCATCGTCGAGGCGGCGGTAGAACCCAAAAAAGCCACCGAAGAGGAGAAAACCGCCGTGGAGGCACCTAAAACAGTTGAAACCAACGTTGAGGCACCATCACCGGCAGTAGCAGTGGCAACAGAGAAGCAATGATTAATGTTTTTTTTTTTGGAAAGAAAGACGCTGCATAAATCTGAGGGAAATTTCTAGACAGAAGATTTGATACAAAATGGAATTCGTTGCATTTGGAACATTTAATTTCTCTTTATCATTCAGAAATTGCTCATAATTTGATTCTTCCCATTGAAAATGTAAACTAGAATTCGAGATAATGGAAAATTCTTGTTTTTGGTTGTTCCATTTTACCTCTTTCATTACCATTTCCTTTTAAAATCCTTAATATATAACTATATATACATCTTCGATTAAATGCAATGATTCAAGAGAAATTCATGGGAATTTTCATAATTGAAGATATAGCTAAATAAATTATATTGAAAGATTTAATTAAATTGTTTTTTTCTGTTTTTATATATAGATAAATAAATCAAAATATTTAAAACCATGACGTTTATCAGTATTATATTCGAAAAATTTGTCTGGTAAATATTTTCAATTTTATCATTTAAAATAATTTTTCTTATTTAAATTATTTTAAATATTATTTAAAATGATAAAACTGAATATTATATATATAAAAATGTTATCCATACATATCATGTAAATCCAAATTTCAACTTCCATTATATTATTTCTATAGTTAATAACATAACAACAATAATACTAATACATTTTATGTTCTCGTCGACAATTTTTTGAATTTGAACACAGCTTTTAAAGATTTTTTTGGACCTTCCATTTATCAAGGTCATACATTTTCAATTTTTATGTCTTAACGCGTTTCTTAATTTTAAGAATATCAAAGAAATCCGAATATCAATTTTATCTAATAGGTCCTTTAGAACCTATTTCAGAACATAAAAAAATTAGAAAAATTCTAATTAATGCAATAATCTCTCACATTATTTGTAACTATTTGAAGTGTTTATGGGACAAATGATCCTTAATGTGATGTTTCATGTTTGTGATCTCTATTACGTCCATTCGGAATAGATGTATTGTGAAAGACAAAATAGAAGTTAAAATTTAAAGACAAAATAAAGATGTAAAGATCCTCCCTTCGAATACTTTTTTTATATAATATAATATATATATTATAGAGATTGTGTTCCAAAATGCCACATGCGTTAGCTTTTTCTTTTCAATTTTGCTACACATCTAGCAAATTAATTATTATTATTTAATTTTGATTTTTCCCTCCCACCTCCTTGGAGGTTCTCTTCTTCATCTTCTTTATAATTTTTGCATCTACTATTGGGGTTAACCATATTTAAGGACGAGGAAACTACCATGGATCGATCCTACAACGAATTTAATGAGGAGATTATTGATATATTTGCTGATCGAGAAGAAATACGACTTTGTACAGATTTGAAATAAATGATGCAAACTACCCTCAAGATACAAAGACAACACTAAAGAAGATTTTTGTGCACTAAATCTAAGGACCAATTCCAACATATTAGTGGAAAATCAATTTACCTTCCATATATGAGCAATTTGATAAGTTAAAAAGAAAAAGGAAAAAGCCTACTAATGTTGCACCTATCATGATAATGACATTTTGCCTAATAATTCATATTAAGTAGCAAAGAATCATATGGTTGTCGTCTTACTACTATAGTTGAGCCACTTACTTATGCATAAACATGCGTTAGTAGTAGCATGGTGGAAAAAGCAGGTGGTAATGACCTTGAAACTAGAACACTTTGTGCTAATATTACTAGTCAATTAAAGCCCAAAGTAACATTTGATCCTACTTTTGTACTATTACTTCTAAGAGAAGTAAAACTTGATGTGCATGAGTTGGAAAGAAAAAGACATGAGACTAAAATAGAAACAATAGAAAAATATGAAGGAGAAAACAAGTGAAGAGTGCTCGGTCTATAGATAAAAATGAGAGAAAAGTAAAAAATTTGAGTTTTGGAATTTGTGAGGTATAACCTTCCTATTTACAAAACAAAACATTTAAGGCATTTTTCACAAAAGAGTTTGTTTTCTGACAGGTGAGCTTCAATCAAGTTTGCCTAGTTTTTCTTTCGAGTTTTTGCAGGATGTTGAAACATTTAATTTTAATCAAAGCTCAAAAGAATGGTCCTAGTTCCTTTGATGGTCACAAATTGAATGAGGATTCGAAGGACAAATATTTATTCCACAATATACATGAACCAAATACAATGTCAACCTTTGACTTTTCATGACTACAAGGTTGTTAGGATTGGTATCCTAAATCTCTCTTGTATTCTCGTAGTCTATAAACTTTGTAAATAAATTATTATCAATAAAATAGTTGTTATTTTATGAGCATACAATCCAATAAACTAAGATCCTATATTATTTTATGAATTTTAAACATGTATGTAGAGACATACAGGTGGATCATGTTTAAATGATAACTTGAACGATCTGCAGTAGATGGATAAGGTTGGGTATCTTATTCCGGTGACACTACGGATATGACCCGCTTTATAGTTCTTATAAATGTTGTAACGTGCTACAAATGATCTGATCCTGATCATTCATGTCGAAACATGTGAGCGAGGGTATTATATACAAATAGTTTGTATAAGATCAGACCACAAAATGAATAGTCTCTCTTTATAATACCGTTACTAGAAGAGACTTATATTTCCCTAAGATGCCACACGTGACTTAACCTGAATCCTTAGTCAGTTGTGTACTCCTACCTATAAAGACGGTCATTTGATTTGCATGAGTAAGAGTGGTCGATTTCACCAACTCAATATCCCTACCATTTTGGGGATTCGTCTAGTTATGGAGTTGAGAGCACAGCTACACAAGAAGGAATTCACTCTTTCCCTATTGTTATGGTAAGTAGAGAATTGCTCCCTTAAGGGCTAATTTTGGGACTTGAACAATGAGACACCTCACTCTCTCTTGATCAAAGAGGGATTCGGATATAGTTGGACTATAACTAATTATTCATTAAAGGGATCAGTGGTACTTAAGGAGTTAGATGTAACTACAGGAGAAAAACGATAATTTTAACCTAGTTGTACTTACGAGTAATTTGTGAAGGGTCAACGCACTATTGATTGGTTATATCCAATGGACACAGAAATATATCTATAGTGTGAAGAGTTCAACTGTCGGTTTTTAGTGGAGTGATTGGCAGTTAATGAAGGTTGATTAATTTAAGTAATGAGTTTAATTAATTAATCAGTATCATTGGAACTTCAATCTATATGTCAAGGTCCTCTAGTTAACTCAATTAGATTAAATGAGAATCAAATTAATTTTGGATAATTTGAATTGTTCAAATTAATTTAAGAAAATTAATTATATGGGATATAATTAATATAATGTATATGATACTGATAGCACAAAATATGTGCTACTTTTCTCTTCTTAATTCTAGGTCGTTACTATATTTAATGTGTTTATTTAATGATTTTATAGGTATCGAGCATCTTTAAGGTGAAATTAGTCATTACAAGCTATTCGGGGTTAATTTTGAGCATCTAGGAGCTAATTTGAATAATCGGACTTCAAAAAGAAGTGAAAGGATGAAATTTCCCTTGGAAGGAGTGTTGCAACGCTCAACCGAGCATTGCGCAATGCTACAAGACAGTAGCTGCCTATTTCGTGAAGAAACAGGGCAGCATTGCAATGCTACATGTAGCGTTACAACACTCCGATATTTGACAGACATGCACGCGAGGCTCAGTTGCAGTGTCGTGACACAACGACTGCAGTATATATAATTCTCTTCGATTTAGGGCAGAGACAGACACCCATATTTGGGCTTCTAGTCGATTTTCCCCCTCTTTTCTCTCTCCCATTCTCTTCTTTAGATGTTTCTTTAGTAGTTAATCGAGTAAATATCGGATTGTAGCTTCTCATCCTCCATGGAAAGGTAAGATTTTGGTTTCTTAGCTTAGGGATTTAGAGAAACTCCACGTTGTTTTGGGAGATTTTAATTTTATGATGTATACAAACTTATTTATGGGTTTCAATCTGAGTTTTACACTTATGAATGACATGATTTTATTGTTGACTGACAACCAATAATTCATTGTACGATTTGATTGCTTAGAGATAATTTGTAGTATGTGACATTAATTATAGGTTAATCTCAAAGGAAGCAATGGGTTAATTAGGCTTGCAATTCGTTGTCAATAATGAATAGTAGTTTGTCCTATCGACCTAGAGAGAAACCACATTGAATGTTCGATTATACATTGGAATTCGAACACTCATCTTAGTGTCATCCCTATAACTTAATGAAATTTATCAATTTGTATGGACTGAATTCGTTTTCTATGCATTTTGATTAATTAGATAATTAGGACTATTGGTTGGGATTCGAATCAATTGGGCCAAGCATAAACAAGGAGTTTAAGTCATATGTTGGTTCAATGATCTTAATTACATTGTGTGAATCCATCCCTCTAAGCTAAGACATCTCAATTAATTTCTTGCACTTTATTTATTTTATGGACTTTTCTATTTCATCCACACCAAACCTCCTCGTTTTACCTCTTTAACTAAAAACGAGCTTCGATGAACTAATCTTCTGCACTTCCTTAAAGTTCGACCTTAGACTTGCCACTTGTACTACAAGTTAGTATAAGTAGTTCGTTCGGTGGTTTGTAAATTTTATTTGTGTAGCAAGGGTTTACAGGCGACAGTAAACTCTAGACCTACCAGATACATTATATTATAAAATTTTAATGAGAGAAATAAATAGTTGAATATGATTCAAATATTAATTATATGAATATGGTTCATATAAAAAGTAGCTTAAAATTAATGTGAATTTGATTCATATTAATTCTATAGGTTATGTGAGAGATTTATAAACTATAAGTTATGTTCTATGTGATATAATGTAAACTATAGGTTATATGTTATATGTGATATAACATATAATTTTATTAATAAAATTTATTTTACTAATAATTCTTTTTATTTAATTTAAATATTAAATAATAAGGGAGGAAGTTAATTTGGTAACCTCCTCTCCTTTAATCTTTCATCATCTCTTAATACGTGGTGAGAGTTCCTTGGTTTTTCACAGAAAGGTGGTTTTTTTCCTTCTTCCTCCCCAGGCTTCATGCAAGACCTCCTTTTTGGAAGTTCTCTGAAAAAAAAACTTCTATGGATTCTTTTACAAAATCTTCCATTCCCTTTTCCAAAAATCAATTGATAGCAAGCCCACAACTCTGCATCGATTCTCTTCCTTGAGTATAACAAGGAAGTCCTCTCGGTGGTATCCCAAAGGACATCCATCTCCATTGTGGTTCTGCGATCGTGAAAGTGAGACCAGGATCACATCCATTTGTGAGATTGGAAGAGGATATGTGAAGATTGGGTATTCTACAAGGGTAAGTCCCAATTTCTCCTTTTATCCTCTCAAAGTTTGCTGTGTGATTTGATTTACTATTTATCCTATAAATTTCATATGTTTCTCTAAGTTTTTCTGTTTGATCTCAAATTGAAAATTAAAGTGTACGATGTTTACACACTTTCGCTTGGGATTCAATCCCTTTAATTGGTATCAGAGCCAAATCGTATGATTTTATTTTTCAATTTGTTAGAAAATCAGAATATAAGTGGGATTTTACATTCTGCATTTTGATGTGATGAATGTTTTCTGCAATTTTGATTGTGGGGTTTGCAATTGAGCGTTTTCGGATTTTGGCATCTTAGATTTAATTTCTTTAATTTGATTAAAGTTGTGTAAGGACCTTTTTTCTGGCATTTTTTTTCTACTGTTATCGAGCCTATAAAGTTCGATTCATGTTTGTGGCAAGCATTGTTGATGATCATGATAAAGAACGTGTTGGATTTTATGTCCTAAAACTTGTGGTTTGTAAATAATAAACTTATTCTATTAATCAATATAAATATTATTGAAATTTGATTCAATAAAATAGTTATTGAATATATGAATTGCTCATTTCGTTTTACAAGTAAATCCAATAAACTTAAGATCCATGGTTATTACATGAGTACTTGAACTTTATCTGGAGACACAAGAGTAGATCAAGTTTGAGTAGATAGCCAAAATGATCTATAGTATACAAATAAGGTTGGGTACCTTATTCTGGTAATACTATTGGATACAGTCCACTTTGTAGTTGTTACAATCATTGTAAAGTGCTACAAACGAAGTGATCCTAATTCGTTCATGTGGAGACATGAGGAGTGAGGTTGTCTTATGCAATGAGTTTGTATAAGATCGGACTAAGAAATAAGCCACTCTTACTTTATAATGTTGTTTACTGTTTGAGATTGACTATTTCAAAACGATAACCTAGGTAACTTAACCTTAATCCTAAGCTAACTATGAACTCCTGTTTATTCGAGATTATCCTTAGATTTGCATGGGTGAGGGTCGGCTCAATAGCGTTGGCTCAATAAGCCTCCTATTTCAGGGGTAAGATTGGGTAGATAGCTGGGGACATAGGGTGCAAGATGGAATTCACTCCTACCTACTTTTAGGGTTAGTAGAGAGGTTGTTCCCTTAAGTGTTGACTCCGAGTCTTGAACAGGGGGCCTCACCCTCTCATTAGCCCGAGAAGGACTCAGCTTGTTGATTAGATCTCAAACTAATTATTCATTAGAAGATCAATGAAACTTAATGAACAAAAGGTAATCTCGGGAGTAAACTGCTATTGACCCAATCGTTATTACGAACAATCTGTGAAGGATTGACTTACTAATTATGGTTATATCGAATGAACAGAATATATCTACAGTGAGGGGAATGCAACTACTCGACGTTCGTGGAGTGACCCGGTAGTTAACGAATGAGAGTTAATTTGGTTTAAAGAGTTTTAGGAAATTAATCTCGGATCGTTGGAGCCCATGATCTATAGATCAATGAGAAAATTCAATAATAAGTTTTAATTTGGTTTAAAGAGTTTAGCCCATGAGCCCATCAATTTTAAAAGAATTGATTTTCAATTCTTGGAAATTCAATAATCAATTTTAATTTGATTAAAATTGAATATTAATTGAAAAATTGGAAAATTAGAAAAAAAAACTCATTTAGTGGGGTTTTTCCAATTCTTGAGTTTTGACTCACTTTCCACCAAAATTCCACTCACAAAGTTGAAGTATGAGTTGTTATATGCTTGTGCAATCTGATTGCATGGGTCTTCTACTTAAAACAAATCAGCTGAGATTTTCATATTGGAGAAGTTGAAGAAGTGCTCTTCAACAAACTTAGAAAATTGCTTTTCTCATCTTAAATTCTTTCCTAAATTCATACCATTTTGAGTCCCACAACCCAACCTAAGGTCCTAGAGAATAGTAGGGAAGATCTCATGGTGGTTTACACTTAATAGCTGAGAAGATTAAAGGTTGATTTGAAGATCAAAGGTGTTCTTCAAAGGTATTTCTAAAACCCTCTTTATATTGTATGAACATACTTAAATTGTTGCTAAATTCTTCCGCTGCTTGCTTTCCTAAACCAGTAGAACGATGGAATTCGGTGCCAAATCGAATTGATCTACTGCATTAGTGCTTCAGCGCCACAACGTTAACTTCGATACGAGGTGGACAAGACTCACTTTCCGTAGCATCGCTACGCTCCGAGGAGGTTAGCGCACATGGTGTTTGTCTTTGAGATTGTGTGTTCAAGCCCAGCACCGGTATCTTGGCAGTTTTCTCCTATAATTTTAATATTTTATTTATTTTATTAATTAGATTAATATAAATTAGATATATTTTTTAGGGGTGCCAAAATTTGATTCAATTTGCTGTTTTAAGTTAATTTTTACATTTGATATATGGTTAAATTATTTATGTCATAATGTATGTCATATAGTTTTATTTAAAATCTTACCTTAGAGTAAACATTAGTCATGCATCATATTTAATATAAATGTTATATTATATAGTTGTATGAATGTTCAACATGCTCATTATTTATTAATATAAGAGTAATATTATAAAGGCATGTTTTATATAGTTTCATTAGTATAATATAAGTGTTATATTATTAATGAAAAACATGGTCATGCATCATTTATATAATAGTTATATGATATGATAGCCTGCATTAATAACAGCTTAGATGAATGGATGGATGTTATTTTATTTTCATTACTTTATTATATAATTGTTATGTAGTAGTAATGAAAATCGAATGCATGAAGCATGACACTACTTATAAATTAAAATGAAATTAGAATTAAAATCTATGTCATTAGATGTATGGAAATAGGCTTTAATTATTTCATTCAACCTTATAATAGTTATAAATTAAAATGAAATTAGAATTAAAATCTATAATAAAGAGTTGCATGCAAACATAGGTTAAATTAATTTTAAAATAGTTTAAAATTAACTTCACCTTTAGACCTTTGTTCACATTATTTCTAATATGATTAGAAATAGGTTTAATCTTTTAATTCCATTTAATGGGATTAGAATGGATTGAACAAAAAAAATTAAATTTATAATATAATTATCTATAAGGGACTTTTGTCTAAGAAGGTTTTGTCTAAGGTTGGGGTTTTTAAGCTAACGGAAATGGAACACCCCTATTTAGAAACCGACCTGGAAGGTGAATTAGATAATTATATTATAAGCACGCAATGAATGCTTAAGGTTTATTAAAGTGTTTAATAAACAAGAATAATTATTGTTAAACTATCCAATGTAATAGTTACTTTGGGCAAAGTTAACAATCATTTATTTAAATTAATTAGCTGAATTTATCTAAGTAAGAAACTCTAGGTTTTAAAATACTCAGTGGGAGGAAAAAGATGTATACGACATGTCTCCCATAAAGTTCATACCGTGAGATTCATGCTTGGACTTGAGGCACCCTGGGAGCGCCCCCTTTAGATGGTATTTGCATGGGTCAATATCAAGGTAAATAGAGAGAGTATTTATAGTAAGTGGGAGAGGGATGTGCGACAACATGTTCTACAGTCTCCTTCATTAGTTTGCATTGTGGGACCTTTTTGCACGACTTTGAGGCGCTCTGGGAGTGTCCCCATTCGAATGGTTTGTGCATTAGGCCAATATCAGGGCGAACTCTAGAAAACGAAAGGATCGCTTTAGTTTTTTGCGTCAATCAATTTTTCCCTTCAGTTGGCAACATAGGATCTAAAATGAAGGGTTACACTTGCGAGAAATTGTTAAGCTAGTCAATGATTTCTTGACCAAATCATTGGTGACTAATTGTTATAGGAATAAGAGTTATTCTGGTATAATGATTGGTTGAGAGTGTCTCGGTTTAGTGAAGGGGCGATTGATCACCATTCAGTGGCTTTTGTCCTAAATCATTGAAGCATCATTGCAAAATTAGATGTTAAATGGAGTTAATTTAAATTTTGTTAAAACTGATTGGATTTATTAGAGTTATGCTAAAATATGATGTAGATCAATTTCAGAGTTTTCAGCAGCTCGAAGAACTCTTCTTTAACACACAGAATTTTAGAGTTTCAATACCAATTGCATGAAGAATTCCACTCATACCCTTCAGTATTTATTGCATGATCATCATGCAAGAAGGAATGTTGCATGAATTCCAGTGCATGTTTAGAATTTTGATTGAGAAAAGTAGTGGATTGTGAGTGAGCTAGTTGAGCTTTCAAAATAAAATTCAATTTTTAGTTTTCATTTTATAATTACAACTGAAATTATATTAGTTTTACAAAATTAATTCAAAATTAATTTTCTAATAAAATTAATAATATATAAATAATTAAATAATTTAATTAAGTCTAATTAATCTAATATCATATATTAAATTAATTAATCACCAACTCCACTCCCATGAATCCCTATTCATGATTTAAATCATATTTAAATATTAATCGATTTTTCAATTTCGTTTAATTTCAAAATTAAACGTGTAATAATATCACATATAATTACCAATTTTCTTTAATTCTGATTTGAATGTTTCAAATCAATTTATCATGCTATTCTAAAACTAATCTATTTGTGAGCTAGTAGGGGGACCTAGTGAACCCACAGATCATGGGCTCTAACGATCCAAGATTAATTGGTTAAACTCTTTACACCGAATTAACCCTCATTCGTTAATTAGCGGGTCACTCCACTAAAGCCCATAGTTGCACTCCCCTCATTGTAACTATATTGTATCCACTCGATATAACCATGATTAGTATGTTAACCCTTCACAGGTTGTTCGTAATAACGACTAGGTCAAAAGCTCTTTTTACCCGCAAGATTACCTCTTATTCCTTAAGTCCCGCTAATCCTCTAATGAACAATTGGTTTGTGATCCGATCTTCAAACTGAGACCCTGTCAGGTCAATGAGAGGGTAAAGCCCCTTGTTCAAGATCCGGAATTTGTCCTTAAGGGAACAACCTCTCTACTATCTCTGAGAGCGGGTGGGAGTGAATTCCATCTTGTACCCTATGTCTCCAACTATCTACCCGGTCTTACCCCTGAAATGGGAGACTTATTGAGCCGGCGCTGTTAAATCAACCCTCAGCTATGCAAATCTAAGGATAATCCTGACTAAACAGGAGTTCGTAGTTAACTCAGGATTAAGGTCAAGTTACATAGGTCATTGCTTTGAAATAGTCAGTCTTAAACAGTAAACAACGTTATAAAGTAAGAGTGACTTGATTCGTGGTCCGATATTATGCAAACTCATTGCACAGGACACCCACACTTCTCATGTCATAACATGTACAAATTAGGATCACTTTGTTTGTAGCACTTTACAACTCTTTGTAACAACTACAAAGTGGATCGCATCCAATAGTGTTACCAGAATAAGGCACACAGCTTTATTCATTTACTATAGACCACTTTGACTATTTACTCGAACCTGATCCACTTTTATGTCTCCACATAAAGTTCAAGTACTCATGTTATAGTCATGGATCTTTTAGTTTATTGGATTTATTTTTAAAATGAAATAAGCCACTAGAAGAAATTCGAGCTGTAATGTCGGTTTAAAACCGACATTAAAGGGCTTTAATGTCGGTTGGCAACCGACATTAAAGTTAGTGTTATTAAAGCCCTTTAATGTCAGTTGCCTTTAATGTCAGTTTTATACCGACATTAAAGGGCTTCAATAACACCAATAACACAGCCTTTAATGTCGGTTGCAACCGAAATTAAAGGTCTTTAGTGATTAAAGCTTGTTGGTTGCAACCGACATTAAAGCCTTTTTTTTTTTTTGGATTCTTAACCGACATTGAAGCCCGAATCTGTCCGTTTTATCAATTATTGTCTGTTTTTTAAAGTTCCCTTGCCAAATTCGATAAAAAAGTATAACATGACACATCATCATCGAACACTATAGTTATGACATTATTCATGTATGGATTGTAAATCTATTACATTTAATCCACAAATTCTGCTATAGAATTATAATTTAAAAGGCGTACAATAATTCTAGCCTTGAAAATAAAAATTACAAGTAATACAAAAACTATGATTTTACAAGGGCAACAGAATCTTCCGTGTAAGGGCAACACAATTTTATTTGTCTACAAATTTGGGAGGATTTGAGAGATTAAGAGATGTAATAAACGTTGTTGAGATGGACTTCATTATCAGGATTCGTCTTCTTCAGCTCATCCAGCAACTACAGAAGAATTGGAAAGATTTAGAATTTAACTTCAACTTAACAAGTAATGTGCCTGAGATTAAGAATTTAACCTCGGGCAGACTCTGATCCAAGTAGAAAAATTAGTATTATAACCATAACTACATTTATATAATCATATGAAAAGGCCAAATGTTAATGGAACTTCAATCTGTCACGCACATTGAAACGTGCTATAATGTGATCAGAATACAGAAAACAGAAGTGCCAACTCATATGTAACAGTAACACATTCAAGATAACCAACTTTTGTCAGATTGCAAAAGTAATCTCCATTCAACAGAATGAATGCATAATCTGATTATATGAAACAGGTTTAGCAAGGTAAATCTACCTTATCCGGTGTCATGCCAAGCTCTCTCTTGAACACTTCACACACTTGATTGTACGGGGATACTAGGCATAAAACTAACCTACAAGAACATAAGGACTAGTTTTCAGTATGAAATCCAAAGCAACAGAAGTTTCTAGATCAATATTAAATTGCATACCTTGAAACATGAGGACAATAATGGTGTCGAAGACTATCAATTTCCCAAAGTGAACTTCCTGTACCAATAATTCTTGTTAACAAGGATCAATCATCAAATATTAAACCACCACACAATAAACATAAAGCAAGAGGGGACTTTATGTACGAGAGCGAGAGGGGAGGTATGAGCGAGAGTGAGAGTGAGAGTAGCGAGAGTGGAGGGACAAGCGAGAGCGAGAGGGCTACGCTGCAGAGACTATTAGCGAGAGCGGATGGACTTTATGAGCGAGAGCTAGGGATTTGGGCGAGAGGGGAGGGATTTGGGTGAGAGCCGAGAGGGGAGGGATTTGGCCTTTATGAGCGAGAGCGAGAGGGAATTGGGAGAGAGAGAAGGGATTTGGGTGGAGATATATATCTAAATATATAGATAATATTTATGAAAACAAAAGAAGTTGACGCACAGGTTATAGAATCTATCTATAACAATTAGATTAAAAACAGTGCTACCTTCAATCATAACCAATATATTATGATTTCTTTCTTCCGAGGGAGCATTAGCTCGACATCAGATTTCATTCTCCAAAGTAGAAATGGTCTCAGTATTCCATGCAGTTTTGCTACCATCTACAGGATTGGAATATCTGAATATGGCACACTTATGTAACAAATAGTGCTGGAAAAAAATGTCAAAAGAATTACCAACCTGGGCCTTTCTGTTCTCTTGTGTTTCTTCTTTTTCTTCAGCTTGACACTTTCTAGAGAGACATGAACTAACAACGAATCAAACATCAATAAAGTCTTTCTCCAAATCTCTAATGCTCTAGTATTCCTCTCTCCCCTAAGAAGTACAGATGAATGACGAAACACTAAAATGTAGCCAAATAGCATTACCTCAGAAACAGATTCAAATCCTTCATATTCAAATCCTTCATTATGGCTGGTGACAATATGCAAGGAAAAAGCTCAAACCTAGATTAAAATTGATGCGAAAAAGATCTAAAAAAGGGGGAATGAAATTGCAGATTGAATTACCTCAGAAACATATTCAAATCCTTCATATCTCTACCAATCTCTCTGTTCTTTCTTCAATTTATTTTTTCAATCATCATTGGAATCTTCTTAAAGCATCGACTATGACTCCGGTTGCTTAGTTATCAATGGCATCGGGAGTACGAAAAGATGAAAAATTGATTTCAAATTGGTACTACATGGACCGGCATTGCCGACCTATCTACGAGTTCTACCATTTCTCGTTGGTTCCACATATCTCTTACTTCTCTACCTCAGAAACATATTCATCGAGTAGGTGTTTGAGGGAGTGATGATCCAAGAGATTAGCTTTTTTGGCATTTTTGGTTGCCATTTTTGATAGCTTTCGGTTTCAGTTCTCTTCGCCCTCTATGAAAGTTTGTCTGAAATCTAAGAGAGAAAGGAGAGAAACAAAATGTAACCTAATATCATTTTCGTAAGAAAAAAAATGGGGGGGACTGGGGAGGAGGTGGCTGATGGAGAAAATAGGGTTTAGAAAAGGGATAGATAGGATAGATAGGGATAGAAGCAGGAAATGAAAAAAATGGGGGGGAATGGGTTTTGTTTTTTTTTTTTGAAGGAAAAAAAACCCGGATCTAACTGACATTAAAACTATACCTACAATGTCGGTTTAAAACCAACATTAAAGATCCGCTTTTTTTAAAAAAGCCAAAACCGACATTATACATTCGGTTTCACTTTTTCCAACCGAAATTAAAGCCCAAAATTCTTGTAGTGAGCAATTCATATATTCAGTAACAACTTATTGAATTTTCAGAAATAAGTTTATTGTTTCAAACTATGAGTTTTATGATACAAAACCCAACAAACTCCCACTTGGACTGAAACTCCAGTGGTAACATATATATAGAATATATAATACTGACGTTTTGAGTTCTACGAAGAAATACAATAAACAAGGGCATCACATACCCGTGGGTTTTTCTCCCACTTGCACTAGGGTATATACCTTGTAGTTCTAGTCTTCCTAGGAGATTCTCAAACACTTTAGCCGAGAGAATCACAGTAAACACGTTAGTATACAATGGAGTTCTTAGTAAACTATATAGGGAATGCATCTTATTTTCACAACTCTTGTTTCTCAATAATGGCTAGGAAGTCATACATTCCCCCCACTACATCGAGGCACCCTCAACTCTTTGAGTAGATGGGTATGATCTGCTCAAACAACTTTTGTTATAGTATCAGTTTTGATCAATAACTATTTATTGACAATATTTGATTTTATGGAACATTTTTAAAAAAAATTAAGCCAACAAGGTGTAGAAATTTTTTCACTTGATTTCATGTTCTATTAGAATAGCCCTAGAAATCTCAAACTTTCTATATTCCTTACCTTGATCTAATCAAAGTATTCTGAATTTTATTTTACCTAACAAGTTTTATACACTTTGAATCTTTCAAGTGTTTTGAACTTGTTATTTAGGTTAAATAACTATTTGCCTTTATTGTTTGCTAGCCGTTTTTAAATATCTAAATATTTGAAAATGGCTTTTTAACTAGGTTGGTTCTAACAAAAGCTACTTTACGATAGAACAAACATAACTTTTGCTAATGAACATTTCATATATAACAAAAAGTTTAAACAATTTTTTCTTTACAATAGGATAAAATAACTTTCATTACAATAACAAAAGTAAACAAGGTTGTCTTGCCTTTTCTACCAGTAGGTTTCTTTTTTCCTTTACCTTTATTATTCTTTATTGGAATACTTTTATTCTTTGAAGAAGAAGCAATATCAGGCTTCGTAGAGGACAATCCTCTTTTCTTAGCAGTAGTAACATTTACTTATAATTCTAGTCCTTTAGCCCTCACCATGGTTTTGTAAGCCTATAGCTCATTGAGAAGCATAGTCAAGTTATACTCTATTTTATTCACAAGTGCATTCAAACAGAATTGCAAGAAACTATTCGGAAAATATTCGAGAATAAAACCAACTTGACTTTTCTCATCAACGATAGCACCATTTACGTTTTCCATGTTGAAATGGACCATCATGTCCTGGACACGTTCTCTGATAGAGGCCCTTTCTTTCATACGACAGTTGTAAACGTATTTGATAATATCATGCCTTAGGGAGAAGGATGGTTGTCCAAACATCCCACGTAGAGACTCCATAATCTGCCTGGCAGTCTCGTGATGTTTCTTTCTCGTTAGCCCATATCCATCTATCGTATGCATCCCGAACATTTCGGTTTGCATTTGAGCCAAGAACGGGAGGACACTCCTTTATTAAAACGAATCGTAGGTCATCTATCACCAGTATAGTAATTAAGTTTGTTTTCCACGTGACATAATTATCCCCAGTAAGTTTATCAAATGCCAACAATTGTACTAAAGAACTCGTCATTCTGAAAAATATAAACAAATTTTATCAGTGAATTGCTTTTTAAACCCAATTAAGTTTTAGCAAAGTAATAATGTACCCAAAATTATTATTATTATTATTATTGCAATGATACTACAACAAGACATTCTTGACTAAATACTATCCTCAAAATAACTCATATTCTGATAGTTATTTAGTTACCGTTTTTTGTCAGAAATTACTAACACTTTAGTAATTCCGTAAGTATACTCCTCTATTTTCAGACCTCAGAAGTCGGGCCAAACTATGCTACCAAATTGGAAAGTCAAAGTTGAAAACGACCTAAGAAATCTTATCCATTTCTGGAGTTTGAGTTGTTCCGAATCCTATATTACAACCCTCCGAGGGGATAGTCGTTGTTAAAATGCGATGTCGACTTAAAGACGACAAGCAGGCACAACATAGGAATCTCACGATCCAAATAAATAGAAGAGACCGTATGACACATATCCTTCACCCACTTACCATGAACTACTTCTCCCATCCATTTTGATATTGGCCCATACAAACACCTTCCGAATGGAGGTCACTCTCAGGGTGACACAAGCGTCATATGCATCTCACAGTGTGAATTTCTAAGAACGTGAGAATTGAAATCAATATATTGTATATGTGATTTTACATTGAACAACTTCCCCTCATTCATCTTGATATTGACTTATACAAACACTTTCTGAATAGAGGTCACTCACAAGGTGACACAAAGCATCAATAAATCTCACAGTGTGAAATTCTTAGGACGTGAGAACGAAAATCAAAATATCACTTTTGATTTTGCTGTTAATAACTTCCTTTATTCACCATAATTTCGATTCATGTACTTGCTTTCCGAATAGAGGTCACTCCTAGGGTGACATGAAATGAAACATGGATTGAGATTGTGAACTCTTAGGGACACGAGAGCTAAAAATGACATATCGTATATGTTATTAATCTTTCATTGAAGTATTTTAAATTCTTACTGAAGTGTTCTAATAACATATCATATATGCTATTAAACTCCCACTAAAGTGTCCTAACATTTATTTGGGTATAATTTTACTCAGGTTTGTTCCAGCTAATTAAACAACCTAAGTCTAGGTTTTTATCCAAGTATAATGTTTATATTTGGATTTAACCTATGATGTCTAGGTGATAAACAAGTTCTTAAAACCTCACATCGCTCACGTATTTCTCATAAAGTCGGTTAACAACGCTCAATTATTCGGCCATAATCCCCAGGTAGGAGGTGTTCCGTAGACCATCAACTTAAATATCCCCAGCCTTAGACAGGATTATATATCGGTTAAGTTTGTAACTATATTTTACAAGATGTCGACCTATTTTAACTATTAAAATAGGTGATTAACCTACGTGAATATGCAACTTATTTTTAATATGGATTTTAAATGTCTAACCCAATTTTATAACAAATTACAAAATTTTAGACATGCAATCCATCCACAACATACATCAAAGGCATTCAATATTTAATATAACATTTATATTAAAACATTTGAAACCCTATGCACGCATACTATATAATATAATATTTTATAACATACTTTTAATATATGTAACATGCTTCCTATGGTGGGATTTAAAATCTACATGGCATACTATATGCATATACAAGATTTATTTAATTATAACATACATCACATGCATAAATAATTAAACACAAACTAATATGATTTTGTTTTGGCACTTTCAAGCAAGCAAAGGCCTAAAATTACAAAAATCAACAAAAATCGAATTCAAAACACTTCTGGAATGCTTGTACCACCTTGAACTGGACCTGCAATGCTCAAAACTGTGCTGAACCAGGCAAAGAACCATCGAGTATGCCATCAAGTATCGAGTATGCCTTCAAACACCATCATGCATCGAGTATTTCATTAAATACCAGCAAGTATGAGCATCGAGTACCATTGAGTATGGTATCATTCATCGAGTATTTAACGAAATACCATCGAGTATAAGCATTGAGCATCATCGAGTATGGCATTGTGCATCTAGTATTTCACAAAATACCATCAAGTTGCTCATCGAGTAAGGCATCATGCATCGAGTTTCTAAGCATCGAGCATCGAGTTTTGAGCAGAGGCTGAAAATTTGGTTCCTACTGCTTGACCTTCTTCATTTCTTTCTTCAATTACAACCTAATTCCAACTCTAATAACTCCATACAAATTACAAACATTTAAACACACATTAAGACTCATTAAACAAGAGTCAATTAAAAAATTACAACATAATTAAAAAAAAAAAAACAATGCCAAAACTCAGAGAAATCACATCAGTTCATCATTTTCATGCAACTTATGAAACAACACCCACCAAGCCAAAGTTAAACTGAATTGAATGCTTAATTATTATCTGATATCAATTGTTGGATTGAGGAAGCAAGCATCGGAAGTAAAAGAAGACCATTAAGCATTCTAATTCATTAATTTTGGCTTTAGATTAAGCATGCTCATGAGATTAAAAAGGGTTTCATGACATACCTTTGAAGAACACCTTAAATCACGATTTTAGCTGCAATCTCCTTGAATTCAGCTTGCGACTACCACAAGACCTTTCCTACTATCCTCTAGGTGCCTTAGATTGAGTCGTGGGACTCAAAATAAGCTTGAATTGAAGGAAATTTGGAGGATATGGTACTAGTTTTCAGCTCGAAGAACTCTTCTTCAACAGACAAAATTTCAGAGTTTCGGTAGCAATTGCATGAAGAATTCCACTCAGACTCTTCAGTATTTATTGCATGATCATCATGTAAGAAAAAATGCTACATGAATTCCAGCACATGCTTGGAATTTTGACTAAGAAAAGAAGTGGATTATGAATGAGCTCGTTGAGCTTTTAGTGGAAAAATCTAACCTTTTAAATTTTGAAACTAATTTCAAAATAAAATTCAATTTTCAGTTTTTATTTTATAATTACAATTGAAATTATATTAATTTTACAAAATTAATTCAAAACTAATTTTCTAATAAAATTAATAATAAATAATTAATTAAACAATTTAATTAATTCTATTAATCTAATATTAAATATTACATTAATCCATCAATCTCTCCACTACCACGGATCCCTATTCATGATTTAAATAATAATCGATTCTCCAATTTCGTTTAATTTTGAAATAAAATGTGTATCTATATCACATATAATTACCAAATTCCTTTAATTCTAATTTGAACATTTCAAATCAACTGATCGTGCTATTCTAAGACTAATCCGTTTGTGAGCTAGTAGGGGGACCTAGTGGACCTACAGATCATGGGCTCCAACGATCCGAGATTAATCGGCTAAACTCTTTACACCGAATTAACCCTTTTCGTTAACTAGTGGGTCACTCCACTAAACCCTGTAGTTGCACTCCCCTCACTGTAGATACATTGTGTCCACTTGATATAACTATGATTAGTAAGTTAACCCTTCACAGGTTGTTCGTAATAACGACTGGGTCAAAAGGTTGTTGTACCCACGAGATTACTCTTGTTCCTTAAGTCCCATTGACCCTCTAATGAATAATTGGTTTGTGATCCGATAATCAATCTGAGTCACTCTCGAGCCAATAAGAGGGTGAGGCCCCTTGTTCAAGATACGAAATCAGTCCTTAAGGAAAAACCTATCTACTACCCCTGAGAGTGGGTAGGAGTGAGTTCTATCTTGCACCCTATGTGCCCAGCTATCTACTCGATCTTACCTATGAAAAGGGAGGCTTGGCGCCATTGAGCCAACCCTCAACTATGAAAATCTAAGGATAATCCCGAATAAATAGGAGTTCATAGTTAGCTCATGATTTAAGTCAAGTTACCTAGGTCAACATTTTGAAATAGTGTCTTAAACAGTAAACAATGTTATAAATTAAGAGTGACTTATTTCGTGGTCCAATCTTGTGCAAACTCATTGCACAAGATGCCCCACTCCTCAAGTCATGACATTCACAAGATGCCCCACTCCTCAAGTCATGACATTACAAATTAGGATCACTTCATTTGTAACACTTTACAACTCTTTGTAACAACTACAGAGTGGGTCACATCCAATAGTGTTAATAGAATAAGGCATCCAACCTTATTCATATACTATAGACCATTTTGACTATTTACTCGAACCTAATCCACTTTTATGTCTCCACATCAAGTTCAAATACTCATGTAATAGTCATGGATCTTTTAGTTTATTGGATTTATTTCTAAAACGAAATAAGCAATTCATATATTCAATAACAACTTATTGAATTTTCATAAATAATTTTATTGTTTACAAACCACGAGTTTTAGGACATAAAATCCAACAATATATGCTTATTATATCATTCAACCATACAATGGGCAATTTAGAAATAATATAAAGACCAAAAAAACAACAATTCGCCTACTGTAAATTCAAAACCTATTTTAAGTATGCTTAAAGTTCATAGAAAATAGATAGAAAATCTTTACCTTTGTAGAACCAAGTGAGAATCCAACTCTCCAATTAGGATTTTAGAATATCACAAAAAACACAACCTTCCAATCCTCTGAGAAACTTTTGGTAAATTTTGGTTCATGGGAGCCAATTGTATTGGAGAAAAAAAAAAGATGAAGAAGGAATTTTCTTTGAGAGAAGTAAAAATTCAGAATTCTTCTGTGCATGATTTTTTTTATTCTTTTTTCCTCTGTGACCAAAACCAATTTTTTCATCAATCGAGATAGAGGGGGAGAGGAACATGGAACCACCCACGTTTTTAGATAACTCCTGGGAGTTATCTAATTAATTAACTTACTTAATTGTGAATTAATAAATAACTAATTAATCATTAATTAAATCTAATTTAATTAATGATTTCATTTAAATCATATTAAATGAAACATCTCTCATATAATCTATAGTTTTAATTCAATTAATTAAATTAAACTAAATTAAATTAAATTAAATTATTATTTAATTCTCAAATTAAATTATCTCCAAATTAAATATCAAATATTGAATTTGGCTTACATTTGAATCATATCCAATTTATATTTCTCTCATAACCTATAGTTTTAATGTGCATCAAATACACATTAATTTTAACCTATAGTTTCAATATGAATCCAATTCATTAATATTTGAACTCTTTCAAATATTTTATTATCTCATAAATTAATTTTGAATCATATCTAAAATTAAATTTAAATAATAAAGTTTAATTAAAATATAAACTTTATATTATAATGTATCATTATACATTATATTATTTCCACAAGTGAATTTGAACATTTTAAACTTTATTCAAAGTATAGTTACCTCAATTCCTTTTACGAGCTAGTAAGAGGAACTCAAGAACCTACAGATTAGATGCTCCAACGATATGAGATTAATTGGCTAAACTCATTAACCAATTCAACAATATTTGTTAACTGTGGGTACACTCTACTAAAGACACATAATTGCACTCTTCTTACTGCAAATATAATTTTTGTGTCCACGGATATAGACCAATGACAACAATTTAGTCCTTCATGAGTGTTCATAACACTAGCTGGGTCAAATTACTGTTTTACCCCTGGGTTACCTTTGTATACTTAACTACCAGTGCTCCTCTAATGAACAACCTATTTATGGCTCAACCATTAAACAGAAACCCTTCTCGAGACAGTAAGAGGGTAGGACCTTTTGTTCAAGTCTCGGAGACACCATTTAAGGGAACACTCATATTTGTATCCTAAAGTTAGGAAGAAGTGAATTCCATTTCGTGAAATTATGTTCTCAACTCCCAACTCTCTCTTGTCCCCAAAATGGTAGGTTTATTGAGTCTGTGAGCTGACCACTCTCACCCATAAAAATCAAAGTACAATCCTTCATGGAGTCCATAACTCATTCAGGATTAAGACTAAGTTACCTAGGTCATCCAAATGAAATAGAAATCTAACTAGTCAACGAAGTTACATCTAGTGGTTACTATTTCGTAGTTCGGTCTTATGCAAACTCATTAAATAGGATACCCCCACTTGTATGTCCCCTACACAAACGCATTGGATCATTGTATTTGTATCAAATACAAAGTGGGTCATATCCACAGAGTCACCAGTATAAGGTACCTAACCTTATCCATATACTATAGACCCTTTAGGTTGTATCTTGAATACTGATCCTCATATATCTCCACATAAAGTTCAAGACTCATACGACAATATAGGATGTTAGTTTGATTGGATTAGGGTTATTTAGGCAATATTAATATAAGATAAAAAAAAATAATAACTATTTATTGCAATAAACATTAATAACACTTTGATGGTCGATCAAATGTTACATTTACTATCTACGAGTTTTAGGGCATAAAACCCAACAATTCCCACTTGAACTAAAACTACAATTAGTGGGATGTATATACAATAAATAATCCAAAGCTGTAAATGTCAAATGTAAAAGTACATTACATGAAAAGTAAATATACAAATACAATAAACTAGGGCATCCTTATACCCATTACACATCTCCCACTTGCCCTAGATTAAATTGTATACTTGCCTCGTAGACCTAGACTCAGATGACCCTCAAACACTTTAGTCGAGAGATTCTTCATAAATGGATCAGTGATGTTGTGCTCCAAAGCGATCTTCAATCACGCCTCATCATCGCACTATCTCCCGTATTAGGTGATACTTCCTCTCTATATGATTTCCTCGTTTGTGGCTATCAGGTTCTTTCGAGTTGGCTACTACCCCACTGTTGTCACAATATAATGTATGTCACTAAGCTTTAGGACAAGTGGGAGATTGTTGGAATTGGTATCCTAAATCTCCTTGTAATCTCATAGTTTGTAAACTTTGTATAAACATATTGTTGTTAATAAAATAAGTGTTATTTTATAAGCATATACTCAATCCAATAAACTAAGATCCTAGGTTATTTTATGTAATTTAAACAAGTATGTAGAGACATACAAGTGGATCTTGTTTAAATAATAACCTAAACGGTCTGTAGTAGATGGATAAGGCTGGGTACCTTATCCTAGTGACACTATAGATATGGCTTTCTTTGTAGGTGTTACAAGTGTTGTAAAGTGCTATAAATGATCTAATCCTAATCATTCATGTAAATAAATATGAGTGAGGATATATTATACAAAGAGTTTGTATAAGACCAGATCACGAAATGATTAGTCTCTTTATATAACGCCGTTAATAATAGAGACTTACATTTCATTAGGATGACCATAGTGAAGGAACTCTAATGAGAGAACCTTGAGTGGAAGCGGATCGACCAAATTCCATTTTTATTGAATACAAGATTTACAGTAAACAAATAATAAGATATGCATTTAATTCTAAATTACAGTATGCTTTAAAAGAAAGGGTTTCAAGAAACCTCACCTTTGAAGATCTTTTCTTCACGATTTTCCCTCGACGGATCACGAACAACTTGAAGACCTTCTTCAAGATACATCTCAAACAAAACCTGGACAATACCACAAAATTACCTTGGTATTCTCAGCGTGAGAACCCAGGAGTGGTGGGCTTTGACTATTTTGGTTAAAAAGGAAAAGTTAAGGTGTAGGAGGGAGCTTGAGAATGTTCAAAACTCAAGACAAAAAAAAAAAAAAAGAACTCTTTTGTATTTTCTTTACTATCTCAATCATTTTCTTTTAGCCTTGAAGAAGAAGAATAAGCCTTTTTTCTTTTTCTACTTTCCATAAATAACCACCACCCACATTAGAAAAGATGGGGAAGGGAGTTATTATTTAAATAATAATAATAATAATATTAATATGAATATGAAAACTAACTTATCACATTTAAATATATATGTGTTGTGTTTGTGTTGTGTGTGTGGTTGTGTGGTGTGGTGATATCAAACATGTACATGGAAAAATATATTTCAAATGTAAAGACTATCGCAAATATTTACAAATATGAGCAAAATCATAGAATTATCCATAATATGACGGCGCGATAGGGCAATTGATAAAGTGATATAGATAGACACTGAAGAAAGGTCTATTATTGTCTATCACGTCTAGTCACTTGATATTTCCTAAAATTTTGTTATATCTTTTAAATATTTTGGTTTATTTTTTTAAATTTAAAAACAGGCAATATAACATATAACCTATGGTTTTCATATTGTATCACATACATATAAATTGTAGTTTCTTTTCTCTATTATACGGCATTTAATATAAATCATATTTATATTAAATTTAACAACTATGAATCCAATTCAAATACATTATGACAATTATATCACATATAATCGAAACAACTTAATTATATCATATATAATTAAATCCCTCTATTAATTTGAATAATTCAAATTAATAAAAAAAACTGATTCTCAACTAAATCCTATTGAGCTACCAAGAGTAACCTATGGACCTATAGCTTGAAGCTTAAATGGTATATGAATAATTAATTAAACTCTTTAATTACAATATTCACCATCCGTTAACTGTCGAGCACTCCACTAAAGACCGACAGCTGCATTCTTCGCACTATAGATATATTTCTATGTCCATTGGATATAACCAATAACTAGTACGATGACCCTTCACAAATTGCTCGTAAGTATAGCTAGGTCAAATTACCGTTTTGCCCCTGTAGTTACATCTAACTTCTTAAGTACCACTGATCCCTTTAATGAATAATAGATCATAGTCCAACTATGACTAAACCCCTCTCGGGCCAGGAGAGGGTGTGGCAGCACATTGTTCAAGACTCAGAATCAACCTTTAAGGGAGCAATTTATCTACTTACCCCTGCCCTAGGGAAAGAGTGAATTCAATTTTGTGTAACTGAGTTCCCAGCTTCTCAATCAGACAAATCCCCAAAATGGTAGGCTTGTTGAGCTGACGATCTGGCCACTCTCTCCCATACAAATCAAAGGATCGCACTCATAGGCAGAAGTTCACGACTCACTCAAGATTCAGGTCATGTTACCTATGGTCATTCTGGTAAAATGTAAGTCTCTATTATGAACGGTGTTATATAATGAGACTAAACATTTCGTGGTCTGGTCTTATACAAACTCATTTGTATAGAATATCCCCGCTCGCATGTCTATACATGAATGATCAGGATCAGCTTATTTGTAGCACTTTACAACAATTGTAAAACCTATAAAGCAGACCATACTCGTAGTGTCACCAGGATAAGATACCCAGCCTTATCCATCTACTACAGACCATTATTAAGTTATCACTAAAACATGATCCACCCGTATGTCTCTACATACATGTTTAAGTTACAAAGATAACCTTGGATGTAGTTTATTAGTTTGTGGTTAATGCAACTAAAATATAAATTTTTTTATAGACAATGAATAAAATATCAAAGATTTTATTAAATACATAATGAGTTTGTTCAATAATGTTTACAAGCTATAAGACCCTACGAGATTTAGGGCATCAACCGCAACAATCTCCCACTTGACTTAATGCCAGTGGGATGTAGAATATAATCAAAATACAAAGTACATAAGTAATAAACTAGGGCATAAAATGCGCCACAAGCCACTATTATCACAATAAAGTGTGATAGGCCTTACATATCTAGAACAACTTCCAGATCAGTCAAGAATTTCCTGAGCCAAAAGACTTCCTTAGTAGCTTCACAAGCTGTTACATACTCAGCCTCTATGGCGGAGTCAGCGATGCACCCTTGCTTGGTGCTTCTTCATACTACTGCCCTTTGTTAAGAGTGAACACTGGTCTTGATGTGGATTTCCTCGAATCCTTATCAGTCTAAAAATCAGAGTCCATGTGTCCAGTAAGGATCAAATCCTTATGGCACAAACATGTAGTCTTTCGTTCTCCGTAGATACTTGAGGTGTTTTTAACGATTGTCCAATGATTTAATCCTGGATTAGATTGATATCTACTGATTATCCCCACTTCATAGCAGATGTTAGGGCTAGTACATAACATCACATACATCAAGCTGCTCACAACAGATGCGTAGGGGATCTGTGTCATCTCCTCAATTTCTTGAGGTGTCTTAAGACATGATTCCTTAGACAATGTAACTCCATGCCTAAAAGGCAATAAGCTCCTCATGGAGTTCTGAATCGCATATTTGATAAGCATCTTGTCAATATATGATGTCTGAGATAGTAGCATTTTGTTCTTTCGATCTCTAAAGATCTGAATACCCAGAACAAACTAAGCCTTTCACAAATATTTCATTTAGAATTGGGTCGCTAGTTAGTTCTTAACTGTAGTCAGTAAACCTACATTATTTCTAATGAATAGGATATCATCTACATACAACACTAGAAAAACTGCTGAACTATTAATGATTTTCTTGTATACATAAGGCTCATCAACGTTTTGAACAAAGCCATAAGATTTGATCACAGTATCAAACCTTATGTTTCAAGATCGAGAAGCTTGTTTTAGTCCATAAATAGACCGATTAAGCTTGCAAACCTTTTGCTTTTGACCTTGGGTTATGAATCCTTCAGGCTGTACCACGTAAATGGTCTCCTCAGGATTTCCATTCAAAAAAGCAGCCTGGACATCCATTTGCCAAATCTCATAGTCATAATATGAAGCAATGGATAGGAGGATCCGAATAGACTTAAGCATGGCAACGGACAAGAAAGTCTCCTCATAGTCGACTCCCTTTACCAGGGTATAACCCTTTGCCACCAGGCTAGCCTTGAAGGTTTGCACCTTCCTATTAGTATCTCGTTTCCTCTTATAAATCCATTTAAAACCTATAGGTTTAATCCCATCAGGTTAAAACAACTTAATTATATCATATATAATTAAATCCCTTTATTAATTTGAACAATTTAAATTAATCCAAAAACTGATTCTCAACTAAATTCTATTGAGTTACCAAAAGGACCTCATGGACTTCTAGCTTAAATCTCCAACGGTACCTAAATAATTTATTAAACTCTTTAATTACATTACTCACCATCCGTTAACTGTCAGACACTCCACTAAAGATCGACTACTACACTCTTCGCACTACACATATATTTTTGTGTCAATTGGATATAACCAATCAATAATACAATGATTCTTCACAAATTGCTCGTAAGTACAACTAGGCCAAATTATCATTTTGCCCCTATAGTTACATCTTACTCCTTAAGTACCACTGATCTCTCTAATGAACAATAGATCAAAGTCAAACTATGATTAAACCCCTCTCGAGCTAGGAAAGGGTGTGGCGCCACATTTTTCAAGACTCGGAGTCAACCTTTAAGGGAGCAATTTATCTACTTACCCTTGCCTCAGGGAAGGAGTGAATTCTATCTTGTGTAGTTGTGTTCCCAACCCCTTAATCAGATGAATCCTCAAAATGGTAGGCTTGTTGAGTCGGCGATCTGGCCATTCTCAATGATGGTACATATAATTCACCACATCTTCTAATTAATCATCGCAAGGCACTCCCTATTTTTATTATCTTCTTCAAAATTTGAAAGTCTTAAGTTTTATTTTGTGCAAACCTCTGCTCAAACATTTATTACCGCATTCTTGTAAGTTTCTTTTTAGCTTTGTGGTGAGAACGCTTCCAACCTCTAAGTTTGGGGGTGGCAGCGGTCTCGGAGAATTGCGTTCATTGCATTGCAATCATTTGAAAAAAAAAACAAGTTTTTGAGAATAATAACTCCAATGTCAAGGCAATGGGGAAACCCATGTTGATAAGAGTTAAGTTGTGAAAAGCATTTACCCGTAGTTAGATGTCCACATGACACACGTAGAGGCAAGCCAAAACGAAGGAAAGTCGCCAAGATTAGCGCATAAGCGCAACTCCTCTATCCGGCGCAAGCCAAATCAAATGAGACAAGAGTTGAGTTGAATATGGAATGCAACCGAAGTTGGATGCCCGCATGACACATGTGGGGGTAAGCCAAAACGAAGGGCATAACCAGGTTCAACACTGCATTTGAATAAGTCATCGCAAAATTTTGAAGTATTTTGAACGAACGCATTCTCAAAAGATAAACGCAAAGTTGCGGTGAATGAATAAAAAGTTTTTTAGCAAAGGCTTGCCGAATTTTAACTTAGAAAAGATCCTTTTGAAGAAGCAGCCAAAGTGGAGGAGAGCTTTGCGGTGATGGTCAGAGGTGTGTGTAAATTATATTCTGAGAAGTTGTTCATCGCAAAGGAAAGCATGAAGGTGAGTTAGAATTTCTTGAGTATAATGCATGCTTGAGGACAAGCATGATTTTAAGTTTGGGGGTGTGATGACATGCAGAGGCCTTTAACTTAGAATTATGAAGGTTGTTAAGCAGAATATGCAGCAATTGTGCTAGGAATTCTCGAGAAAGTGAGCTTGCGTCGATCAGCATGATGAATCTTGGCTAACCCGTTATTATGCTTCAATGTTCTCTTTTTGTAGTTAATACAAGAAGTGGACGCAAACGCGGAAACTGGACCACTGCATAGACGACCGCATGCGGAGAAACTCTCCATTGCAAAGGCGAACGCATCGATCAATGCATGGATGTTGCGGTAATCATCCGTATGGGTCTATCGCATGAGAGTTGCACTCGTCGAGCGATTGCGGTCATCGTGTAGAGTTGCGGTATTTAGCGAATGCGGTCATTGAATGATTACGGCTACGCGATAACACATGATAAAGGGATCAACGCAAGGTTGGTGGAATGAACGAATCAACGCATCTACCTTGGGAAAATCAAAAAATGATGTTGATATTTCACCTATCACGCCGTTAGCTGTAGAGGTTCAGAAAAGGACTAATGCGTCAAATGTCAGACTTAGAGCAGTCCATTAATGCTGTCGGCGATCCAAGCTCTATAAATAGAAGCCGATGAGAAGAATTCCAAGTTGTCCGAGGATTACCCCTGCAACCCAGGGTTTTCCCTATGATCCAGACAAAATGCATGAAAAGACACTTGAGAGTTCTTCACCTCCTATCCATTCCGAGTGACAACTAGAGCCTTCGACTGGAGCTAGATCTCGGGAGAGTCAGCTCTACCGCCCATCCATGGCACCACCGACAGCCTTGACGCACAACTTGCTTCCAGCCGGTCATTTCATTTTCCTTTCTCTTCTTATATTGTATTGTATGACATTTTGTGATTAAGGAATTAATACAATTTGTTATCAATGCATTTCTCTGTCTCCTTCGACTCCATCTCCATCTTCTTTGCTTAGCATTTTTACTTTCATTGCAACACTTAGTGAGATTGCTTGGGTATCACATACTTAGTCATGTGGATTAGGGATATGAAGCATGTAGCAACCCACCGAGAGGAGTGCATTGCGTGAGTGTGTGAGTAACCTTATTTGCTTAGTGTGAAGCTACGAAAATGCCTGTCTATAGGCTAATGTAATACTTGTCTATGAGTAAAGTGAACAACAACCAACTACCCGGGAGGGTAAGTGGTTAGTCGCATTAAGCAATGTATGCATTGTTCACTAGAGATAGGAATAATCTTAGGTCAGCCAAGTTCATGCGGTTACCTTGTCCTATGAGCGCATCATTCATAGTTTAGGCATACTTGAGAGAGTAGTCTAAAACCCAAATCTAAGACTCGAGAGAGCGGATTTGAATGCATAGACAAGAACGGGGAACTTAGAGATAAGCTCTGTTTGTTAACCTGCATTGCATTTACCCTAGGAATAGGTATGACTCGAGAGAGCGGATTTGAATGCATAGACAAGAACGGGGAACTTAGAGATAAGCTCTGTTTGTTAACCTGCATTGCATTTACCCTAGGAATAGGTATGATATTATGTGGTCACCTTATTTGTGTGTGTCACTTTGTCATCGCATAAATAAGAATAAAGGCTTATGTGTAGGTCCTATAGACTTATCGCATATACCGCATGCGTTCTAGCATTAGAAGCCGTAGCATTCGCACCGAGGAGGTGGTTGACTATTGTATGTATGTTGCATGATCGCATGGCTTGCGTTGACTAAGGTTGCCCTTGCGGTCACTCTTAAGTATTGCAATGAAAACATCTCCGCATTTCATCTATTTTCCCAATCACTTATTTCATGTCAAGAATTGTCATGTCTCTACCTCTCATGTATATTTTCATTGCGTTGTCTGTTAGTTAGGAGTAGAAGTAGAATTAATTTAGCAACCCCTCCATCATTCTTTTATTTAAACCACCGCATGTACATTACCGCATTCATTCAGCTACAAGTCCCCGTGTTCGACCTCGAATCACCCGAGAAACTTGTGTTTGTATTATACTTGGCGTGAGCGCAAGAAAACTCGTGATAGGATGCATGGTCATCGCATACATCTGTTAACGCATATTAATTCCAACGTATGACCATCAACGCATGACTATCAACGCATACCTTAAGAACATGCATCGCATATTGCATCCAAGGGATTTTAGGGTTTGAGTATTTGACGTCTAATTTCCCATCATCAAGTTTTTGGCGCCATTGCCAGGGACTTGTCTGATAATTGTTTGTTCAGTTTTGTGTCTTTGCGAGCAAACTTTTTATCTTGGGAGTATTGTAGCTTGTGCGACCAGGTTGCAAACAATATTGAAGTGTAAGCGATGCGCCGAAAGCCGGTATTGACCCCAAGGTAGAAGGGCAATCAGTCATAAGAGCTGAAGGCAATTCTAAGCACATGGTCGCGAACATGCGCCCAACAATTGTCGGAAGTTCCAATGGTCAAGGCAACATGACCCAAGCAGTTGAAAACCATCTCCTGCATGGAAGACTCCTTGTGGTGACAACACCCTTATTTTTCCAGGGACGTCTGCTACTCTATCTTTACTTTTCTTTCTTAGTTTAGATTATTTTTATTTTGGATATATGGCTGCTTTCTTGGTTGTGGTGCGATTGTTCCTTGCAAGTGCAACAATAAGTCTCCTCGGTTTGAAGAACAATGGAAGAATTCCTTTCATCCTTCAACGCATGGCTTCAATCGCATGAATTCCAACGCATGATCACATGCGTTGTTTCGCCTAAGGTCTTTTCTTGTTATCTTGTATGCCTTATTCTTTCGAAATTCTTCCTTTCCCGATTGCGTTGCTTTGCGATGTTTCTATGATGGTACGTATAATTCACCGTATCTTCTAATTAATCATCGCATGACACTCCTTACTTTTATTAGCTTCTTCAAATTTTGAAAGTCTTAAGTTTTATTTTGTGCAAACTTCTGCTCAAACATTTATTACCACATTCTTGTAAGTTTTTTTTTTAGCTTTGTGCTGAGAATGCTGCCAACCTCTAAGTTTGGGGGTGGTAGCGGTCTCGGAGAATTGCGTTCATACCATTGCGATCATTTGAAAAAAAAAAGCGAGTTTTTGAGAATAATAACTCCACTGTCAACGCAATGGGGAAACCCATTTTGATAAGAGTTAAGCTGTGAAAGGCACTTACCTATAGTTGGATGTCCGCATGACACACGTAGAGGCAAGCCAAAATGAAGGCAAGTTGCCAGGATCAGCTCATAAGCGCAACTTCTCTATCTGGCGTAAGCCAAATCAAATGAGACAATAATTGAGTTGAATATGGAACGCAACCGAAGTTAGATGCCCGCATGACACACGTGGGGGTAAGTTAAAACGAAGGGCGTCACCAGGTTCAACGCTGCATTTGAATAAGTCATCGCAAAATTTTGAAGTATTTTGAACGAACGCATTCTCAAAAGCTAAACACAAAGTTGCGGTGAATGAATAAAAAGTTTTTTAGCAAAGGCTTGCCGAATTTAAACTTAGAAAAGATCTTTTTGAAGAAGCAGCCAAAGTGGAGGAAAGCATTGCGGTGATGGTTAGAGGTGTGTGTAAATTATATTCTGAGAAGCTAGTCATCGTAAAGGAAAGCATGAAGGTGAGTTAAAATTTCTTGAGTATAACACATGCTTGAGGACAAGCATGATTTTAAGTTTGGGGGTGTGATGACATGCAGAAATGCATGTCATCTTAGGCCTTTTACTTAGAATTATAAAGGTTGTTAAGCAGAATATGTGGCAATTGTGTTAGGAATTCACGAGAAAGTGAGCTTGCGTCGATCGGCATGATAAATCTCGGCTAACCCGTTATTATGAGTTATTATGCGTTCAATGTTCTATTTTTGTAGCTAATACAGGAAGTGGACACAAACGCGGAAACCGGACCACCGCATAGATGACCGTATGCGGAAAAACTCTTCATTGCAAAGGTGAACGCATTGATCAACGCATGGATGTTACGGTAATTAGTCGTATAGGTCCATCGCATGGGAGTTGCGCTCGTCAAGCGATTGCGGTCATCATGTAGAGTTGCGGTATTTAGCGAATGCGGTCACTGAATGATTGCGGCGACACGATAACGCATGATAAAGGGATCAACACAAGGTTGGTGGAATGAACGCATCAATACATCTACCTTGGGAAAATCAAAAGATGATGTATCCATTTCACCTATCACGCCGTTAGCTGTAGAGGTTCAGAAAAGGACTAACACGTCGAATGTTAGACTTAGAGTAGTCCCTTAATGCTGTCGGCGATTACCCCTGCAACCCATGATTTTACCTATGATCCAGATAAAATGCATGAGAAGACACTTGAGAGTTCTTCACCTCCTTCATCCATTCCAAGTGACGACCGGAGCTAGATCTCGGGAGAGTCAGCTTTACCGCCCATCCATGGCACCACTGGCAGCCTTGACGCACATCCGCTGGAAGCAAGTCTTTGCTTCCAGCCGGTTATTTTATTTTCCTTTCTTTTCTTATATTGTATTGTATGACATTTTTTGATTAAGGAATTAATACCATTTGTTTTCAATGCATTTCTCTATCTCTTTCGACTCCATCTCCATCTTCTTTGCTTAGCATCTTTACTTTCATTGCAACACTTAGTGAGATTGCTTGGGTATTGCATACTTAGTCATGTGGATTAGGGATATCAAGCATGTAGCAACCTACCGAGAGGTGTGTGTTGCGTGAGTGTGTGAGTAACTTTATTTGCTTAGTGTGAAGTTGCAGCATGGCTTATGTTGACTAAGGTTGACCTTGCGGTCACTCTTAAGTATTGCAATGAAAACATCTCCGCATTTTGTCTATTTTCCCATTCACTTATTTCATGTCAAGAGTTGTCGTGTCTCTACCTCTCATGCATATTTTCATTACGTTGTCTATTAGTTAGGAGTAGAAGTAGAATTAGTTTAGCAACCCCTCCATCATTCTTTTATTTAAACTACCGCATGCACATTACCGCATTCATTCAGCTACAAAACCCTCTGTTCGACCTCGGATCACCCGAGAAACTTGTATTTGCGTTATACTTGGCATGAGCACAAGAAAACTTGTGACAGGACGCATGGTCATCGCATACATCTGTTAACGCATATTCATTCCAATGCATGACCATCGACGCATGAACATCAGTGCATACCTTAAGAACATGCATCACATATTGCGTCCAAGGGATTTTAGTTGTCGAGTATTTGACGTCTAATTTCCCTCATCACTTTCTAGCACCAATTACGAATTAGGACCTTCGATTTGTTCAGATTAATTGATTGTTAACCTTTGTAGAGATTAGTTAATTCACATCAATTGGGTAGCTATGCATGCATAATTTGAATCTATGATATGTTAGCTTAAACAATGATTGGAATTACATTGAATGGCTACTTGATCCGAGAACAACACGAATCCATTATCTTTTCATATTTCAATTGCACTTTACTTTATCTTGCATGTTTTCAATTTAAAACCAAAAACCAAACCCCCATTTTTACTGTTTTTCCACAGTCAAATCTAACCCAAAAATAAATTAATTCTTTGTTGCTCTATGGTTCGACCCCGCACTTACCACTATTGCTACATTTTAGTAGTAATAGGAGTAGTTCGGGTATTTTATACATTTTCTTTTGTTTCAGTTTTGAGTCGAATTAATGAAATCTATTTTCGATCTGAATAAACGACGTTATATAATGAGACTAAACATTTCATGGTCCGGTCTTATACAAATTCCTTTGTATAGAATATATCCGCTCGCATGTCTATACATGAATGATCAGGATCAGATCATTTATAGTACTTTACAACAATTGCAATACCTACAAAGCAGGCTATAGTCGTAAGGTCATCAGGATAAGGTACCCAACCTTATCCATCTATTACAGACCATTTAAGTTATCAGTTAAATATGATCCACCCGTATGTCTCTACATACATGTTTATGTTACAAAACTAACATTGGATGTTAGTTTATTGGTTTGTGATTGATGCAACTAAAATATCTTATACAATGAATAAAATATCAAATATTTTATTAAATACATAATGATGACGTTCAACAATGTTTACAAACTATAGGACCTTATGAGATTTAGGGCATCAACCCCAACACATAGATGACATGACCTGAATCCTAAGTGAGTTATGAACTCCTACTTATGAAGGCGGTCCTTTGATTTATATGGGTGAGAGTGGCCAGATTGCCAACTCAATAAGCCTACCATTTTGGGGATTCGTCTGACTGGGGAGCTGGGAACACAGCTACACGAGACGAAATTCACTCCTTCCCTGATGCAGGGGCAAGATTTTTGGGATTGGTGTCCTAAATCTCCTTGTAATCTCATAGTTTGTAAAATTTGTATATTCATATTGTTATTAATAAAATAAGTATTATTTTATAAGCATTTACTCAATCTAATAAAATAAGATCCTAGATTATTTTATGTAATTTAAACAAGTATGTAAAGACATACAAGTGGATCTTGTTGAGGAACTCTTGAAGAATAGTTCGAGGACTATATTAGTTTATTGGATCTTTTGAAGAATGGGATTCGTTCGTGACCTTGTTCGAGGGATTTTTAAAGAATAATCTTCAAATGTAAGAGTTTTTGAAACCCTAAGTTTTCCTTTATTAATGCATGCTATAATTTATGTAAATTCATATCTTGCTCTTGATTTACTCTAAACTTACATTCAATGAAAAATAGATTTAGGATGATCTTGCTTCTGCTCAAGGTTCTCTCCGCATAGAGTTCCTGTAATGTAACGTGCATGTCCATATTTGGAACAATTTCCAATTTTGTTAGGAACTTTTTGAGCCAAACTGCGTTCTTAGTTGCTTCACAAGCAGCTAATACTCAGCCTTTATATGGAGTCTGTTATGCATCCCTACTTGATGCTTCTCCAAACTACAGCTCCCCGTTAAAGGTGAACATTGACCCTGACATAGATTTCCTAGAATCCTTGTCAGTCTGGAAGTTAGAGTCGGTGTACTCTGTAAGGATTAAATCCTTAGACTCATATACCAGCATGTAGTCCCTCGTTCTCTAAAGATAATTGAGAATGTTCTTAACTGTCATCTAATAGTTTAACCCTCGATTAGACTAGTTCCTACTGACTATTCCCACTACATACATTAAGCTGCCTATAGTTGAGGCGTAGGGAATATGTTTCATATTCTCAACTTTTTAAGGTGTCTTAGGACACTGTTTCTTAGACAAGTGAACCCCATTCCTAAAAGGCAATAAACCCTTCTTGGAGTTCTGCATCGAATATTGAGCCAACATTTTATCGATATACATTGCTTGAGACAATGCCAACATTTTGTTCTTACGATCCCTAATGATTTGAATCCCAAAAACATACTACGCCTCTCCCAAATCTATCTTTTGGAATTAGGCCACAAGTCAAAGTTTCACTTCAGTAAGGTACCCTACACCATTCCCAATGAGTAGAATATTGTCCACATAAAGTACAAAAAAACTACTTTATTATTCTTGATCTTCTCGTGTACACAAGGCTCATCAACATTTTGGTCAAAACCAAAAGATTTGATGCAGTATCAAATCTAATGTTCAAAGATCTGGACGTTTGTTTGAACCTCTAAATGGATCAATTCAGCTTGCAAATCTTTTGCTCCTGACCTTGAGTATGAACCCTTTGTGCTGAGACATAAAGATATTCTCTTTAAAATTACCATTCAAAAAGATAGTCTTGACATCCATTTGCAATTTTTCATAGTCATAATATGTGGCTATGAACAAGAGAATTCTTATAGACTTTAACATAGTAATAAAAGAAAAGGTTTTCTCATAATCAACCCCTTCTCTCTAGGTATAATCCTTTGCTACGAGTCTAGCTTTGAAGGTCTGTACCTTCTCAGCTGCATCTCTCTTTCTCTAATAGATCCATTTCTACCCTATGGGTTTTACCCCTTCAGGTCGATCTACAAGCTCTCATACTAAATTGAAGTATATTGACTCTATTTCAAGGTCCATGACTTTGACCAATTGGTCATTATCTACGTCATTCATATTTTGTCAATATGAAAATAGATCTTCAACTCCATCATTAGGTATGACTACCTGAGTTTCAGTTAAACCCAAATAGCAGTCAGGTCATGATACAACTCTCCTACTGCGTCGAGGCATTCTTAACGATTAAGAAGGATGAGATGGACATGAAGAACTAGCTCTTTCATCAACTCTTGTTGAGGACTAGCTTCATCAACAACTCTTGTTGACTCTAGTCACACCCCCTCCCAGATTACCCTCTTAATCTAGAAGAATATGTGATGGTAGTAGTTACTAGCCCTATTGCATGCACTTACCACCTTAGCCCTCTAACCAAAATGCCAACCTATTAAACATTATTAATGTACACATGCAACACGCCTTCATAAATTCTACATAATTTAATATAATCACATGCAAACAGTCATGACATAACATCTACAGGTAAAATATTTACAGTTAGGTCCAAACTTCACTAACAAAGCCCTAATCTCTCTCAAAGCATGTGTACATAGATAGAACATCAACCTAGGTTTTTCTTAACAAGTCGGGCCTTTCAGTGGTAAGCAGCAGCAAGATCAACCTTAAGGAATCTATCCGCTACTTGAAAAAGGAAAACATAGAAAATCTATGAGTTGGTAGCCCAGTGAGTGACTATAAAATCATATTGCACCATGCCTTACATTATTATAAACATGTAAATATATTAAAGAGCATCTCAAGAAACTTCTTCTAAACATAAACATTGATAAACATTCTTAAACATCATTAAACATCATTACTTCTTAGTTGAGAGCGAGCATACATCGCTCTAGCTCCCAACGTCTATCACCGGCCAAGAGACCCATACTTCGACCTCTCTTTACTGGTATATGGCCTAGGAGACCAATACTTCGGCCACTCATTCAGAATTACCTACGTGCACGTGGAGTTTTCTAAGTACCATCAACACCTTAGGTACTATTACCCAGATACCTTCTCCGTGTCCTTCAGTACTGGGATATTTCCTAGCATCAAATCAAGCTTAATTTAATACCATTTATACAAGACTCATACTATCATAGCCTTCCTCCAAAAGCGCATGCTTCATTATAGGAACTTAACTTTTGTAATGAATTCAAAATATGCCTTGACATGCATTTAAACATATACAAGCTGGAGAAGAAACGCTATGCTATTCATTAAACATTTGTTGCTTGAGAAAGTATAAATTCATCATCATCATCACTATAACTTACATGGCCTTTTGTACATAAATATTGAAAGCATTAAATTCATTTTAGTCACTCACAGCTCGTCGGGGCTCTTAAGGGGTTATATGCCTTTCCTAGCTCCTCTTGGCCTGAAAGGACATAATTTTCGGTTAGATTCCTTAGAATTCTCATCAAAATGCTTCAAATAGTTTGCTTACTAATGAAACTTTGATAAGCAAAATCAGCATTATTAGTGAGATGGTCATCATGAGCGAGATCATCCTTATGAGCGAGATCCTCATGAGCAAGATCATCCATTTCATTAGTAAGACTTCATCATAGCGAGATTTACCACTTCTAGCGAGATCTGCCACTTCTAGCGAGATTTAGTCTAACATTTCCAGCGAGATTCTCTTCTTCAGCAAGATTCAACACAAAACCAGGGAGTTTTTCATCCTTAGCGAGATCCACCTCTTCCTTATCTCGCTCTCACTCACTTTCTTATCTCGCTCCCACTCTCACTCTCTTCGGTGAGCTACTTGTTTAATCTTCCTAAACAGCTGCCTGTTTACGCACCAATTTCCTGTTTCAACTTCAAAAATTCATAACTCAAAATACATGACTCTTTTCAAGAAACTTAATTCTACAAACCTATTTAGAATTGAGGTAACTTTCTTACCTTAAAATCTCAGCCAATATTTTCTCGTAGTTTGGCCTGGAGCTTCCAATCTTCACCTCTGGCCTTGCTTAATCTGAGAATCTGCCCCTTCTACAAATTCTTTACTTTTTGTTCTTCTCCCTACGAGATTTTTATCCAGAAAAAGAACCTCAAAAACTAGATTCTCCTAGCTTTCAAATGGCACCAATCTCACTTAATTTGCTCGAGTCATTTGCCAAAACCGAGCTTCTGAAGTTCCTCTTCCTTTTATACTTCCTGCCGCCTCCCATGTTCCAAGGTCAAACCGCCACCTCATCCAGCACTAATTTAGTGCTTCCGGTCAAACTCAGCTGCTTCCTCTTTAGTCTTTTCTTTCACTCTTTTTTTCCCTTCACTTGTAATTCCCTGTAACTACATCGTAGGTTTTCCACTTATCAAATAATTAATATAACATTCTCATGGCTAAACATGCTTATATAGGAAACGTAAAATGCGGGGTTTACAACTCTTCAGTAGCTTCTCCTAGCACTAACTTACTACATGGTTTGGCTAAACATGCTTTTTCTTATTTTCTTGTGGGTAATAGAAAAAACTACCTCTCATTTCTTTTGGGTAACCAATAAATTGGCACAACCTTGAATGAGGTTCCAGTTTATAAGGATTTGTCACAAGCACGTGTGTTGGACAATCGTAGATTCTAAAGTAGCGCAAACTAGGCTTATGCCTCTTCCATAACTCGAAAGGTGTTTCAGAAACACTCTTCGAGGGAATGTTGTTCAGGATGTGAACTGCAGTCTCTACTGCATACCCCTAAAATGAGCTAGGCAACTATGCATAGCTCATCATCGAGCGAACCATGTCTAATAGGGTTCTATTTCTCCTTTCTGATACCATGTTTTGCTAAGGTGTACCAGGAGCTGAGAGTTGAGATTGGATTCCATGTTCTATCATATAGTCCTAGAATCTTTGATCCATATACTCTCCAGCTCGATCATATCGAAGTGTTTTAATAGTTTTACCCAATAAGTTCTCTACCTCAACCTTAAACTCCTTGAAATTTTCCAGTGATTCAAACTTATGCTCCATTAGGTATATGTAACCATACCTTGAATAGTCATCTATAAAAGAGATGAAATATTCATATCTTCCTTGAGCTTTTAAATTCATTGGACCACAGAGATCTAATTATATTAATTCTAAGGATTTTTTGGACTTACAACATTTTCCATTAAAAGGACTTTTGGTCTTTTTTCCCTCGAGACAAGATTCACATCGAGGTAGTGAATCATCTTCTAACTCTTTTAGAAGTCCCATCTTAACCAAACATTCAATCCTATAGAGGTTAATGTGACCTAGTCTTTAGTGCCAAAGATAGGTGTTATTACTTTTAGGAGAAATACATTGCCTTTTATTTTGAGTTTGAGCAGTTTTAAACATCTCATAACTTTAAATTGTTTTTGGGTCGGTTGGTCTTAATACATACAAGTTATTTTCTAATCTAGCTGAACATATAAATACACCATTTTTAAGAATGAACGCGTCATTACTTTGAAAATTTACAGTGTTTTCAAGTAGATAAGAGATATAAACTAAATTTCTCTTAATTATTGGTACAATGTATAAATCCTTAAGAAAAACAAATCTATCTCTAAAAAATAACTTTGTAGGTCCCACTGAACTGGCCGAAACGACGTCTTTCGTTCTGACCCTGAGCGTGATTTCACTTTCTTCTAGGTGCTGAAAGGAACTATTTCCCTATAAAGAAGAACAAACATTATTAGTTGTTCCTAATTCAAATATCCAGGAAAACTCATCATGTTCCACAAGACACGTTTCTAAAACAAGTAAATCATGTTTACCTTCTTTTTACTTCTTTTTCTCAGCGAGGTACTTAGGGTTGTTCCGCTTCCAGTGTCCATCCATGTTGGTGTGGAAGCACCTGTCTTTGTCGACCACCTTGGCCTTTCCTTTGCCTTTTACAGCAGCGGCGGGAGCCTTTCCCTTATCTTTCTTCTTCTTTTGAATCTTCTTCGAAGCAGAAGACTTAGGAACAGACTTAGTTCCTGAAGATGAACCCTTTTGAAACTTCCTTTTGGAATGGGAACATTTATCTCTCTTCAACCCATCCCTTATTTCTCATAAGAGACTGGTAATTCTATAGCTCATTAAGGAGACTAGTCAGGTTATATTGAATTTTGTTCATCAATGCATTGTTGGAAAGTTGTAGGAAACTCTTTGGAAGAGATTTCATTATGAATGCAATCTGACTACTTTCATCTATGACCGCTCCATTTGCCTCTACCACGTTAAATTGGACCATCATGTCCAGGACATGTTCCTGAACAGATGTGCCCTCTTTCATGCGACAATTGAAAATGCATTTGAGGGCATCATGGTGGTGCTAATAGGACGATTGTCCAAACATCTTCTGGAGAGATTCCATAATCTCCCTGGCAGTTACCATGACCTCATAGTTCTTGGACAGAACTTTAGATAAGCTCGCTAAGATGTAGATGCGAGCCTTTTCGTTGGTCTTTATCCATTGTTCATAAGTATTGCTCGTACCCTAGGGTATATTACGAGTAGGGGCCAGAGGATATTCTTATGATAAGACGAATCGTATATCTTCAATAACTAGATCGTATTCAAGTTGGGCTTCCCCGTAGAGTAATTTTCATTGGTTAACTTATCATTTTTAATTAGTGCGATAATTAAGGAAGACATTGCTGAAATTAAACAAACAATGACCATATTAGTTATTTTTTCCTTAACCCATCACACAAGCAAACAAATTGCAAGGAATCCAATCATTTAACAAAAATAAGTAATCATAGAAATCCTAATAAACTATTAATTTAGTTTTTGCAACGATGCTTTAGAGGTTTAGAGCAATAGTCACCAAAGGGTGATCAACTACTCCTCCTTTGAAATGAGACAATTTTCAACTAACTTTAATGCCAGAATAACTCATATTTCTATAGATATTAACCACCATTGTTTGGTCAAGGATTCGTTAACTCTTAACTCATCCCCATAAATGTAACCCTCCCACTTTTAGATCCCAGAGGTATGCACCAACAAGTTACCGTTAGGAAAGACAACTGTTGGTAATTAAACTAAGTAAACCTATCCTTTTCAAGAGTTCACTGTGTTCCAAATCCTATGATCAGGCCCTCTGAGGGGATGGTCACTCCAGAAAAACATGTAGGCAGATCATGAGAATCTCGCAGTATAACCTAGGGGTGGAGATCCGGCTAAGTCAATCTATCTAAGTCTATGCCTATTATAACTCTTATAAAAAAAATGTCTTTGCTCTATTTTCTAGAACCCTTTTAATTAAACTAGTGACATTGTTGATGGAACGAACAAAAATAGATCTAAAGTACTCTAATTAGGTTAATTATAAAGGATAAGCATGCAATAAAAACAAGTAAATGGGGGAAAGAATACAACTGATGTGTGGTTAATGCGATGAAATAATGGTGTAGAATGCGATGGTGGGATATGCGTTGTGCATGCAAGTTTTCTCAACAAGATCCAAGTATAAATCCTACTAAGTTGCCTGGTAAGCCCAGGGTTGAATACAGGGACTAAGGACATAGTATGCGATGGTAAATTTCGATTACTTTGCAGTAACAAATAAATCAATGTATTGGTTGGTTTGTTGTTTAAGGTATAAAGTTTATGCGGCGGATTTGAGAAAAGAGTTAATTATGCAAAAGATACAATGAGTATGCAGAGGAACGGGTTGAGAAGATCTTTAGCTAGCGTTTCCTGAGAATGCGATCATGCTACACTCATGTGACAGCAAATCATTTTCCAATGCAAATGCGATAGCTCCTAGTTTTAGGACGCATGCGATGTATGTGATGATGTCTATAAATCTTATTCCTAAGTCTCTACTTCTTCCCTATGCGATGATGAAAGATGCACATAGGTACAAGATGATCACATACAATCATATCCTATCTCTAGGGTGCATGTGATGCGTTAATAGCAAACAGAACTTATTCCTAAGCTTCTATCTCTTGATTATGCGGTTCTAATCTGACTCTCTCGAGCCTAGATTCTAATCTGACTTTTCCAAGCCTAGATTCTATCCTTAGACTACCCTCCCGAATATATCTAAAGGACGAATGACACATACGTAATACAAGATGATCGCATAAAGTGAAGATTTCAGGTTATGCTAGCTAAGTGCTTCTCAACCCATTCGACAAATTTAGCTATTCATGCGTAATATAAAGAGAGTGGACAAATATAAAGATGCAATTTCCATTTTATAAATAAGTTCAGAATATAAAATGGCAATGGAAAAATAAGGATAGAGAGCCTGGTAGCAATATCTTGCTTCCCAAGGCTTTTACACTGAGTTATCTCTATTCTACACAAAAGATGTTCTTGCTTCTGCAAGAGTTGGCCCTCTCTCAGTTTTCAATGCTTCCCGACACACTTCTAAGTTCACTAGGACGATCTCTCGGCATAATCTCTTATCACTCGCTTCCGCCTTCTAAGTGTGTAAAATCTAAGTATATGGTGAAGAAGAACTCTAAAGTCTGAGGAGCAGAACCGAACTATCCGAACTCCTTAAACGAAGGTGGCCTCTGGCATTTATAGAGCTTTAGGGTGCAAAATCTTTTTCTCTAGAATGATTGCACTGATGTCTCTGTCTGATGCGCCAAATATTTGTCACCGAAAAGTTGAGTGTACTTGCTATAGTATGTCGTTAACGACTTGTCAACTTAATTCGGAATCGATCGTCATCAGCTTTCTGTCCCATCGTGATTTATTAAGCTTTGACCTAGATTTTCACGAACGCAAACGACTAATGCGCTCGAACGCTAATTTCCTTGGATCAAAATTTCGCCTTGCGTCACCGTATTTTCCTGCATAAAATACATAAGTTAGCTATTTTAATGCAATGGACGTATACGATCGCAATGTTGTAAACTTAATGCTTTTGGACGCAATATAATATATTTTTACCATCGCAAACCTGCATTGTTTTATATCTTTGCGCTATAATAACGTGTATTTCTGCTCGTTATCACACCATTAAATTTAAAACAATGCTTGTCCTCAAGCATAGACTAAAGATTTTCTTTAGAAAGCCGACCGCCTTTTTCTTTCCTAGATTTCTCAAGGTTGCCTTATTCCAATCCTATGCACCAAAATCTCCTGAATTTTTATCTAGGTATCTTCTTAAAATATTTCTAAAATTTAGGGACCGCAAGTTTAACCTTCAAAAAAAAAAAAAAAAAATTTCTAGATTCCAGGGCATCGCATGATTTATTTCAGGAAAAACTTTTTCAATTGGGTTATGTTCAAATGATTTTTATCCTTGCGTATTTTAGACATATATATTTTTTCCATCACCTTGTGCTGATCCAAGTGACTAGCTTTCGTTTTGGCTTGCCCCCACGTGTGTCATGCGAACATCCAACTACGAGCAAGGCACTCTTCCTCAGTTTAAACTGATGCTCATTTGGCAGCGGAGTTACGATCATTTTATTTATGCATTGATCATGATTCCTACCTTTGTTTAGCTTGCCCCCACGGGTGTCATGCGAGCATCCAACTACGAGTAGGATCCGATCGCAATGCTTTTTCTTTTTTTTTTTTTGGGCAACCTAAAAATACCAAGGTTGAAAACGAATACCGCACCCCCAAATTTAAACACAACAATGTCCTCATTGCTGAAAGATTGAAAGAAATCATGCGATGCTCTTAGAAACTTTCGTAAAAATTTAGTTTGAAAGAAAGCTGGCAAACCACTAACTTCTAGAAATATTTCATGCGTTGACTGTCCTAAAATTAAGTTGACTCTAGTATATACGAAAAAATAGAGGCATATGTTTCATCATTGAAATCATAATTGGCAAAGAGAAATAATGCGGTGACTGACTAAATTAATCAATGTGTAATGATTGTGCCAACCAAAGAGGATGCGGTGATAAAATTATCAAAGTTAAAATGATATGCAATAGAGAAAAATTTGGAATAAACAAAGTCAAGGAAAGATACAACCCCCAGATTTGCTCTGTCGCCCGCATTATTTGTGAATGCATCCTTCTTTGTGGCGAACTGCTCTTTTTGATTGCAATGGTGGAATAAAGTAGTTGCGTCTAACATGTAGCTCCTCCGTAATCATTCACCACGATCGTTGCAAAGAAAACATCGAGAGGGTCAAAATAAAAAACAAAGTTAACAAAATTGTTTACCACGATCGTTCAACACGATCGCAATATATGTATATTTTTTTTTTATATAAAAAGACAAATATACGATAACAGTTAAAAGAAAGGTAACGAAAGTTCATGAATCATTAATAGGAAAAAGAATATTCCAAAAGAATTGCGTCCCTGATGAGTTTGAGTCGCATAGTAATGCATGAACTGCTTATTTCAATCTGGGCTTTTAACGTCCAAGGCGGCTTTCTCTTCTTTTCTCGGTCTTCTTGCATCTTGACTGCCTCAATCCGAAGCATTTCCTCATTGATGTTCATTATGATCTCCCCTTTGTGCACATCAATTTGAGCGCGACCGATCGAGAGGAATGGTCTTCCTAATATGATGGGCGCATCTTGGTTCGCTTTATAGTCCAGAATGATAAAGTCTGCCGGTAAGATGAATGTGTCAATTGAGACTGCGGCATCTTTCAACTCTCTCTCGGGATGTATTCGGGATCTGTCCGCAAGCAGAAGAGTCTCTGTCGTGGGCGTTAGTTTTCCCATATTCAATCATTTGGCAATGGACGACAGCTAAGTTTATACTCACCCCAAGATCGCATAGTGCTTGACCAAGTAGACCTGTAACAGCCCAAATTTGTACGCATACACTACAGGAAATTAAATGTCAAATGTTAAGCAGGACAAAATTTTATTTAAGGGGGTACTAAACGTAATACCCTAACCTTAATTTAGAAAGCAGGAAAACAAATAAATTTAATAGGAAAATCAAGTGGAAATTTAGAATTGGAAAAAATAAGAAATTTATTAATTATCCAAAAATAATGAATAAGGTGGCAGAATCAGTGAGGATTAATTAGAAGTTGGAGAGAGCGAGATTCTCAGCGAGAAAGTGCTTGGAGAGAGAGCGAGATTGGAGAGAAATATTAGAGAGAAACCTGGAGAGAGCGAGATTGGAGAGAAATATTGGAGAGAAACCTAGAAAGAGCGAGATTGGAGAGAAATATGGGAGAGAAAACTAGGAGAGAGCAAAGTTGGAGAGAGAAAATGGAGAGAAAGAAGGAGAGAGCCACACTGGCGAGATTAGAGAGAGCGAAATTGGAGAGAAAATTGGAGAGAGCAAGAGTGCAGAGAAAATCAGAGAGAGCGAGATTCCCAGCGAGAAATCTGGAGAGAGCGAGAGCCACGAGAGTAAACCAGCAAGAAATCTGGAGAGAGCAAGAGCCACAAGAGTCAAACCAGCGAGAAAGTTGGAGAGAGCGAGATTCTGAGAATAGAAAGAGCGAGATTTGGATAGAAGCATGGATTATGCATTGAATTTGGCCACGATCTTATAGATTATACATGAAGAACCCTAAAATTGAATACAAACAAAGGTTGATAACGTAAGGGCAAACGTTAGACAAAATTAGGTGTCTTATTAAGAGAAATTCTTAAACCTAAGTAATTTTAAAGAAGCCATTTGTAGGATGAGTTGTCACACAGAGAAGAGCTAGAAACGGCTATAAATAGAAGGCTTTGGGCTGGAAGTTAAACTTATTCTCAAACAAAACTCAGTAGTAAAAATCGTGTGAAAAGGGTGAAGTAATTATGTTAGTTAGAAGGAGGAAACGCGAGGGAAGTGCTGCCCAGATTTCCTTCTGGTTTAAGAGGGAAAGCTCTACTGATTAAACCATAAGGAATAATAAGGAATAACTAGGATCACAGTCAAGGTAAGTAGTATATCTCACCCTCTCTTTAAGTGTTTCATGGTAGTGTACCTTTAATATGCTGCATAATTATGTTATTATTATGTTGCATTATAGGTTTAAAATACGTTTATCGACAAGGGACCCCATGCATTATGTTTGTTCACAATGATGAAATAAGATTAAATTTTAATTAGATAAAGGTTATGCTTCTAGGGCTAGCAGGGCATGTATGGTTGCGTCCTTCTAGACCCAATTCTATGTCAAGTTTATGCTAGGGACTAACAGGGAATGTATGGTTGCACCCCTCTAGTCCAATCTTACGTTTATGCTAATGGTTGATGTTGGATACGACTCTGGCCCTACTGACTGCATGACCCGCTAATCATCAGATGGGTTAGTTTCTGCTTAAGTCCTCATCTTCCTACTAGGGTGGAGAAATTTACGTTAGAAGCATAACTGACCATCGCATGTTATTATATGTTTTCGGTCCCAATCATATGTTTTCAGGACATGTTGCATGTGATTGTGCATTTGGTCACTACTCTATGTGAGAACTACTTACTGGGTATATTATATACTCATCCTATTTTATAGACTTTGTATGTAAGGACACAGCGTAGGTGGCAGAACTGGACGTCGCTCAAATGGCCAACCATCAAGCTCACTATCATAGGCATATCATTTTTGTATCAATATGCTAATGTTTTATGGATCCTGGTGTTTTGTAAAATAAACTTTTTATATAGTTTTCTACCTAATTAATAAAATATTAGATATGTTTTTTTTGAGATTTTTACTAAAACTCATCTCATGATAGAAAAGTCTAAGCATGCATGTCGTAGCGGTCGGACCATAATATATAAGGATTCGGTCGTTACAAGACCCCTCCAATTGAGCAAGGTATCGTGAAGCTTCCACGGTCGTGCATTTTTTATGGGATCATAGTATTTTGTGTTACCGCCACTATAACGATCTTTCCTTCATCATTATGTTTCTTTTTCAATCTTTGCGGGAATGGTGGTAGTTGTACTTCTTCTATATTGTGTTCTAGAGGCTTGAAGGTGGACGCAACTTCTAGGTTCATCTTCTCGGGCTCTTCTAAATCAAATGTCAACGGGTCCTCGGTTGTCACTGCATTCGGGTTGGTCCTGGTGGGCTCTTCCCTTTCTTCTGCTATCGTTTTTTTGCTTAGCAAGGAGACTGCTAGGCATTGTTCCTTTCCTGTACCCTCAAAGTTGCGAGGGAGCTCAGTTGAGCTCGGCAAAGCTCCTTGCGGTCTACTTTTGAGTTCGCCCGCAATCTGTCCCATCTGAATTTCAAGATTGTGGGTGGATGCTGCTTGATTCTGAAGCACTGTTTCATTCTTTTCAATGTATAGCTTCAGTAAACTCTCCAAGGATGAAGATTGTGACGCCTGCGAACTGCTGGCTTGGTTTTACGTTTGACCATTTGTTCGCGGGAAAAATCCTTGTGGCCCTTCTTTTTGTGCCACTGATTGAAAATTTTGTTATTGATTTTTCCACGCGAAGTTAGGGTGGTTTCTCCACCCGGGGTTGTATGTATCAGAGAAAAGGGTTATTCTTTATGAAGCATATTGACTGCGGATTCCTTGGGCATTCTTCAATCGGATGTGCTTCTCCACAGATGACACAACTCGTGGTCATTTGAGCGATTACATTGACCTGTCCTTTATGCATTCCCATGCTATTGATTACGATGCAATGTATCAGATTCATCATCACGTTCATTTGGGTTTGTAGGGATGCGATGGCCCCATTAGTTGCGTCACTATCTTTAATTCTTAATCTTTGATCATTTTCCCTCCAATCTTCATGATTCTTGGAAATGCGATCAAGGATATTCTTAGCCTCTTCGTAAGTTTTACCGAGCATACCACCAGCTACTACCGCGTTGGCAGCCGTCTGTGATGCAGGGTTCAAACCATGATAAAAGATTTCCATTTGGAGACAGTTGGGTAAGCCATTGTGTGGACAATCTCGCACTAGTCTCTTAAATCTCGCCCAGGCATCACTGAGCGATTCGTTAATTTCCTGCTCAAAATTCGTAATTAACTTCCTCCTTCTTGCGTTCTCTGTTGGAGGGAAGTATTTCTTCATGAAATTTTCCACTACTTGTTCCCACGATGTTATCTCCCCTGGTTCGAGAGAATAAGCCCACTTTCTTGCTTGATCGCATAAGGAAAATGGGAACAACGTTAGTCGAACCTCCTCAGCAGAGATATTTAGGAACACAAAAGGCGTGCGGATCCTTGCCACACCTTCCACCAAACTGTCCGGCCGTTTGAAACATCTGCAACATAACCGGTTTCATTTCAAACCGCGATCCATTCAGAGCTGGCCTCATGATTCCAGGGAGAAATCATATAGGTTGGGGGCTGCAAAGTCCCAAATGGGTCTATTCACCAGGAGGATGGGGTCGGCCATTATATTATTTGCGTTTGCGGCCCTCTCTTCCAGTTGTTCCGCCATTCTTAGAATTTCGTCTTGTTGTTTTTTGCGGTTGTTTCTCAATCTTCGTTGGAACGTTATTTCAATCTTTGGGTCGTAATTCGCCAAAGATTGAAAGCTGCAAAGAAAATAAAAAAAAATTACCATTAGCAAACTGTATTGCCATAGTCCCCGACAACGGCACCAAAAACTTAATGCGTGTTTAATGCGATGAAATAATGGTGTAGAATGCGATGGTGAGATTGTGTTGTGCATGCAAGTTTTCTCAGCAAGATCCAAGTATAAATCCTACTGAGTTGCCTGGTAAGCCCAGGGTCGAACACAGGGACTAAGGACGTAGTATGCGATGGTAAATTTCAATTACTTTGCGGTAACAAATAAATCAATTTGTTGGTTGGTTTATTGTTTAAGGTATAAAGTTTATGCGGCGGATTTGAGAAAAGAGTTAATTATGCGAAAGATACAATGAGTATGCAGAGGAACGGGTCGATAAGGTCTTTAGCTAGCGTTTCTTGAGAATGCGTTCAAGCTATGCGATCATGCTACACTCATGCGACAGCAAATCATTTTCCAATGCAAATGCGATAGCTTCTAGTTTTAGGACGCATGTGATGTATGCGATGATATCTATAGAGCTTATTCCTAAGTCTCTACTTCTTGCCTATGCGATGATGAAAGATGCACATAGGTACAAGGTGACCGCATATAATCATATCCTATCTCTAAGGTGCATGCGATGCGTTAATAGCAAACAGAACTTATTCCTAAGCTTCTATCTCTTGATTATGCGATTCTAATCTGACTCTCCCGAGCCTAGATTCTAATCTGACTTTTTCAAGCCTAGATTCTATCCTTAGACTACCCTCCTGAGTATCTCTAAAGGACGAATGACGCATACATAATACAAGATGATCCCATAAAGTGAAAATTCCAGGTTATGCTAGCTAAGTGCTTCTCAACCCATTCGATAGATTTAGCTACTCATACGTAATGTAAAGAGAGTGGACAGATATAAAGATGCAATTTCCATTTTATAAATAAGTTTTTAATACAAAATGGCAATGGAAAAATAAGGGTAGAGAACATGGTAGCAATATCTTCCTTCCTAAGGCTTTTACACTGAGTTATCTATATTCTGCCCAAAAGACGTTCTTGCTTCCACAAGAGTTGGCCCTCTCTCTGTTTTCAACGCTTCCCGGCATCTTCTGAGTTCACCAGGACGATCTCTCAGCGTAATCTCTCCTCACTCACTTCCGCCTTCTAAGTATGTAAAATCTAAGTATATGGTGAAGAAGAAATCTAAAGTCTGAGGAGCAGAACCGAACTATCCAAACTTCTTAAACGAATGTGGCCGTCAGTATTTATAGAGCTTCAAGGTGCAAAAACTTTTTCTCTTGAATGATTGCACTGATGGGATGTCATTAATTCTCTATCTGATGCGCTGAATTTTTGTCACCGAAAAGTTGAGTGTACTTGCTACAACATGTCATTAACAGCTTGTCAACTTAATTCAGAATCGACTGTCATCAACTTTCTGTCCCATCGTGATTTATTAAGCTTTCATCTTGATGCACGGGCTCTATGCGACCACTTTCTTGAGTAGATTTTCATAAACACAAACGATCGCATAGTCTTGCGGTCGTAATCTCTTATGCGCTCGAACACTAATGTCCTTAGATCGCAATTTCACCTTGCGTCACCGCATTTTCCTGCATAAAATATATAAGTTAGTTGTTTCAATGCGATGGACACATGCGATCGCAATGTTGTAAACTTAATGCTTTTGGACGTAATATTATATATTTTTACCGTCGCAAACCTACATTGTTTTTATATTTTTGCGTTGTAATAACGTGTATTTCTGCCCGTTATCAACAACCTTTGTAAACTTTGAATCTTCTCCAAATTAGTTCCAATCTCCTCACGAACGGTTTGTATACCACTACAAGAGTCTTCCTGACTATTCTCCAGCCTTAGAATGGGATGGTGGGATCGCGTGAGGAACTAATTTGGAGGAATAGGTAAAGGTTTGAGAGAGATTTAGGCCTAAAATTTTTTCTCAAAAATCTAAAAAATTTCCACTTTGCCAAGAAGAACCAAATATCATAGAACTCTTCTACTTATAGGTCATTTCATGCATGACATGCAATTTTGAGTTTAATGAGAATTTGACATTAAAAAAACCACTAACTTAAAGTTGGATTAAGTGGGGCAAGTGTCTTCAAATGAAGACAACATAATTCAATAGTTGGAATTTCCCACTCAGAAATGTTGGATCTTTCCACTAACTTGGTCAAAGTTTGACTCTCAAATTCCAAAGTCAACAAGTTTGACTTTTTGACTTTCAAAAGTCAAAAGTCAACAATTTTACTTCCATTGCATTTTTTATCCAGTCAACAATTTGGCTTTTAATGCAATTTTGACCAACTCCATTTAATTTCAAAATTAATTATAATAATCAATTTTAAAATTAAATTAATATTGAATACTTAATGAAACAATTTAATTAATTTAATTTAATATTAAATCCAACACTAATATCAATTTATATGAATCTCTATTCATAATCTTGATATTTAAATCTTATTTAAATATCTCATATTTTCTCTTTCTTTATGTTTAATTCACAATTCAACCATAGGTTAAATATATTGTATATATTTAACGCTTTCTTCCAATAATAAAAATTGAAAACTTCAAATTTGTTTGTCACACTGTTCAAAGGTTTAGTCCGATATGAGCTAGTAAGGAGACCTCATAGACCTACAGATCATGGGCTCCAACGATATATGATTAACCGGCTAAACTTTTTAATCTAATTAACCACCATTTGTTAATTACCTGGTCACTCCACTAAAGCCCAGTAGTTGCACTCATTTCACTGTAGATATATTATGTCCACTCGATATAACCATGATTAGTAAGTTAACCCTTCACAGGTTGTTCGGAATAACGGTTGGGTCAAAAGCTGTTTTAGTCCCGAGATTACATCTTGCTTCTTAAGTCCCACGGATCCTCTAATGAAAAATTGGTTTGTGATCTAATCATTAAACCGAGTCCCTCTCGGGCTAAGGAGAGGGTGGGGCCCCTTGTTCAAGACCCGGAGTTAGCACTTAAGGAACAACCTCTCTACTATCTCTGAAAGCAGATAGGAGTGAATTCTGTCTTGCACCCTATGTCCTCAGCTATATATCCGATCTTACCCCTGAAATGGGAGGCTTCACCCATGCAAATCTAAGGATAACCCTGAATAAACAAGAGTTCATAGTTAGCTTAGGATTAAGGTCAAGTTACCTAGGTCATCGCTTTGAAATAGTCTGTCTTAAACTGTAAACAATGTTATAAAGTAAGAGTGACTTGATTCTTGGAATGATCTTATGCAAACTCATTACATAGGACGCCCCCACTCCTCATGTCAATACATGAACGAATCAGGATCACTTCGTTTGTAGCACTTTACAACAAATTGTAACAACTACAGGTAAGCTGCATCCAATAGTGTTATCAGAATAAGGCACCCAATCTTATTCGTGTATTATAGATCATTTTGACTATTTACTCGAACCTGATCCACTCTTATTTCTCTACATAAAGTTGAAGTACTCATGTAATAGTCATGGATCTTTTAGTTTATTAGATTTATTTCTAAAACGAAATAAGCAATTCATATATATTTAATAACAACTTTATTGATTTACAGAATAAGCTTATTATTTACAAACCTTAAATTTTAGGACATAAAATCCAACAATTGCATGCTAACATTACACTATGATTAATTCAACTTAAGTTCTTGGTCAGTTTCTAGGTAGGAAGTGTTTTGTAAACCATCAACTTAAATACCTGCAGCCTAGATAGAACCTAATCGGTGGAGTTCCCTTATAATCATAGTAATGTTTTTCCTGTTTAGTTCATTAAAACTATTTTAAAACTAAGTATAATTCTAATCCTATTAGAATTAAAATGATCTTAGATCTAATTGATTTTAAATCATTTAAAATTAATTAATTTATCCTATGATCTTATATTTGCATGCAATTCTTGATTATAGATTGATGGTTTAACTTAATTAACAATCATATTCTAATTAATTAAATAATCCATACTATATACATTGTATGAAAAATATAATATTTATATTTATACTATGGATGTTTCATGCTCAATGCATCTTTGATTTTCATAATTTTATTAACATAACATTTTATACTAAAGCCAATCATGAAACACAAACAAACATGTTCCAAGACATTTAAACTAAGTAATATCAAGCGTTATGCTTTATTAATTTCATTCATTTAAGATAACAATTACATTAAATTACGCTTGAAATTTAAATTATATCATGCATTAATACCATACATTATAACGCTTATAATATACTAAAAATGCATGAATATGCTTAATTGGTGGGATTTATCTAAATGACATCCATAAAACATTTAAATAGCAAATGAACCGATAATTTTGGCCTCTAGGATAAAATAAAGCAATAAATTACAATAATTATGCCAATTTATCATAAAATAAGCTTCTTCCGCTCTAGACCGAACCAAACCAATTCGAACTGCATCAAATCGGACCCAAAAATACGAACCAAGCCAAAACAACACAAAACCAGACCCAACCAGCTTGAACCGAATCCAACATCTTGAACCAGGTTGATGTCAGCATGGGTTTCCCTTCTTTTCAATTTTTTTTCAACTTCTCAGCCTCTATTCACCAAAATTTTGAAGAATTAATCTTGATCTTCATCACCAAGGGTTCTAATTCTAGAAATGGACTTATAAAGACTCCATTTATATAATTAAAACACTAAAAAGCACAAAAACCTTTATAATTGATCAAATAAAAACATATAACTAAGGCCAAAAATACCGTAAACATTCCTTGCAATAAACATTCACAATGCCACCAAAACTCAGTGCAAATTTCATAATCCTAATTAATATATGAGAAGTCTCTGATACCAATTGTAGGGATGAAAACCCTAACGCAATGGAAAGCAAGAACCAAAACCCATTATTAATTTGAGATTTCTGAAATACCCATATACTGCGCAACTCAGAAATAATACAGAGACCAAAGAAAAACAATAATTAGCCTATTGTAAAATAAATTCATAGAAAAGGGATAGAAAACCTTTACATTTGTAGAACCAAGTGAGAATCCAACTCTCCAATTGGGATTTTAGAACACCACTAAAAAAGCAACCTTCCTATCCTCCAAAAAACCTTAGGTAATTTTTGGTTTGTGGGAACCAATTGAATTGGGAAAAAGAAAACCGAGAATGAGGAATTTTCATTAAGAGAAGTAAAAAGCAAGAACTATTCTTTGCATGATTTTTTAATTCTTTTTCCTCATGGATGAAACGTGGAACCACCCATGTTTTTAGATAATTCCTCTAGATGGGAGTTATATAATTAATTGAATTAATTAATAATTAATAAGTAATTAATTAAATCTAATTTAATTAATGACTTCATTGAAATTATATTAAATGAAACATCTCTCACATAATCTATAGTTTTAATTCCATTAAAATATCTCCAAATTAAATATCAAATATTTAATTTGGCTTACATTTGAATCATATCCAATTGTAGTTCTCTTATATTTAATGTGCATCAAATACACATTTATTTTAACCTAGAATTTCAATATGAATCCAATCCATTAATATTTGAACTCCTTCAAATATTTAATCTCTTATAAATTAATTTTGAATCATATCCAAAAATAAATTTATATTATAAAGTTTAATTAAAATATAAGCTTTATATTATAATGTATCATTATACATTATATTATTTCTCTCAGTGAATTTGAACATTTCAAACTCTTTAAAGCATGGTTACCTCAATTCCCTTTACAAGCTAGGAAGAAGACTAATAGCACCGAGAATGTGCTATTTTCTCTTCTTAATTCTAGGTTGTTACTATGTCTAATGTTTTTATATGATGATTTTATAGGTATTGAGCATCTTGGAGGTAGAATTAGTCGTTACAAGCTATTTGGGGTTAATTTGGAGCAATTAGGAGCTAATTTGAGTAACTGGGATTCAAAGGGACGTGTGAATAGATGGAAACACCCTTGGACGAAGCGTTGTGACGTTCAACCGAGGATTTTGCAACGCTATAAGGTAGTAGCTACCTATTTTGTGTAAAGTAGGGCAGTGTTGTAATGCTACATGTGGCGTTGCAATGCTACGAATTGAAGACGAAAGTGTGCTGCAAGGCAGTAGCGTTGCAACGCTAATCTGAGCAGCATTGCAATGCTATGACGTTGTCCTATATATAGCAGTCTTTGTTTTAGGTTAGAAAAATTTGTCTGCCTTCGGCATCCAGTCGAATTTTCCCCTCTTTTCCTTCTTCCACTTGTTATTTGGGCGTTTCTTTAGTAATTTATCGAGTAGATGCCGGATTGTAACTTCTCACCCTCCATGGGAAGGTAAGATTTTGGTATCTTAGTTTAGGGATTCGAAGGAACTCAATGTAATTTTGTGAGATTTCAATTTAATGATGTATACAAACTCGTTTATGGGTTTTGATCTGGATTTATATTTATGAATTGCATGATTTTAATTTTTGATTGACGCCCAATAATTTTGTCGTGTGATTCTAATGTTTTGTGATTACCTTGTAATATCTGACGTATATTATATATTAATCTCATTGGAAGCAATAGTTTAGTTAGGCAAAAAGGACTGCTCCTAGCAACCTAAAGAAAAACTATATTGATTATTTAATTAGACGTTGGAAGTTAAACACTCATCTTAGCATAATCACTAGAACTTAATGTGGTTCATTAATTTGTATGAAGCAGATTTGTTGTCTGTGCATTTTGATTAATTAGATAATTAGGACCATTGGTTGGGATTCTGATCAATTGGGCTAAGCATAAACAAGAAGTAAGTCATAAATTGGTTCAATGATCTAAATTACATTGGGTAAATCCATTCCTCTAAGCTAAGACATCTCGATTAATTACGCTTCTATCTTTACTTTTTTTTTTTTTTTTTTTTTTTTTTTTTTTTTTTTCTTTTCTCGCATTTTATTTTCATGCACTTTCATTTATCACACTTTCAATTATCAACGCCCCCCCCCCCCCCATTTATCTCTTTAACTAAAAACGAGCTTTGATGAACTAATCTTCAGGGCTTCCCTGAGGTTCGACCCCAGACTTGCCGCTTGTACTACTAGTTAGTGTAAGTAGTTAGTTTGGTGATTTATAAATATTATTGCGTAGGTGAGGGTTTACAGGTGATGGTAAACTCGAAGTCGACCAAATTGACGCCGTTGTCGGGGAAGCCAATTAGTTTTTCTTAGTGAGTTTTTAGTTAAAGTTTCTTTTGCTTTGATTTATTTTCTTTTTGTGTTAGTTAAGCATGACAAGATTTTCAAATCAATCTTGTACATCCGAAAGCCATGTTACAAATTTTGATGAAGAGGTAAGTGGTGTTCGCCATGAGCTTACCGAGTTGACTTTCTTGGTTGGTCACTTGGTGAAAAGGAGATCACAACAAGTAGAGGTGTGGGAGTTGCCTACTCAAAGGGCATCCCACGTAAGCATGTCCGAGGTTGCAGTGGATGATAGCACCATATGGATTCGTTGAGGAGGGGTATTATGGTCCTTGGGACTATGAGCCTCACCATTCTTGACGAGGGGAGTCCTTTGACCATGGATACTCATGATGGTGACAAAGCTTTGGCGGCCAAGATTTCAAAACACCACACCAGTTGACTCACGCTCAGTCTTTAAGGTTAGGTATGTCTTTAAAGGATTTGGTGACGGAGCTTTTAAGTTTGAGCAGGACAACCTCCGTAGGCAGCAAGAGTTCAAGTGCATCCAACAAAAGAGTCTTCGCCCTGAGGCCGAGGGTAGGATTGACTTACAAAGTCAGAGTGACCTTGTTGATCGACTTGCAACTTCAGTTGGGAGGCCAAACGAGCCGTTGTCAGACCATTCCTTTTATTTTCTAGAGACCTAGAGATATAAAGTAGTCCATGTCGACACGGTGGAAGAGCAGGAACCACTTCCTGGATATGAAATTAATTGGCTAAACTCATTAACCGATTAAACAATATTCGTTAACTGTAGGTACACTCCACTAAAGACCCATAATTACACTCTTCTCAATACAGATATATTTCTGTGTCCATAGATATAGACCAATGGTAGCAAGTTAGTCCTTCACGAGCATTCGTAACACCAACTAGGTCAAATTACCGTTTTACCCCTAGGTTACCTATGTACCCTTAAGTACCAGTGCTCCTCTAATGAACAACCTATTTATGGCCTCTCAGGCCAGTGAGAGAGTAAGAACCTTTGTGCCAGTCTCGGGGACACCACTTAATGGAATACTCATCTACTTACTCTAAAGTCGGGAAGAAGTGAATTTCATCTCATGAAATTATGTTCCCGTCCCCTACTCGCTCTAGTCTCTAAAATGGTAGGCTTATTAAGTCGGCAAATTGACTACTCTTACCATACAAATCAAAGTACAATCCCTCATGAACAGCAGTCCATAACTCACTCAGGATTAAAATTAAGTTGCCTAGATCATCCTAGTGAAATAGTGTTGAGTTTGATGCCCTAAATCTCTTAGAGTTATGTAGTTTGTAATTGTATTATACAAACTTTTTATTTACTTAATAAAATATGAGATGTTTTATTTGACATTTAGTAGCATTAAACCCACAAACCAATAAACCAACATCTAAGGTTATCATATGTAACTTAAACATATATGTAGAGACATACACGTGGATCATGTTTAAGTGATAACCTAAATGGTCTGTAGTAGATGGATAAGGCTGGATATCATATCTTGGTGACACTACGAGTACAATCCACTTTATAGATGATACAATTGTTGTAAAGTGCTACAAATGATCTGATCCTGATCATTCATGTAGAGACATGTGAGCGGGGGTATTCTATATAAAGGAGTTTGTATAAGACGGAACTATGAAATGACTAGTCTCATTATATAACATCGTTCATAATTAAGACTTACATTTCACCAGGATGACCATAGGTGATATGACTTAAATCTGGAGTGAGTTGTGAACTCTTGCCTAGAAGGGCAGTCCTTTGATTTGTATAGGTGAAAGTGGCAAGATTGCTGACTCAACAAGTCTACCATTTTGGGGATTCGTCTGATTGGGGAGTTGGGAACACAGCTACACAAGACGAAATTCACTCATTCCCTAAGGTTGGGGTAAGTATATAAATTGATCCCTTAAAGGCTAATTTTTGGCTTGAACAATGTCGTGCTACACCCTCTCCTGACCTAAAAGGGGTTTGATCATAGTTGGACTATGACTTATTGTTCATTAGAGGAATTGGTGGTACTTAAGGAGTTAGATGTAACTATAGAGGCAAAATGGTAATTTTGGCCTAGTTGTACTTACGAGCAATTTATGAAGGGTCATGGCGCTGTTAATTGGTTATATCCAATGGACACATAAATATATTTGTAGTGCAAAGAGTGCAACTATCAGTCTTTAATGGAATGCCCGATAGTTAATGGATGTTGAATAATATAGTTAAAGAAGTTTAATTAATTATTCAAGTACTATTAGAGCTTCAAGCTATAGGTTTATGAGGTCCCCTTTGTAACTCAACAAGGATTAGATGAGAATCAATTTTGGATTGATTTGAATTGTTCAAATTAATTGAAGGAATTAATTATATGTGATATAATTAATTTAATTTAATCATATATGATATAATTATTATAATTTCTTTGATGGATTATAATATAAAGTTTATCTAAGGAAATAAATATTTGAATATGATTCAAATATAAATTATGTGAATTGAATTCATATAATTAAATTTAGTATCAATGGGATTTATATTAAATACCGTGCATATAGTTTAATATAATTTAATATAAAATATATGATAAAGTAGTTATCATATAAATATATATTAATGTTTTATTAAAATAAAATTTCTTTTATTTATTTTAAATTTTTGAAAATTTATTTTGGGAGTTAACTCCCTCCTCCTTTTTCTCTCTACTACGTGAAAGTGGGAGAGTGCAGATAGTTACCATCTTTTTCTTCCCCATTTGAGTTTTACAAAGAACAATCTCCGCAAGAATTTCTCTGAGAAAAGTTCTTAGGTTCCCACTCTCCTTCCTCTCAAAATAAAACTCTATCCCTCTCTTCCAAAATATCAAGAGGCCACAACTCCTTGAATTCTCATCCTAGAGAATACAGGGGAAGCTTTCATGGTTGCAAATTAAGGTTTCGAGTTCGTGACCTTTTTGGAGAGGAGAAATCATATGAGAAGATTAGATCTTCAAGGATAAGTCTCCTTATCTTTCTTCTCAATTTTCATTAGCATGTTGTAATTTTCTTTTGATGTATAATGATTTTGTATGATTCTGTAAAATTGTATGGTTCTGTAAAAATTGAGATTTGAGACCGATTCCCGCTTCCGCTTAAGAACCTTTACTGGTTTCTTCAAATGGAAACCTACCTAGTTAACGGAGTTACATCTAGTAGTTACTATTTCGTGGTCCGGTCTTATGCAAACTCATTACATATGATACCCCCAGTCGCATGTTCCCTACACGAACACGTTGGATCATTTAATTTATATGAAATATAAAGTGGGTCGTATCCATAGTGTCACTAACATAAGATACCCAATCTTATCCATATATTATAGACCTTTTAGGCTGTATCTTGAACACTGATCCCCGTATGTCTCCACATATAGTTCAAGACTCATACAACAATCTAGGATGTTAATTTATTGGATTAGGGTTATTTAGGTAAGATAAAAACAAGATAAACAATAACTATTTATTGTAATAAACATTAATAACACTTTATTAATGATTGGTCAAATGTTACATTTATTATCTACGAGTTTTAGGGTATAAAACTCAACAAAGTAGACCATCTACCAGAATGATTCATTGGTCAAGGTCAAGAGCAAAATATTTGCAAGTTTAATCAATCCATTTATGGATAAAACAAGCATCTCGATCTTGGAATATAAGATTTGATAATGCAATTAAATATTATGGTTTTGATTAGAATGTTGATGAGCCTTGTGTTTGCAAGAAAATCATCAACAGCTCAATAGCTTTTCTCGTGCTATATGTGGATGATATTCTTACTCATTAGGAATGATGCAGGCTTTCTGACAGATGTAAAAAACTTACTAGTCGCCCAGTTTCAAATGAAAGATGTGGGTGAGGTGCAATTTGTTTTAGGGATCCAGATCACAAGAGATCGTAAGAACAAACTGCTATCCTTGTCTTATGCATCATATATTGACAAGATGTTGATTAGATATTTGATGCACAATTACAAGAAGGGTTTATTAAATTTCAAGCATGAAATTATTTTGTTTAAGGAACAGTGTTCTAAGACTCCTCAAGAGGTTGAATGCATCGGCTGTTGGCAGCCTTATGTATGCAATGTTATGTATCAGACTTGACATTTTCTATGCTGTAGGGATTGTCAGTAGATATCAATCCAATTGAAGATTAGATCAATAGACAATAATCAAAATAATCCTCAAGTATTTATGGAGAACGAGGGACTATATGATTGTGTATGAAGTTAAGGATTTGATCCTTACAGGATACATAGATTTTGACTTTCAAACTGATAGGAATTCTAAGAAATCCACATCAGGGTTGGTGTTTAATCTGAATGGAGGAGCTATAGTTTAGCGAAGCATCAAGCAAGGATGCATCACAGACTCAACTATGGAAGTTGAATACGTGGTTGCTTGTGAAGCAACTAAAGAGGCTGTTTTGTGAAAGAAGTTCCTTACTAATTTAGAAGTGGTTCCAAATATGTCTTTGCCCATCACACTTTATTATGATAACAGTGGTGTTGTGGAAAATTCTAAGAAACCTAGGAGTCATAAACGAGGCAAATACATTGAGCGAAAATATCGCTTGATTCGAGAGATTGTGCAGCAATGTGACTTGATTGTCATGAAGATCGCTTTTGAGCACAACGTTGCTAATCCATTTACAAATGGGCTCACGACTTAAGTTTAGAGGGTCATTTAGAAAGTTTGGGTCTACGGGATATGTGACATATTGATTAGGGCAAGTGGGAGATGTTACAGGGGTATAGTGTATGCCCTAGTTTATTGTATTTTGTACTTTATTTGTATTGTACATTTTACTCCCTTAGCTTTAGGACATGTGGAAAATTGTTAGGATTGGTGTCCTAAATCTCTCTTGTATTCTCGTAGCTTGCAACCTTTGTAAATAAATTGTTAAATAATTTTTATTTTATGAGCACACACTTAATTCAATAAACTAAGATCCTAGGTTATTTTATGAATTTTAAATATGTATGTAGAGACATATAGGTGGATCATGTTTAAATGATAACCTAAATGGTCTGTAGTAAATGGATAAGGTTTGGTACCTTATCTTGGTTACATTATGGATATGACCCGCTTTGTAGTTGTTACAAGTGTCGTAAAGTGTTACAAATGATATAATCATGATAATTCATATGAAAACACGTGAGCAGAGGTATTCTATATAAAGAGTTTGTATAAGATCGAACCACGAAATGAATAGTCTCTCTTTATAACACCATTACTAGAAGAGATTTACATATCACCAGGATAACCATATGTGACTTGACCTGAATCTTGAGTGAGTTATGAACTCCTGCCTATGAAGGTGGTCTTTTGATTTCCATGGGTGAGAGTGGCCAATTCGACTCAATATGCCTACCATTTCGGGGATTCGTCTGATTGGGGAGCTAGAAGCACAGCTACACAAGAAGGAATTCACTCATTTCTTATTGTTAGGGTAAGTAGAGAATTTGCTCCCTTAAGGCTAATTACGGGGCTTGAACAATGAGACACATCACCTTGTCCTGATCAAAGAGGGATTCGGTTATAGTTGGACTATAACTAATTGTTCATTAGAGGGATTAATGGTACTTAAGGAGTTAGCTATAACTACAGGGGCAAAATGGTAATTTTGGCCGAGCTGTACTTATGAACAATTTGTGAAAGGTTAATGCATTATTGATTTGTTATATTCAATGGACAAAGAAATATATTTGTAGTGTGAAGAGTCCAACTGTTGGTTTTTAGTGGAGTAGCTAGCAGTTAATGAAGGTTGATTAATTTAATTAAAGAGTTTAATTAATTAATCAAGTACCATTGGAGCTTCAATCTATAGGTCTATAAGGTCCCATCGTTAGCTCAATTAGGTTAAATGAGAATTGAATTAATTTGGATTAATTTCAAGTGTTCAAATTAATTTAAGGAATATGAGATATAATTAATATAATGTATATGATACATTATATTATAAAGTTTTAGTGAGAGAAATAAATATTTGAATATGATTAAAATATTAATTATATGGACATGATTCATATAAAAACTATAGCTTGAAATTAATGTGAATTTGATTCATATTAATTCTATAGGTTATGTGAAAGATTTATAAACTATCGGTTATATTATATGTGATATAATATAAACTATAGGTTATATGTTATATGTAATATAACATATAGTTTTATTAATAAAATTTATTTGATTAATAATTCTTTTTATTTATATTAAATATTAAATAATAAGGGAGGAAGTTAATTTGGTAACCTCCTCCCTTTTCATCTCTCATCATCTCTCAGTACGTGGTGAGAGTTCCTTGGTTTTTCACAGAAGGGTGGTTTTTTTCCCTTCTTCCTCCCAAGGCTTCACACAAGACCTCCTTTCTGGAAGTTCTTTGAAAAAAAAAAAAACTTCTATGAATTCTTTTACGAAATCTTCCATTCCCTTTTCCAAAAATTAATCGATAGTAAGCCACAACTCTGCATCAATTCTCTTCCTTGAGTATAAGGAGGAAGTCCTCGTGGTGGTGTCCCAAAGGAGATCCATCTCTATTTTGGTTGCTAAGATTGTGAAAGTGAAACCAGGATTACATCCATTCGTGAGATCGGGATAGGATACGTGAAGATTTGGTATTCTACAAGGGTAAGTCCCAATTTCTCCTTTTATCCTGTCAAAGCATTCTGTGTAATTTGATTTACTGTTTATCCTATAAATTTCTTATGTTTCTCTAAGTTTTTCTGTTTGATCTCAAATTGATAATTAAAAGGTACGATGTTTACATGCTTCTGCCTAACATTCAATCCCTTCAAAGGTTGCTTTACAAGGAAAACCATCCAAGTGAAATACTAGGAAATCATCATTTTCTTCTAATGATTTTAAAACTTCTTAGAAAGGATTTGATTTGGATTTGGGGACAAATCCTCAAAAGGAGGAGAGGATGATATGAACTGTCCAAGGCATCAAATTATTATTTATGATGTAATTTTAAGTGTTTTTGTAAACCCTGAACCCTACTTTCCCTACTTCAATATGTTTATTGATAAGATTAGTATGGTGAGTGAGTTAACTTGTGAGCTAATGTTAATTGTAGGGAAATGGGTGACTAATAAGAAATTGAAGAAGGAAAAGTTAAGTGTAGAAAAAAATGGCTCTCGAGTGAATAGGTGTAAGCCTATCAAGAGAAAACTTTTGGCTAAGTGTTGGAATGAGCGTTGGCCTAACCATGGGCAATGCCCTTGAGTTGGGCATTGAGGTTAGGACAATGGGTGGTGGCATTGCTTTTTGAGGATATGTGGGACCAAGTATGGCCGAGTGATGTGTGCTAGGCGATAGAGTTGTGCATACCATGGTGGTCGAGATGGACCCACATGGACATATACGTTGATAAGGGTGAGCGACAGCCAAGGGATTGTTGAGGTTAGTAAAGCTTGCAGCCAAGAGTGTGTTGAGCATTGGCAAGGCGAGGATGCAAGGCAAGGCAGGGTGTCTAGGCATTGACACAAGGTTAGGCAATAACCTTATTGCATGCGATCAAGAGTGGGCGATGGTTGAGGGCTTGTTTTGAGGATAGCGCATATTGACATGGAGCCTTGGAGGTTAGTATGCAATGTGGAGCGCGCAGAAAGGCAAAGCCTTGGTCGTTAGCATGATGAGGCATTGATTAAGAAGGCATGGTTGCAAGCCAAGAAGTTAAGGCGTCAGCCTTAAGCAAAGATGCTGGATAAGGCATGAGATGGTTCAAACATTGGTCCTAAGGCATGCGTCAATTGGATGGCATGCGTTGTGGGGGTTGTTGTGCGTTGAAGTTAGCTGAAGGCAGGGACTTGTGTTGATGACCAAGGGAAGGTAATAACCATTAATCACCATTTAAGGGGCCAGGTGTCCTAATTTTGTGGTTTATTCCCACTTAGAGATTGAAGTGGCAGCTTAATAAGCAATGCGGCTGGCAGTCTCAAGTATAAATAGAAAGGTTGACTTCAAAAGGCTAGTTTGGACATTCTACTTGTGCAATTGAAGTAATTAAGCCATCTGCAAGCTAAAAGAGTCTAGTTGTTAAGATAGGGTTGCCGAAAGAAAAATTCAAAAGGAACGAGCTGGAAATTGAAGAATCTGAAAGAAGGTCGAGCTCTCGAGTAATTTAAGGTCGGTGTTGAAGATTTGAAGTTTATAGCCAACCATGGAGAATTATGAGCTAAAATTTTAAGGTAAGTATGATAAGAAAATTTTGAGAAAGTTAGTAGAAGGAAATTTCTTGACAAAAGTTCTGGAAAATGAGTTATTTAAAGAGCAAGTTGAATCTGAAATCCTTTGAACAAGTATGCAGCTACTTGAGTTGAACAAGCAAGCAGCTCAAAGTTGGACGCGCGTGCACAGGTGAAAGCGAATCTCAACATGCATTGGTTCATGAGTGGGGTTGTGTTGGCAACAATAGGTGTTTTGAACTCTCAAGAGAAGGCATAGGCATTGGTGTGCAACAAGTGGAACGCCTAAGGCAAGCTTGGACTTGTGAGGTAGGCCTTGGTAGTTTGTAATGCCACCTAGCCAAAGCTTAAAGCTTAGAAATTTTTCTAAGTACTCAATGCATAGGGAAGCTAAGGTTGGAAGGTAAGACTTAAGTATCAAGAAAGAAATACGTTTAATTATGGAAGTTAGTCTCAAAAGGGAGACCATTTCTAGTAGCTAAAGTATATTGTTGTGTCCACAGGATTTGACACCAATAGGGGAAGCTTACCAACCATAAAGGAACTGCCCAAAATTCGTGAGTGACTAAGTTTTTTATAGTGTTCTTAGAAATCCATGATTCAAATGAAATATTTATCTCATGCTAGTTATTTTTTACAAGGAGTTTTCCAAGCAAACCTATGTACTTATGTTTCCAACACATGATAGTTAATGAAGTTATAAAGCATAATTTATGAAGCGCATGCTAGTTCTTTAAAGAAAGGTTTTACAATATGTTTTTGTTATAAACTAATTTCAATACTTGAAGCATGCATTGAAGATTATGCCAAGGTTGAATGCTTAACTCAATTTATGTCATTATAATTTAAGTATACATGATTCAGTAAGTATAGTTTATCATACATTAAGCTCGATACTGAAGGATTTAGAGAAGAGAACTAAGCAATCGTACCTAAGGTATGACGATACTTAGTTATAACCACATGCACGTAGGTAGTTTGACGTCGAGGGATTGAGCAAAATCGTTCTCTCTCGACTAAGGCTTGACATTCAGGGTTGAGCAAATGGGTTCACTCTTAACAAAGGATCAATTCAGCTAGTTTCCAGACATATTCTATTAAGGATCACTCTTAACTAATATTTTTTAAAAGTTTTGCATGTACAGTTGCTTGGAAGGATTCTATATTTCAGTATACAGTTTTCTAGTACAATTTCAAGCATGAGAACTATATTCTATTAAGTCAAATACTGGGCTAGTAGCTCACCTCGTTTTAAATGCTTTCCTTTCCCCAGGTAGCAGTCAACTCCCCAGAAGATAACTCTGTTGTTGCTCCGCCACTTGAAGACTCTAGTTTCAAAAAAGTTTAGAAGGTTATCTGTAATTATCTGTACATATATTTTATGCATGCAGGGACTCGTGGATTGTAAACAATAAAACTTATTCTTAAATTAATTAAAGTTGTTATTGAATATATAAATTGCTTATTTCGTTTTAGAAATAAATCCAATAAACTAAAAGATTTGTGACTATTACATGAGTACTTGAACTTTATGTGGAGACATAAAAGTGGATCAGGTTCGAGTAAATAGTCAAAATGATCTATAGTATATGAATAAGGTTGGGTGCCTTATTCTGGTAACACTATCGGATGCGGCCCACTTTGTAGTTGTTATAAAGAGTTGTAAAGTGCTACAAACGAAGTGATCCTAATTCGTGCATGTGATGACATGAGGAGTGGGGACATCCTATGCAATGAGATTTCACAAAATCGAACCACGAAATAAGTCACTCTTACTTTATAACGTTGTTTCTTGAATCTTGAGCTAACTATCAACTTCTGTTTATTCAGGATTATCCTTAGATATATTAACCGGCTCAATAAGTCTCCCATTTTAGGGGTAAGACTAGGTAGATAGCTGGGGACATAGGGTGCAAGATGGAATTCACTCCTACCTACTTTTAGGTATAGTAGAGAGCTTATTCCCTTAATTGCTGACTCCAGGTCTTGAACATGAGGCCCTATCCTCTCATTGGTCCGAAATGGACTCGGTTTGACGATCGGATCACGAACATATTGTTCATTAGAGGATCAATGGGACTTAAGGAACGAAAGGTAACCTTGGGGGTAAAACAGCCATTTGACCCAGCCATTATTACGAACAACCTGTGAAGGGTTAACTTACTAATCATGGTTATATCAAGTGGACACAATATATCTATAGTGAAGGGAGTGAAACTCTAGGCTTTAGTGGAGTGACCCAGTAGTTAACGAATTGAGGTTAATTCGTTGTAAAGCGTTTAGCCAATTAATCTCAAATCTAAACTCTCGTTGGATCCTGTAGTTTGTAAACACATTTTTGAACAAATGCTTGTGATGTTATAATATATGATATTTTCTTCACTTTTGTCTATGAGCATTGGATGTTTTATTTGCTTTACCACAAACCAATAAACTAAGATCTCTAGTTGTCGTTTGTAACTTAAGCATGTATGTGGAGACATATAGGTGGATCATGCCTTAAGTGATAACCAAAATGGTCTGTAGTATATGAATATAGGAGGGAAACCTTATCCTGGTAACGCTCCGCTATTCACGTACCATTGGATCTTCGAGCCATAGTTCATAAGGTCCATTGGTAGCTCAATGGATTCATGTTGAGAATCAGTTTTTGGGTCAGTTTGAAGTGTTCAAATAGACAAGAGGGATTTCGGTTATATATGATATGATTGAACTGGTCAATTATATATGATATGATTGACATTATGTATGAGATACATTATATGGAGGAAATTGATATAAATATGATTTAGATCTAGTGGAAGAGAAAAGACTATGGTTGATATGCTGCATTTGATGTGATATTAACCATAGGTTAATGAATATAATATAGTTATATTTATTATTTAATTTTGACAATTATAGGATAATTGTGCCAGTTTTTTCTCCGTAACCGAATGATAGTGGGAGGTTGCATTCAGTTTTCGTAACTGAAGGATAAAATGAAAATTATTTTCATTTTCCAAAGAGATCATACATTTGCTCACATTTAGTGTTTACTGCCTATCGCATAGCAACCGAGAGCCTACACGATAGCTCAACATTTTTAAACGATCGTATACACGCTTAAACGATCGTATACACGCTTTACTAAACGATCGCATAGGATTTGCTAAACGATTATCTAGCTTTTTCCTAAACGATCGTGTGCCCGAGCATTTACTAAACGATGTCTAAATGATCATGGTCCTTTTACTAAACGATCGTGTACCTCTACCTAAACGATCAAGCATCGTCTATACGATAGACACCCGCTTCTCCCACTTGCTTAGTCGTGGTATATGATTGGCTTTTCCTTCTTCCCTCTACCAAATCCAACAAAGCCCACACCTCCTGGATTCTCACTCCGAGAATACCGAGGGTTCCAAGTGGTAGTGTCTTCCCTATTGCTGTGTTTGTGAGGAGGCCCTTCGTGATTTGGTGGACGATTGTTTGGACATTCTCAGAAAAAATGAGAGGAGCAGTCCACCGGACGAGAGCGAGATTTTACTGAAGAAGGGTTCTTCAACTGGTATGTATTTCGTTCTCGTGTTGTTTAAAGTTTCAAAGCATGCCTGTAATTTTTTGTTAACGCATTTCTACTCTGTTAGATTGTGAATGCGGTAATTCTGTCACAATGAGTTTGGAATGATCTTACTTCCACTCAGAGGTATTTTTTTATAAGAGTTCCTTCAATTGGTATCAGAGTCAGGTTCTGATATTCCAAATTCATTAATGCAAAGAATAGCATTTACTTTCTCGGTAGGTAAAGCATGTCTGCTCTCTATTTAAGTGTTAAATAGTTTGTGGATGTAGATTAATGGAGTTTCTGGGATAAAGCCTCTGGTTGTTTAAATTCTTTTACATTTAAAGTTAATTGTAAAGGCCCCTATGTTTTTGGGTGTATTAACCTGCTATCGAGTTTGTAATTTCAAAGTGTTTGAGTCGTTGAGACATTCGCGCTGAGGCTTCGAGGCAAAGAGTTGCTGTTCTTCAAGGAAGAACACGACCAAGCGTTGTCGGGTTGTGTAAACGATGGAGTCAACGATCATGAAGTATCGCATACTCGGGAGCAGGTTGACATGCACACACTAGACGATCGTGTAGCTCAGCAAGCTTCATCACTTAATTCCTGACTACATGGTCGCGGAATAAATCGTTTACTTATCGCTTGTTAAGTGGCCGTCTAAACGATCGATTAGAACTCGCAGGTTTTTGTCTTGTGCGCTAAACGATCAGGTACCTCATGCTTCATCGCATAGTTGTTGGTACTCGATCGTGGCTAACCGATCGTATACCCGGCCGCGTTTACTAAACGATGGGAGCTTCGTCTGGCGTTTCAAGACTCAATTCACCTGTGAACCGATTTTCTCGATGGAATTTGTAATAGATAGAATTTTAATTTTCGGTTTTGAGGCGGTTCATCCCGGTCCATTAATCTTTGTGAATGTACATAGGATGTATGTTTATTTATATGTCATATGGTATGCCATATAGAAGAAATCCCACCTTAGGTTATGCATTGGTCATGCATCATCTCTTTATTATAAGTGTTATGATTTAGAGAAGCATGATTTAAATTACATAAGAGCATGCTCATGCATCATATTATATAAGAATTATATTTATGCATGCATAAAGCATAGACATGCATCATTCTTATATTATAAGTGTTATAGTATAAGGGTGTATGGAAGCATGTTAGCTCGATTCGTTACTAGTATATAAAAGTTATGTATAGTAATGAACGGGCATTGCATGAAGCATGACACAAAGATTGAATTTATAAGTGTTATAAATACCTAGTTGTGTGGCAATGTGTATGGTTTTAGTTGTTTCTTTTATAAAGGTTATAAGGAAATTAGAAATAAAATCTATAAAAAAGACACACATGTGAACTTAGGTTTGAATCATGGTTTTAAAAGTGTTTTATAACTTGGTGGAGATATACCTAAGCTCACGGTTCTAATACAATTAGCAACCTAGGTTTTAATATTTTAATCAGTTTAATAGGATTAAACTGACTAATAAAAGGTTAAAGTGTAGCAAATCTATCTATAAGGGACCTTTTGTCTAAGGTGGGTTCTGTCTAGGCTGGGGTATTTAAGGTGACAGAAATAGAACACCCCTACCTGGGAACCTGCCTAGAAAGGTGAAATAGATAGATTTGATGCATGCATACAAATTTAAGGACAGTCCATTAAAGAGTTTAATGTGACTACTTGAACTTGTTTAATTTCAAAGACAATAGTTGTTTTTGGGCAAATTAAACTGACATAGATTAAAATCAGTAACCGGATGGTCTAAGTTAATGAGGCAGAACATTCAGTGAGAGGTACTTGGGGTATCTGATACTTCATTTAAACCTCTCGCGTTTCTCCCTTTATTGTCCACACCGTGAGATCTATCCTCAGCCTCATGGCACCCTGGGAGTGTCCCCCTAAAGGATGGTGTCTGGGTAGGTCAATATCAAGGTGGATGGAGAGAATGTTCATAGTAAGTGGGAGGAGGACGTGTGACAGCATATCCCACGGTCTCTCTCGTTAGGTTTAGATAAAGTTTCTGTGCATTGCCTCGAGGCACCCTGAGAATGTCCCCCTATAGGATCACAGTTTTCTACGTTTCTTTATCTAATCTCCTGTATAGGAGAAGGTCATTTAGTCTCTTGTCCTAATTTACTTTTTCCCTATGGTGAGCGCATTACAGCAGGACTCTAGGGCCGAAAACGAGGGTTTACACTTACGCGAAATTGTTAAGGATTAACAGTTCTTGACCGAAAAATGGTGACTGTTAGGTGCAGTTCCAAGAGTTGGTTCTGCCTAATGGTTGAGAGTGTCTCATCCCAGTGCATGGGCATCTGATCACCCCATTGGTGACGTTTGTCCTACCTCATTGGGGCATCATTGCGAAATAGAAGTCTTTCACTTATGGTACTTGGAAACTATTTTGCTAAAACTAAAATTGGTGTTAAAAGGTGGTTTAGCATAGACTTATAATGTTTGTTCTGTTTTCAACAACGTTTTAAATGGCTACAACCACATTAGCTCTACTTAGTGCCGACAAACTAACTGGCGAGAATTATGCTATTTGAAAAAACACGATCACAACAATTTTGATCATCGATGATCTAAAATTCATCCGTACAGAGGAGTGTCCTCCTATTCCACCTCCTTACGGAGTATCATTGCAAAAATAATAAATTTTGGGTACATTATTAGTTTGCTAAGACATGATTGGGTTTAAAAGTAATTAATTAATCAAATTTGTTTATATTTTCAAAATGACAAGTTCCTTAGTACAACTATTGGCTTCTAATAAACTTACCGGGGATAACATGCTACATGGAAATCAAATTTAAATAAAATAATGGTGATAGATGACCTGAGTTTGTTTTAACAAAGGAATGTTCTCTGCGGGAGATGTTTGGACAACCGTCGTTCTCCCTGAGGCATGATGCAATCAAATATGTTTATAATTATCGTATGAAAGAAGGGCCTCTGTTAGAGAACATGTCTTGGACATGATGGTCCATTTCAATATGGCAGAAGTAAACGGTGTTGTCGTTGATGAGAAGAGTCAGGTTGATTTTATTCTTGAATCTCTTTCGAAGAGTTTCTTGCAGTTTTGTACGAACGCACTGATGAATAAAATAGAGTATAACTTGACTACGCTACTCAATGAGCTACAGGCTTATCAGACCATGGTGAAGGCTAAAGGACTGGAACCAGAAGTAAATGTTACTATTGCTGAGAAAAGAGGATCGTCCTCTAAAAAGCCTGATATTGCTTCTTCTTCACAAAATAAAAGTATTCCAGTAAAGAAGAAAAAAGGGAAAGGGAAAAAGAAACCTACTGGTAGAAAAGGTAAGGAAAATGCTACAGATAATGGAAAATGTTTCCACTACAGTGAAGAAGGGCACTGGAAGAGAAACTGGCCACAATACCTTGCAGAGAAAAGAGTAGAGAAAGAAACATGAGAACTAGTTCCTGAGGGTTGCTTGCTTTAAGATAGTACTCTAGATTGTGAATATAGGAGCATATCTCAAAATGACCAGTGGGAGATGTTGGAGTTACTATTAGATAAACTTACTCACGTTTTGTTATTGTAATGAAAGTTATTTTATCTTTTTATAAAGAACATATCGTATAAATTTTTGTTATAAATGAAAATTTCATTAGCAAAAAATTATATTTATTCTACTCTATAGCAACTTCTGTTAAGACCAACCAAGTCAAAAGACATTTGCAAATATTTAGATATTTAAAACGACTACAAATGAATAGGACAAATAGTTATTTAACCTAAGTAATAAGTTTAGAAAACTTGAAAGGTTCAAGGTGTATAAAACTTGTTAGGTAAAATAAAATCCAGAATACTTCGATTGGATCAAAGTAAGGAATATAAAAGTTTGAGATTTCTAGGGCTATTCTGATAGAACATGAAATCCAATGAAAACTTTCTAGACCTAATTGCCTTAATTGTTTTGAACATCATTCAAATTTTATGGTGTTTCTGAAAATCCATATGAGATATGGAAAATTCATATAAGTTGTTTATGATATGTAAAAGATATTTACATAGTTCGAAAATCTGAAAAGATCGACACATGTGCATCATTCAAATTTTAAGGTGTTTCTGAAAATCCATATGAGATATGGAAAATTCATATAAGTTGTTTATGATATGTAAAAGATATTTACATAGTTCGAAAATCTGAAAAGATCGACACATGTGTTAGTATCGAAGCCTTAAGTTTAGTATCGAAGCCTTAAGTGTTGAAATATTGTTCAAAAGACATGTCTATCTGTAGGCAATGCAAAAGTAGTATCTTTTCCAAGTAAAGGAAAATCAAGTGTTTCTGTTGACAAATACCAAATTTTCTGGAAAAATATATGAGATCACCATGTATTATTTGTATTCCATAAAAGTAAATATATATCAATTAAGGGTTATTAACTAAAACAGATACTATAATAAAAGTTGTTGGGGCAAATCAGAAGCATCTTACTCAAAGAGTTGAGGGTATCTCAATATAGTGAGAGGGATGTATGATACCCTAGCCATGTTTTGAGTTTATTAGAAACTCATACCATCAAGTTTAGGTGACAGCATCAGAGAACAAAGAGTTGTAAAAATTAGATGCATTCCCTATATAGTTTAATAAGAAGGATTTACCACAATTCTCTCGGCTAAAGTCTTTGAGAATCTCCCAGTAAGACTAGGACTACGAGGTTTATAACCTAGGGCAAGTGGGAGAAAAACTCATGGGTATGTGATGCCTAAAGGTAAACCATGAGTATGTGATGCCCTAGTTTATTGTATTTCTATGTAAAACTCAAAAACTCAACATTATGTATTCATATGTTTGTTACCACTGGAGTTTTAGTCCAAGCGAGAGTTTGTTAGGTTTTATGTCCTAAAACTCGTGGATAGTAAACAATAAAACTTATTCTGAAAATTCAATAAAGTTGTTATTGAATATATTAATAGCTTATTATGTTTTAGAAATAAATCCAATAAACTAAAAGATCCATGACTATTACATGAGTACTTGAACTTCATGTGGAGACATAAGAGTAGATCAGGTTTGAGTAAATGTCAAAATGATCTGTAGTATATGAATAAGGTTGGGTGCCTTATTCTAGTAACACTATCGGATGCGGCCCACTCTGTAGCTGTTACAAGGAGCTGTAAAGTGCTACAGACGAAGTGATCCTAATTCGTACATGTGATGACGTGAGGAGTGGGGGCATCCTGTGCAATGAGTTTGTACAAGATCGGACTACAAAATAAGTCACTCTTACTTTATAAAGTTGTTTACCGTTTAAGACTGACTATTTTACAACGATGACCTAGGTAACTTAACCTGAATCTTGAGCTAACTATGAACTCCTGTTTATTCGAGATTATCCTTAGAATTGCATGGGTGAGGGTTGGTTCAAGAATCCTCCCATTTCAGGGCTAAGACCGGGTAGACAGCTAGGGACATAGGGTGCAAGATGGAATTCACTCCTACCCGCTTTCAAAGATTGTTCCCTTAAGTGCTGACTCTGGTCTTAAACAAGGGGCCCCACCCTCTCAATGGCCAAAGAGAGACTCGGTTTGATGATCGGATCACAAACATATTGTTCATTAGAGGATCAGTGGGACTTAAGGAACAAGAGGTAATCTCGGGGGTAAAACAATCATTTGACCTAACCGTTATTACGAACAACCTATGAAAGATTAACTTACTAATCATGGTTATATCGAGTGGACACAATATATCTATAGTGAGGGAAGCACAACTCTGGGCTTTATTGAAGTGACCCAGTAGTTAACGAATGGGGGTTAACTCGGTGTAAAGAGTTTAACCAATTAATCTCGAATCGTTGGAGCCCATGATCTGTAGGTCCACGAGGTCCCCCTACTAGCTCACAAACGGATTAGCCTTAGAGTAGCGTGATAAGTTGATTTGAAACGTTCAAATTAGGATTAAAGAAATTAGTAATTATATGTGATATAAATACACGTTTAATTTTGGAATTAATTTCAAAATCAAAAAGAAAAAGAAGAGAAATGGAAAAAATTCAAAAGTGGGTTTTCCCCACTTCTAACCAAGGTGGTTAGTCACCAAACCACTAACCAAATTCAGTCAAATTCCAAGTAGCTATTGGAATTCATGCAGCAATGTAGTTGCATGATGATCATGCAATATAAACTTGAAAATCTGAGTGGAATGGGGCATGCAAAGGGTTACATTTTGCTAAAAAATTGTTTTGAAGAATTGTTCTTCACACTGTCTTAAACCAGAAACCTTCTCTCCTTATTTCCTTAATCCAAGCTTATTTTGAGTCTCACAACTCAATCTAAGGCACATAGAGGATAGTAGGGAAGCCCTTGTGGTGGTTCACGAACATAAATCAAGGAGATTACAGCTGAATCGAGCTTGGGGAAGAAGATCTTCAAAGGTATGTTTGAAACCCACTTTATATTTTATGAGCAGGTTGAGTTTAAAGCCAAAATTAATGATTTAGAATACTTAATGATCCTATTTTCTTCCGTTGCATGTTTTCTAACTCTATCAGTTAGCAAGTTGGGACCCTGAGGGCCGTGCGAGATAAAAGTCTCATGCACGGTGTTGTATATATTCTGTATATGTTGGCTATGTGTGAAACCCTATTGACTTGTGATTATTGAATGTTGTATTTATTCATGTTTGTACCTATCAGGGTTTCTCAATAGGATAAGCAGGTGAAAGGCAGTAAGTGCTAACAAAAGTGTTGGTAACTACTGCAATCATATCTCCTTCCATGTTAAGAGGGTAGTATGGGAGGGGGTGTGTCAGTTTTTCAATGTTATCATTTCTTATGAAATTTCAAGTAGGGGTATTTCTATAATTTATTCATGAACATGATGTGACATTATGGTTTCCTTTGGGAGGCTATTAAAGCCTTGCCTTTAGATTGTTTTGAGAAGTTTTATGAATTGAGTTTTTATCATTGTGCTTCTTTCAAGTTAACCAAGGGTGCTTCTTGAATTTTGTAATTAATGTATTGATTAGTATGCCAAGAACATTCAAGTGAGATTGATTTAAAGGAACCATGAAGCCCACAGCAGAAGCGGGATCGTTCCTAATTTTTAACTTTTTTACAAAATTAAATACAGAGAAGAATGATTATGCATTTTAAGATTCTACAGCATGTTTATCACTGAAGGAATTGGGGAAGAATTAAAACTTACCCTTGAAGAGCAACCTTCTTCGCATAAATCCTCTTCAATCTGATCACGAACACTTCGATGAGGACACCACCAAGGGGAGTCTTCTATATTCTCTTTTGGGTAGAGAATTGGTAGGAGGTGTGAGCTTTACTTCTTTTGGGAGAGGGAGGAGAGAATTTTTTTCCTCTAAAGGAAAAAACGTACAGCACCACAACCTCTATAACCTTCTCGTGAAAGAGAAAAAGATGATCGTGAAAAAACTTCTTCCTTCCTCTCTTAGCCACATGATTGAATTAGAAAATGAATTATTTATTAAATTCAAATGATTTAATAAATAAATAAAATTATATATATATATATATATATATGATAACCAACTTATCATATACTATATACTAAACTATATGTTATACTGAATATAACACATAGCCTATAGTTTTTATATTGTATCAAATACAATATAATGTATAGTTAAATTTTCTCGATCAATCATGATATTTAATATAAATCCAATTCATATTAAATTCAATTATACGAATCTCATCCATACAATTAGTATTAAATCATATTCAAATATTTAATTCATCTCAAAATAAACTTTCTATAATAATGTATCGAATACATTATATTACTTATATCACATATAATTAATGTAAATTAATTATATCATATATAATTAATTCCCTCAATTAATTTGAACACTTCAAATTAATCCAAAATTAATTCTCAATAATCCCTGTCGAGCTACAGAGGGGACCTTTTGGACCTGTAGATTGAAGCTCTAATGATACTTGAATAATTAATTAAACTCCTTTAATTAAATTATTCAACATCCATTATCTGCTAGTCATTCCATTAAAGACCGACAACTGCAATCTTCACACTACAGGTATATTTCAATGTCAATTGGATATAACCAGTCAACAATATTATGACCCTTCCAAATTGCTCATAAGTACAACTGGGCCAAAATTATCGTTTTGCCCCCTATGTTACATCTAACTCATTAAGTACCACTGATCCCTCTAATGAATAATAAGTCATAGTCCAACTATGACTAAATCCCTCTCGGGCCAAAAGAGATGAATTTTGTCTTATGTAGTTATGTTCCCAGTTCCCCAATGAGACCAATCCTCAAAATGGTAGGCATATTGAGTTGGCAATCTAGCCACTTTCACCCATACAAATCAAAGAATCACCTTCATAGGCAGGAGTTCACAATTCACTCAGGATTCAGGTATGCCACCTATCATCATCCTGGTGAAATGTAAGTCTCTACAATTAACGACGTTATATAAAGAGACTATTCATTTCGTGGTCCAGTCTTATACAAACTCTTTGTATGATATATCCCTACTCATATATCTCCACATGAATTATCAAGATCAGATCATTTGTAGCACTTTACAACACTTATAACATCTACAAAGCAGGTCATAACCGTAGTGTCACCAGGTTAAGGTATCCAACTGTTTCCATCTACTTTAGACCATTTAGGTTATCATTTAAATATGATCCACCTGTATGTCTCTACATACATGTTTAAATTACATAAAATAACCTAAGATCTTTGTTTATTGGATTAAGTGTATGCTCATAAATTAACAATTAATTTAATAATAAATATTTATTTATACAGAGTTTACAAACTACGAGAATACAAGAGAGATTTAAAACACCAATCCCAACATTGATCATCCTATCTTGTGGAGTATTCAAATCTTGGGTCAAGGAACCTTGTTCTTGTCTTAAGAGCTTTGATCTTTAGGCAATTCATGTCTAACCTAATCCTTAGGATCGAAATCAAGTTGATTTTGGGAATTTTAGTGATTGAGAATTAGGGGTTTCCAATTCTAATTCGCTAGGATTTTCGTATCATGGGTCAAACACACCCTAAACGATTATGTCTTTAAACATAATTGCATCCATATAAGATGGTCTTCATTTCAAACACCTAAAAATGTTGGTCCTCCTAGAATGGCATGTCAAACTAAGTCCTTGAACTAAGAAAGAAGCCTTGAACACGATCTATTTGTTCATGTCAATAGTTATGATTATACAATTAGAACAATTTTGAATTCCTTCATTTAAGGTTGCATTTAATTATAATGTTATAATCTTTTGTCAAGTCCAGAATTATAGCTTAATTTAAGATGTTCTTACCTTAAATAGTTCAGTAGAACTCATTTAGTGACATTAAATCATTGAGCGCATGAAAGGAAAGTCCACAATCATGAGTTGGATAGGTTGTTTTCCTCTTCTTCAAAGGATAAGGGGATTAGACAATAATAATTCAATTCAAGTAAACTATCTACCTTATTTCTCCCATCACTAAAATAAATAGTCTCAATGTTACCATTGTTAGGAAATGTGCCCTAAATCTTGTAGTTTGTAATGTATAAAAAAAATAATTTATTTAATAAAATAAGAAGTTATTTTATTTGATCATTAGACTTATGTAACTCAATTCAATAAACTAAGATCCAATGTTATTTTATGTAACGAACAATATGTGGTAGAAATATAAGTGGATTATGTTCAAGCAATAACCTAAATGGTCTGTAGTATACAGATAAGGTTGGTTGTCTTATCTTGGTGCCACTATAGATACAACCTACTTTATAAATGTTACAAGAGTTCTAAGTGTTACAAACGATTTGATCCAAATCGTTCATATGGAGATATGACATGCGAGTGGGGGTATCCTATACAAAGAGTTTGTATAAGATCGGATCGTAAAATGATTAATTTCTCTTTATAACATCGTTGATTGAAAGAAATTAACATTTCATAGGATAACTATAAGTAACTCAACCTTAATCCTGAGTGAGTTATGAACTCTTATCTATGAGGGAAGTCCTTCGAGAGTGGCCTAAGCCACTGACTCAATAAGCCTAACATTTTGGGGATTTGTCCAAGTAAGGAGTTGGGAACATAGCTACACAAGATGAAAATCACTCCTTCCCATCCTTAAGGTAAGTAGATGAATTGCTCCCTTAAATATTGACTCCAAGTCTTAAACAATGGGTCCCTTCCTCTCTTGGATCGAAAGGATTTGTTTATGGTAGGACCATAAACATGTTGTTCATTAGATGATCAATTGGACATAAGGAGTAAGAGGTAGTTATAGGGGTAAAACAATAATTTGACTCAGTTGTAGTTACGAGCAATTCGTGAAGAATTGACTTACTGGTAATAGTTATATCCGTGGACACAGAAATATTCTATAATACGACAAGTGCAACTGTGGGTCTTTAATGGAGTGTCCCACAGTTAATAAATGATGATTAATTTAATTAAATAATTTAATCAATTAATCTCGTATGATTAGAGCTTCTAATCTGTAGGTCGTTAGGTTCCTAGCTCACTAAGGATGAAACAAAGAATATTTAGTTTTGAAATAATTTGAATTGTTCAAATTATAAGGGAATATATGTTAATTGTATATGACACAGTTAATAACATGTATATAGATACATTATATTATAAAGTTAATTTTAAATGATATTCAAAATTAAACTATATAATATGAGAGAATAATGTCTTAAATAATATAAATAAGATTCATGTTAAAACTATATGTTAAACTTAATGTGAATGAGATTCATATTAAAACTTTATGTTAAATTTAATATAAATGAGATTCATATTGAAACTATATATTAAATTTAATGTGAATGAGATTTATATTAAAATTATAAGTTATGAGAAAGAAATACATTTAAATATGATCAAATGTAATATTAATTAAATATGTGATATTTAATTGATTAAGACTAATGAATGATTATTTAGTTTAATTAAATTAAATTTGATTTAACTTAAATTAAATAATAACATAACTACCTTACAGTTACAGGGGAGTTAACGTGAGTGTGGGTGTGAGAGGGGGCGTTAACTCCCTTCACTTGTTATGTAGAAGTGTTATGCATTTGAAAAAAGATAGAACTTATAGAAGAATAGTTCTTCTCTCACACTCATTCTCAATTTTCTCTCAATTATCTCTCAACCTCTCATCACTGTCACAAAATTGCAAAGAAAGAGTTTCTCTGTAAAAAAAAAAAAAATTAAATATTTTCCCTTGTCTTCCAAAAGTGGTTTCCACAAACTTTTCCTTGCGGAGAATAGTAGGGAAGACTTTGTGGTCATGTCTTGTTCGAGACCGAAGAAGAGTTGAAGAAATAATGATTGTAGTGAAGATTATGAGAAGATTGAAGAAGTTGTTTTCAAAGGTATTTATTTTCTCCTTGAATTTCTTCACAGTAAAGTATGCTTAATTAAAAATATGTTTAAACTTCTCTGTATTTTATGTAAATTTGAAATACAAATTAAAAGCATATATGTTCAAACGCTTTCGCACAAGATTCGATCCCTTCAGAGAGTATGTTGCTAACTCCCGACAATGTTTCTCTAGCCGTCAGGAGTAAGTATTATTCCCAATGGTATCTATATGTCGTCAGGAGTTTGCAACATACTGCCGACGAGGCATATTACCATTTGGAAGACATGTGCTCTCCCGACAGCTAGTGTAGTCGTCGAGAGAGCTTTTTTCTTGTAGTTTATGACCCCTCCTTTAATTTAAGCTAGTATCTGGAGCATAAAATATATGATATATTGGCTTCGATGGAATGCATGGACATAAAATACAGGAAATGCACATACTATGACACTTCCTTGAAGTAGGAATTCAACCAAGGCAATACTATACAAGTCGGGATGTTAAACCGTGTCTTGCAGCCAAAGAAATCTTACTTCATCCAACCACAAGAAAGTTTATTACTAGCTGGACGAGTGGATGAGACCCTCGAGTTGCGTCTCGTTAAGGCCATAAGTCGAGGGACGACCATAACATAAGACTATTACTTTCTCATCTCTTTATCTTCAGATATCTAGAGTGAGAATGTAGAGTAGTATTTAAACCTTTAAATTTTATACTCAATGTGTGGTAGTTTGTTACATAAAGTTGAACAAATTACACATCAATAAATGGGTATTTTTTGAAAATATATATATATATACACATTGATAAAATTAACTAAAGTTTAAAAAGGAAAAAAAAAAAACAAAACAGGTTTAAGAATTTTGGGACATAATCTCTATAAGATCTATACTATATTTAAATGTTGTATGAGGAGGAATATTTACATCTCCATTTTATCATTAAATATTTTTATAGTTTCTATTTTATGTCTTTCAATACATCTATTCCAGCCAAGGTGTGATTGATATATCTTTTGGTGTATGGTTGTGATAGTGAACATAAAAATAAAACATCATAATCTTACATTTGGAGATATGTTTGAACTAATCATTTGCCATTTAAATTTTCATAAATATGTATTTCTCTTCAAGTAGTTACAATTATTCAGGTCAAATAATATGAGAGACTACCACATCAATTAAATTTTTTAAAAAATTTTATGTACCAATTTCATGGACATCTATCGTATTATTGGCTAGTCTTTATAACTAGGATTTCGACCTAACTCAACATACAATTCATATATATTTTTTTGAAATTAAGTTAAGTACTAGTTTAGCTATTGAAGTTCCTAAGCTTTTTTTTAAGGCTGGTGAACTATTAAAAATAATAAGTATGTCAAATTTCAAATTTATGTCTAACATGTTTCTTAATTTTAAAAATATCAAAGAAATTCAAATATCTATTTTTTCTAATAAGTCCTTGACGCAGTTAATAGTGTTAAAAACTAATGAATCATTTAGATATAAAAATTATAATTTGTGACTAATAATATTGGGTTTTATGCCCTAAAACTCGTACATAGTAAATGTAACACTTGACCGATCATTAATAAAGTGTTATCAATGTTTACTACAATAAATAGTTATTGCTTATCTTTTATTTATGTTGCCTAAATAACCCTAATCTAATAAACTAAGATTATATAGTCTTGAACTATACGTGGAAATATATGAAGATCTTTTTGCAAGATACAGCCTAAGGTCTATAGTATATGGATAAGGTTGGATACCTAATCCTGGTGACACTATGGTTATGTCTCACTTTGTATTTGATACAAATGCAATGATCCAACATATTTGTGTAGAGGACATGCAAGTGGAGGTATCCTATGCAATGAGTTTGCATAAGACTAAACCATGAAATAGTAACTTCTAGATGTAACTCCGTTGACTAATTAGGTTTCTATTTCACTAGGATGACCTAGGCAACGTAGTCTCAATCCTGAGTAGATTATGAACTCCTATTCAGAATGGATTATCCTTTGATTTGTATAAGTGAGAGTGACTAGTTCTTCGACTCAATAAGTCTACCATTTTAGGGACAAGACCGAGTGGGAAGCTCGGAACATAATGTCACAAGATGGAATTCACTTCTTCCCTACTTTAGGGTAAGTAGATGAGTGTTCCCTTAAGTGGTATCTCTAGGACTTGGACAAAGAGCCCTATCCTCTCACTAATCCGATAAGGGTTTCTTTTCAATTGTTGGATCATAAACAAGTTGTTCATCAAAGGAGCACTAGTACTTAAGAATACAGAGGTAACTTAGGGTAAAACGATAATTTGACTCAGCTAGTGTTACAAACATTCGTGAAGGACTAACTTGCTGTCATTGGTCAATATTCGTAGACACATAAATATATCTGTAGTGAGAAGAGTGCAACTGTGGGTCTATAATAGAATGTACCCATAGTTAACGAATATTGATTAACTTGGTTAATGAGTTTAGCCAATTAATCTCATATCGTTGGAGCTTCTGATCTGTAGGTCTATTAGGTCCCACTGGTAGCTTATAAAGGGTATTAAGGTAATTAAAGTAATTTGAAATGTTCAATTTTACTAAGAGAAAGAATATAATGTATGGTAATACATTATAATATAAAGTTTATATTTTAATTAAATTTTGTAATATAAATTTATTTTGAATTTGATTTAGAAATTAATTTATGGGAGAATTAAATATTTGAATGAGTTTAAATATTAAATTTAATATGAATGGAATTCATATTAAAACTATAGATTAAAATTAATTCGCATTAGATGCACGTTAAAATTATAGGTAATATGAGAGAAAACATAATTGAATATGATTCAATTATAAGGTTAAATTAAATATGTGATATTTAATTTAATAATTAATTAATTATCTAACTTAAATAAATTTAATTAAATTTGATATAATTAAATTAATTGAATTAAAATATAGGTTATAAGAGAGTGATGTATTAGAATATAATTCTAATGCATATTAATTAAATATTAGATATTTAATTATTATTGATTAATTTGATTAATTAATAATTATTTGATTTATTTTAATAAATTAAATTTTGATTTAATTGAATTTTTAAGTTAAATAAATTTATTGTCATTTAATTAAATAAAATAAATTTGATTTAATTTATTAGTTAAATAAAATTTAAATAAATTTGTTATAACAAACTCCCAATGTGGGGAGTTATATGGGGGTGGGAGAGAGATCTTCAGAGGAATCAAGATGATAGATCCAATAATTGGTGAAGCCCTCCAGAGTCATCAACGAAAATAATGGATTCTAAATTTGTCATTAAAATCTGAAAAAGATCTGGATTTTTTTCAACCCAACAATTACTATCAGAGTCATCTCAGAATTTTAATTAAAAAAATTAAATTTTGCTTTTTTTATTTAAGGTGGGATATGCATTATGATATTGGGTTTTGTTGTGAACTATTTTGGTTAATTGGTCTTAGAATTTATAGTTTTTACATGATTCATTTATGTAAAGGCCTCTACGTTTTGGGCATTTAATTGTAAATTAAGTCTTTTGTTAGTTCGGGTCTACATTAGTTTTCTGATGAAGATCAGTGAAATTCGAGACCATTTTTGGCCAAAACGGCGGAAAACGAAGGTACAAAGGCTAGAATTAAAAAAAAAAATGCAGCTAACACAAGCGTGACATCATCATCATGTGCATCACAAAATGTGACGTCACATTGTTCAAGTCCTGGAATCAGCCCTTAAGGGAGCAATTTATTTACTTACCCCTGAATCAATGAATAAGTGAATTTCGTCTTGTGTAGCTGAGTTCCTAGCTCCCCAATCAGACGAATCCCCAAAATGGTAGTTTTGAGTCGACAATTTGGCCACTCACACCCATGCAAATCAAAAGACCACCCTCATAGGCAGGAACTCCCAACTCACTCAGGATTAAGGTCATGTTACCTATGGTCATCCTAATGAAATGAAAATCTCTGTCATGAACGGTGTTATATAACGAGACTAAACATTTCGTGGTCCGGTCTTATACTCTTTTGTACATCCCTCTCGCATGTCTAATACATGAATGGTTAGGATCAAACCATTTGTAGCACTTTACAACACTTATAACATCTACAAAGCGGGTCACACTCGTAGCATCATCAGAATAAGGGTTTCCTCTTTTATCCATATACTACAGACCATTTAGGTTATCACTTAAAGCACAATCTATTTGTATGTCATCACATATATGCTTAAGTTACAACGATAACCAGGGATCTTAGTTTATTGATTTTTGGTTAATGCAACTAAAAAATCTCATATTTCAAAGATAGTAGTGAATGAAATATCTTATATTATTACATCACAAAATGTTTGTTCATATAGGTGTTTATGAACTATAGGACCCAACGAGATTTAGGGCATCAACCCCAACAAAATGATCCTCCTCAAGGAAAGTAGCGTTTATCGATACAAACACATTATTTTCCTTAGGATCATAAAAGTAACCCCCTCGTGTCCCTTTAAGGTAGCCACAAATAGGCACAGCTCGAACGTGGTTCCAGTTTCTTAGGATTAGCCTCAAGCATATATGCTGAGCAACCCCAGATGTAGAAGTGACATAAACTAGCTTTATGCCCGTTCCACAACTCCAAACATGTTCTGGCAACACTCTTGAAGGGAACACAGATAAGGATGTAAGATGCAGTCTCTACTGCAAAACCCCAAAACGAGTCCGGTAAAGAAGCGTAACTCATCATCGATTGAATCATATCCAATGGGGTTCTATTTCTCCTCTCCGATAAATCATTCTGCTGAGGTATACCAGGAGCTGAGAGTTGGGAAACGATTCCATGTTCTATCATATAGTTCTAGAACTAAGAATCCAAAAACTCTCCACCTCGATCAGATCAAAGTGTTTTAATCCTTTTACTTAATGCGTGTGAAACCCGAATTTTCATTTTTCCTACTTAAGTAGGAAATAAAAGGGATTAACTAAGTATAAGTTAAATCATATGTTAAAGAGTAGGAAAATTCTAAGTGTTTAAATAAGATTGTTTAGTAGCTTTAAGATAAGCCTTAACTAGTAAAAATTTGATTAAGTATGAATCCAAAAAGAACTATTCATTGAAGGCTAGGAAAAATAGCTAAGTATTAGATAATGTGTTGGCCTTGTGCTAAGCATTGGTGTTGTGCCATGCGTTGGCCATTAGAATTTGAGAGGATATTTGGGTATTGAAAGATGCTGAAGTATGGCCGAGAGGAAAGGCTATGGGATAAGCATACGGCAGCCTATGTTTGAGAGGTTAGTAGAGCATGCGGTAGCCTCAAGTTGTGCGGACATGAGCGCAAGTCGCTAGAGATGCATGCACAGGTTGACCGTGTATGCGGCGATGCTACACCATGATATCCGACGATGCTACACTATGGATGCGGCGATGCTACGCAATGGTATGCGGCGATGCTATGGCGATGCTACGTGATGGATGCGGCAATGCTACGCGATGGTGCTATGCGACGGCCTTGCTAAAGGATGAGCTAGGCGATGAAACAAGCTATGGTGGACGCATGGTGAATTGTCCTTGCGTTGCTAAGGCTTGCGGTAATAAGGTTTATGAGGTTGGTTGTGTTAGTCTTGAACAAGAAACTAAGGATGTGGACAAGCAACAAATACATACATGCGTTGGTCATAAGGGATGCGTTAGCAAGAGCCTAGGCGATGGTGAGCTATACCATGAGGTGTTAAGTTGAGAACCAAGTCGACCCAAAGGTTGTTATGCGTTGGTGATGTGCTATGTGCCGAGGACATCCGAGGCATGTGGATGTATAGGATAAGGCTTGAGCAAATAGTATTCGGTGGAAGAGGGTTTGTCATAATCCTAGTTGAGCGCATAAAGCAAAGGTAAGTCATGCGGTAGAGGGCATGCGGCCAAGGAAGAACCTTGCGAGCATCTAGTATATGTGACCAAGTTGCATCGATGGGATGCACAAGGTAAGGTTGCGTTAATTGGAAATGGCACAATTGAGGTTAGTAGGTCGCATATGGGGAAAGGTGCTAGGCGAAAATGGCTTGAAGGGTGTTATGTTGAGATTTAAAGACACCGCAAGGGCGCAAAGATGGGATGGACGCATTCAAAGTCGTCATCCAAACATGTGGCTTGTTAGGAAGAAATCTTAAGCCTTAAGCAAATGAGGTAGATGCACAAGAAGACATGCAAAATGAGGACTAATTAGGTGTTAGGAAGAAATCTTAGACCTTAAGCAAATGAGGTAGATGCACAAGAGGACATGCAAAATGAGGACTAATTGGGAGGAGACTATGCGTTGATGAAAGAACGCATGCGTTCGTAGCAAGACCATGCGTCGATCATGAAGTTCCAAGAGAAGAAGATTCTGTTGGACAAGAAGGTCTGGAAGTAGCATCAACTTGGGACGAAGAGTTATCCCAAAATACTCATGCGTTTGTAGTGATTCTAAATCCACCTGAAAGCTATGAAACTCTAGTTTTCAGGGTAGGGCTGCTGGAGAAGAAACTCCAAGGAATCGGGCTGGAGAATGAGGACAAGTCTGAAGGGTCGAGCTGTCGAGTAAGCTTGAGCCAGCCTTGATGTAATTCCGGCCAAACAACGAGAAGTATTGAGCTAAGATTTTAGGGTAAGCTTTCTGAAACATTTAAGAACATGTTTGCAGAAGGAAGTATCTTAAAATAAGTTTTGGAACTATAAGTAATCTGAGCTTTAAGTTGAATATGGAATTTAGGGTTCAAAAGAAGAGCCCGGGAAGATCAAGGAACTTCTAAGAGAAATATTCCTATCCTTATCAAGGTGAGTGGTACTTTCCTTTAAGTCTTAAGCATATCTTTTAGAGTAAGTTGTATATTCTTATGTTATGAATGAGTATCTATCATGAAAATGAGATTATGTGATCGGGATGGTCAGGGGGTCAATAGACCTAGTTCCTGAGCCCGGAAGTTTACCTCACGGGATGGTCAGTAGACCGAGAGGTCTAGTTCCTGAGTCTGTGGGAGGATCCTCGTATGGGATGGTCAGAGGGTCGACAGGCCTAGCTTCTGAGCTCATGAGCGGGGAGCTATGTGCACATAAGGGACATTGGGAACAAAAGGGAACGCAAAAGAGTAAGCGTTTATGTTTAGTAACAGTTAATTATCTACCGTGTGTGTGTAGGTAGGTAACAGACTCATTCTAAGTAGTTATCAGTTTAGTTATCTACCGTGCGTGTAGATACAATTGAGAACAGACTCATTCAAGGTTGAGGTTTGAATGTAACCTCGTATTTATGATATGCTTGTTATTTATGAGTTGAAATAGACTTTAGAAGTTGCTTACCACTCACTGAGCTTTGTGAAGCCCATTCTTTTCTTTCATGTTTTCTTCCCAGGTAGAGAAAGGTGAGGAGTTCTAGGGTGTTGCTAAGGTCAAGGTCTGGCACATGCCACAGTCGCACTTCCAGAAGGTTTTAAGAGTGGTTTTTGTGAACCTTGTAGTTAAGTCTTGGAGTTATATAAAATTTACATTGTTGTGAATAAAATGGGCCTACTTATTCAGTTGTTGTTTATCTCCTTGACTTAAAGTTTACTGAGAGTAAAGAGGTTCAGATGGATTATAGGTATCACAAAAAGGGTGGTATCTGCAGTCCCTCACGCCTCTTCTCGGGCTCAGGAGTACGGGCTCGGGGCGGGGTGTGACAATGCGTTTTCAACTTCAGCCTTGAACTTTTTTAACTTTTTAAAGGATTCTGATTTATGTTACATTAAATAAACGTACCCATACCTCGAATAATCATCAGTAAAAGTGATGAAGTACTCGTAGCCTTCCTTAGCTTGCACATTCATCAGACCACAAAGGTCTGAATGCACTAACTCTAGAAGCTCTTTGGTCCTATAACTTTTTCCAGTAAAAGGTCTTTTAGTCTTTTAGTCATTTTGCCTTTAAGCAATGATACCTCAGCGAGGCAGGAGAAAAGTCACCGCTGGGGTGATCAAGTGCCCCTTCCCTGGGATAAGACAATCTCAACCATTTCAAATGAGTGTTAAGAATATTTAGACGAAAAGTAAGTATGTAGTTGAAAAGTATGTAACATATAAAAAAACAAAATGAAACAAAAAATTCCTAGAATATTTTCCAGCAAGAATTAGTAAAAAATAGAGATTGTTATCTGATGATCCAAATTTAGATGAATTGAAAATGAAATTATTGAAGAAATGTGGTGATATTCCATTGGCTGCTAAGATGATTAGAAAGATTTAATTAAAAAAAATCATTACATAGTAAAAGTATAGGGCAATAATAGGAAGAAGAAGAAAAAAAAGAAGATGATAATGAAATTCATGGAGAAAAATTAGGAATCAAAAGTTTTGATTTCTCTATGGTTTCTCATTTTATTTAATCATATTTCTACCAGAAATGTGATGGGTTAATTATTGTTCATTGCCAACAAAGAAAGAAAGAAAGAAAGAAAGAAAAATTTTAGCAATTAAAAAAAATTACAGTTTATATTTTATTCAAACAAAAGTGGGTAAAATTATTGAATAAAAAAGTTACAAAACACAAATAGTAAAAGAATATAAAAAAAAAAAAATGTATTAGATATCTCAGACATATGAACTCAACTGTACACCTCAAATTCATACATATGAATTTAGACCAAATAATTTTTTACTCCAAAGATAGATATATGGACTTTATAGTCATATAAACTCCAAACATTTTATATCAATTCAGCCTCCCAAACCGGTTAATGTAAACCCAACTTGTATTTAATTCCTCACTGTGACTTCAATTTCGGCGAAGTTGGTGAGTTCTTTTTCGAGAGAGAGAAAAAAAAGTGAAAAATCCATTTTTCATTTAATAACATGGACACGTGGCGGATATGTAGGTGGGAAATTCAAAGTTCATTGAATAAAAAGTTGCTTTACCAATTTTTATTACGCAGAAACAAAGTAAATAGAAGTACTTCTGATCTGAAGACTGAACAGAGGCAGCGATGGAGAAATCTGCGGTGGCGGCGGCAATTTTGTGCTTCTTCCTACTTTCTGCGGTGGCGGTGCCGGTGCTGGTTTCAGCCGACGCTGCTGACTGCATCGACGGCTGTTTCACCGCTTGTGTCCAGAAAGACGGTGAGTTCTTTCTCTTTTTTAAAAAAAAAAATTCGGGTTTCTTCGTATCTCAATTCTCAAATTGAGCCCTAGTTTCTTTAGAGAAAAGTATTGGGTTATTAACTTATTATTTTTCTTTAATTTCTGAAATTAAGTACAGTGATTTTTTCCAGCGATTCATTATTGGTAAAGAAATTTGTTTATTGTTTAAATATATTTAAGTTGGTATAAATATAAATATTATATTATAGCCAGTCTGGAGAAAAAAACCTTCAACAACACAAAATTGATTTGCTTCTAAACTAGAGAAAAATTGCGAATCAACGAATCAGATAAATTCTACCTTGTAAAAAATTATTATAATCACACAGGCTTCAATTACAAGTCCACTGCATCATACCAATCAACCATTGAACTAGTATATCAAACGTAAGTTGCGTTTGGTTTAATTTTAAGATAATTGTAAATATAGCAATCAAACTCAAAATATTAAGGAGATATGGTATAATATAATTTATAAATATGACAAAATTTAGATAGAAAATATATAGTAAGTAGAACTTTCGATCATATCGTTATTAGGAGTTTATCATAATAACTATATTATTGGTAAGAGTCTATCAGCGGTATTTAGATAGAGAACATATAGTAAGTAGAGTCTTTCGACCATATCGTTAGTATGAGTCTATCATAGAATTTATCAGCGGTAGAAGTTCATTAATGATAGACTTTGCTATATTGGTAGAAGTTCATTAATGATAGACTTTGCTATATTTATAATTTTTGTTAAGAATGTTGTCATATACTTAAAATTATTATCCCTAAAAATGTTACAAATTACCATTATCTTGACTTGTTAAATGTTTAATTTTGAAAATAACTTATTTTAAAATAGTATTTTAAATAATTTTTATCAAAATAAAAATAACTTTTTGGAAAAATATATATATTTTTAGTCAATCCGATGTACTTTTCTTTTCTTTTTTTTTTTGTGTGGGACAACTGACAAGTACTACTACTCTAGTAATATTTTGTTACGATGAGAATATAACTCTTCCAAAATAAAACCTGAAGTGAATATTAAGGGCTCTGTTTGATAACTTTCATCTTTTTTGTTTTCCATTTTTAAATTATGCTTGTGGTTGCTCAGGTTCTTTACCTTTTTATTTTTGAAATTATACATGTCAGTCTTACAAGTTCTTCACCAAAGCACTCTCATGGATTAGAAAATTTTAAGATAAAATTATTAAAAATATTTACAAAGTATAGCAAAATTTTGAAATTATGAATGATAGACGTTAATATACACTAATAGACTTCTATCAGTATCTAATCAGTGTCTATCAACGACACTGATAAACTACTAAAAATATTTACAAGTCTATAAGTATCTATCAACGTCACTGATAGAAATCTATCAGTATCTATCAGCGTCTATTATTGATAGTTTTAAAATTTTGCTATGTTAGGTAAATATTTTGATTCATTTTTCTATATTTATAAACAGTTCTTTTTAATTTATTTTTTGTTAATTCCTATACTTTCAAAATATTTATTTTGCTATCTATACTTTAGTTCAATTTGATCTCCATACTTTAGGAATGTTTATTTTGTTTCCGTTGTACTTCAATTTTGGTATCTTAATTTTTCTATTTTTAATAAGTGACCATTACGGTTCCTACAAATGAAATTGAGAATAAAAAGAAAAGAACCAAAATGTTTTCTTTTAAAAAATATAAAAATCAAAATAAATTTTTCATTAGCATAGTGACAAAAAAATGAACAAAATAAAAATAAAAGTATGTGGAGTATATGAATCAAAATAAATCAAATTAAAAAATAGGGATAAGTAGGGTTTAAATGGGTAAAATAAATGAAAATATTGTATAGATTTAATTTAAAAATGATGAGTAATTGGTGTGCAGCGAGGCTGACGCAGCGTTGTGAGGGCAAGTGTAGAATTAAGTGCGGTCCAGGTATTTATTTATTGCAATTAACTTCTTTTTTAATTTAATTCTATATTTTATCATTTCTTTAACCATATTTCTATTCATTTTCCCTATAATTTAATTATTGATGTGATATGAAAGTTGATACTTAGGTCTCTTTTATGATTTGAATATCACTTGAAAATCATGAGAATGATAAAATATAAATGGCAGGTGCTAGTTCCATTATTATTATTATTATTATTCTAATAAATTCTTTTATCGTTCATCTTTTTATTATTATTATTATTATTATTATTATTATTATTATTATTATTATTATTATTATCATGATTGTTCTTCCAAATAAAGAAGCTTATCTTTTTATTTTGAGAATTGGATTTTTATCATCTTTTGAATAAAAAGGTTAAAAATTGAATTTGTAGAAGTTGGGTTTTGTTTAGTTTTTTTTTTTTTTTTCAAAATTAAATTCATAAACACTACTTTCATATGTAGGTTTTTCTTTTTTCTTTTTTAATTAATTTTTCAGAGATTTTTTTGGAAGTTTTTTTTGCCATTTTTTAAAGAAAAAGGTATTGAAATTTTATTTTTTTTAAAAAAAAAAACAGATCTTGAAAATGTATTTTGTTTTTAGAATTTAGTCATGAATTGACTGATCATACCCTTTAAAATAAGATATGTCATGTAATAAATAGTAGATTACATGAGTGATTTTATTATATTTAGTTGGTTTTTGTATAATGGAGTATTGAGATTTTATCTTCCTTTTTTTTTCTTTTTGAAATTCTATAATATTTGGGGTTAAAGAGAATTTGAACCTCTATATAACGTGTTGGTCGAAAGTTTATGTCTAAACTAGTTGAGCGATTTCGTTAAATTGTGTCAAACCAACCTTGATTTTGAAACGACATAGCTTGCTTCATTAGAAATAATTAAGGATGTAAAAATGTGATTGCAGATAACGAAGTTGACGAAAATATTACTCGTTGAGACACATCAAATAAAAAAGGGCATCAATGTTGCGAGAAACTTACCTCCTTCTGTTGTAATAAAGAAAGATGAGGAAAAATAGTACATGTATGTCATAAACCAATGCTTTTTTTCCCACATGTTGCATTTTATAAAAATGCTCCTTTTGTGGGATATGTGTTGTTTTTTCCTTTTGCATTTGAATTAAACCATATTGTTTGGTATTGTGGGAGATCAATTTCAGTCTAACATTGAGGAGGTGTTGGGAGAGTTGAGTTGGTTGGGAAAAAACGTCAATCTAGAGAAAATAAAAACGGTGAATTTAAAATCTGTCGTTTTACTTCCTCTCAACACTCCCTAAATCGGTGTGTTTTCTTTAACTCTCTTCTTAACTCCCTCGTTATCCTCCTCTGTCATTTCTCTATCTCATCTTCTCTTTTCTTCATCGGTCTGTTCTCTTTGTCTCCTCTGTTTCTCTTCCTCATATTTTCTCTTCTCGCTCGATCGTATGGATTTTTTCTTGTTAAACCGTTCTTTGCTCTTCTATGTATATTTTCTAGGGTTGTTTTGTGGTTTTTTTCTAAGATCTATGTCGTGTGTGGTTATTTATTGTAGATCCAATTGTTTTTATTCTTCGCCGTTTGTTTGTTTAGATTTACTTTTTTTGGAAGTTTCTGTTGTGGGCCTTGGATTTGTCTTCTCCCTTTTTTTTTTTTTTTGGTGGTCGATGATCTTTTTTTCCAATATATCACTTGTGTTCCAAAATTCGTATTAAAACATTTGAGTTCGATTTAAAATTCATGTTTTCCTATTTTTGCTTTAGTTAATTCATTCTTTGTTCTGTTTCTATCTTTTGCGTTGATCTGTATTATTAAAAAAATATACATCTAAATCATCTTTATTTGTTTCAGTCCACTAATTATTTATTTATGTTTTGTGTTTTTAGTTAATTGAACTTCTTTTTTTGTTTTCTTGTCCATATATTGAAATTGATGTTGATTTTGTTTATTGGAGTTGGAATTTTCTGTTTTTGTTTAAAATTGAAATCTGTTTTTGTTTCAATTTTTCTGTTTTTCATATGTTGATTTTATTTATTGGAGTTGGATTTTTTCATAAGTAACTGAAGGTTAGAAAGTGATTGTGAGATAGAAGGAAAAATGTTCATTTTATAGGTATAATATGTTTTGATGGAAAAATATAATTATTTTGTAGTGAGTGTTCAAATTGTGTGATTAAAATTAATATGTTCCATTTTTCAAAAAGTGAATAAAAATGTTATCCAATTTTTAAAATTATTCAGTGTACGTGTTTGTGTGCTGAGTATTCGTGTCTAATTATAATTTATTTGGAATATGTTTGGTATTTAGAAATGGAGAAATTATGTTATGTTATTGAAAAATTGAATTCAAAATTTTGTATCTAGTATACAAATACTTTATAGAGAATTTGTTATATTTTCATAATGGGAAAAAATTGAAAGTTTTTTGTTTGACTTAAAAAAGTTAAGAAAATATTAGAAAAATATGTGTATAGTTGAAAATTAAAATTAATCATAGTAAAAACAAAAAATTCAAAAATTAATTTCATTTGAAAAAATTGTACCAAATATTTCAATTCAACTCAATTTTGCACTTCAAATATGGATTTTCATATTCAATTCAGCACTCCGATAATAATCAACTCAATTTTACATCTAAGATATAGACAATTTGATTCTTCAGACAATAATTATCGATTCAACTTAACTTTGTGTACCAATGTTTCAATTTCACACATGTAAACTTGAGAGGGACTTTGACAATCAAAATCTATTAAAGTAGATGTTGCAATTCTTAAAAAGAAATATTGTGGAACTTTGAATTTCTTAACATGACTAGGAATTTTGAGAAATATTGTACCTATTTCTCCAAGGGTAAAAAATTCCATTTGTAAATAAAAAGAACCATTTTTTTTCTTTTAATATTGTGACTTGAATTCCAAGTAAAGCAGCTGACTGAATTTATATTAATATTTGTATTTTATTGTACAGAATTTATGTTTGAACTATAGGAAAAATCATAGTTGAATTAAATAAAATATGTATGATCGACTAAGAGGATAAATGTTTTTCTAGTATAATATTAAGGGGAGAAATTTATCTATTGGTTGTTTATATGTATTGTATGCCAATGTCAATAAATGTTTGAATTTTTTAATTAATTCGAATTAGATAAATTAATTATTAAGGTTTCATTGAATAACCATTTGGCTCCTAAATTTTTTGCTCTACCAATGTTTTCAAAAATCAAGTCTTGAAAATAATAATAATAAACAAAAGTATTTTTAAAAATTTATTCTTGCTTTTAGAATTTGACTAATAATTTAAGTTTTTTCCATAATAATAATGTGAAATCTTAATATGAAATTTAAGAAAAAATACGTATAAATTTCAAAAAAAATAGAAATAATAACAAATATATAACTTTTCAAAAGAACAATCACGAAAGCGGATTTTTTTTCTTTAAAAAACTATAAAATGTTAACCTACTCTTGATATATATGTGTAAGCACCCTCTAATCATTAAGGAGGTCAATTATATTCTAATTAGTCAACTTATAGTTCTGATAGAAAATAATTAGATAACTTAAATAATAATAAGCAGTATTAATCCTAAGAATCACTAATTAAGCAATATATACATTGATTAGCTGTGGTTTACTGGTACATTAACATATTTTGATGGATATGTTGTATTGTTTTTAATTAACTGTTGAATGCATAATATTTTATCTAAATCAAAAGTATAGTATTGTTTGCACGAGAATTAGATAAAGGAAATATCATTTATTCATAAATTTGATTTTATTGATTGGTAGTAGTATTATCATTTTTAATGTATTATTATCTCATACTTTCTCTCCAGTAGACCTTGATCTTATGGTTGACGAGTTTGTTCAGTTAGATTGACATATCATCATTGCACTGATTAAGAGATAGAGGCCAAAGACGCATACATTTCACGTGCCTATTAGAGAGTGCATTATCATGTTACAAAACACAGAAGTATTGTTTAGGTGACCTGTTGACGACGAGCCTGTTACTGGAATAATGCATGATGATTAGCTGAATATTTGTCAAATACTACTCAGTGTGACCCACCTACTCATAAAATCAAAGGATCTAGATTAAGTTTAACATGGCTAGGGGCACAATTTTTAGGGTTTGATGATCATGCAAAAGAGGAAGTTGTCATGAGATATACACGAGTACACACTACAGCTGATAGATGGAAGTTTGTTTTCTGACAAATCAAGGCACTTCGTGCACTTCATGTTCCTACCTTTGTTAGCCAATCTCCATGAAGGGAGACAATATTCTTGGAGTGGAGCATATTTGACATGACTGTAAAGATAGCTATGCAAAGCAACAAAACCTGACGGTCGGAAAATCGTTGAGCATCTAATACTTCTGCAATTATGGGCTTGGGAATGATTTACAACAATAGCTCCACAGCTCCGACATGTTAATGATTACCAATTAGTTAGACGAGCCTACAGTTCTCGGTATGTTAATTTAATTTAATTTAATTTAACCAATATTTTTTATATGACTGATATGGTTAATTTAAAATCTAAAAATGTTGATTTAATTATGTAGGTGGAGAGACCAACTTTGTGCAACTAGGTCAGCTACACATGTAGTGAGTCGATATAGATATATGTTTGATTTGCTTCAACCTAATCAGGTACGTAAATACTGAACCCAATTGAAATTTTTATACATATATTTTATTTATTTGTCTTTAATATTTCCAATATAATATGGTATGCTTCAAATTATTTGGGAGCCTTACAAAGCTATTATGGACATTTTGCCCAATTTTTGTACGATCGATTAAGAGATATGGTGGATAATAAGTCCTCTCATATGTTTTTGAGGAATCAAATTCCCGCAGAAGCATGTGAATGCCTTGCATTTAGAGAATCGTTTTTATGGAAATAAAAATAGTAAAATGAAACATGCATTTGTAGGATAAACAATCAAAGAAAACCATAAGCATGCTAGAAAAGAGGAAGAAGAGAAGAAATTAAAACTTACCTTTGTTGATTCTTCTAGCTTTCCTCTTCCACAGTTAGCAACGATCTCGAACTTCTCCAATGAAGATGAATACCACCAACAAAGTTACCTTGCTATTCTCTAGGATTCCACCCTTGGAAAAGTGGTCTCTAAGAACTTTTGAGGAGGAAAAGAATATAGAATTTCTAGAAAAAAGTTAGAGAGAAGGTGGAGCTTGAAGGTTAGGATTTTTTGTGTAATGAAAAAAAAAATCCCTTACCCTAAATGACTATAAAGATATATTTATATGGAGAAGGGTTAACCCTCTCCAAGAATTTTTCTTTATGCCCTTAGTGCTTATTAATTAAATAACCCTTATTTAATTAATTTGGTACATTAATTAAATAACCATATATTAAATCCTATTTAATATACATTTAATTAATTATCATAAATATCATATATTTATGCTAATCTCCAATCTATATTATTTCTTAATCAATTAAATAACTATATTAAATCATATTTAATATGGAGTTAATTAACATATAAATATCACATATTTATATGTATACATGAATCTAATTCATATGGATCTAATATTTTGAATCTTATTCAAATATATCTCTCTTACATAATTTGGATTATAGATCACATTTTTAATTAACCATTATATATTAATCTCATTTGATTTAAACAACTTAAATAATTCCTCATTATTATCCTTTAGCGAGCTAACGAGGGGACCTTATGGACCTATAGATTAGAAGCTCCAATGATATGAGATTAATTGGTTAAACTCCATTAATCCAATTAATCAATATTCATTAACTAGTGATAACTCTACTAAAGACCGATAGTTGCACTCTCTGCACTATAAGTATATTTTTGTGTCCATGGATATAACCAATCAACAGAACGATGACCCTTCAAAAATGCTCACAACTATAGTTGGGTCAAAATATTGTTTTACCTCTGCAGTTACATCTAACTCCTCAAGTACCACTGGCCCCTCTAATGAATAAACAATTTATAGTCAAACTATAAACTAGCACCTCTTGGGTCAATGAGAGGTTGAGGTCTCATTGTTCAAGACCCAGAACCATCTATTAAGGGATCAATTTATCTATTTTCTCAAGGAATGAGAATGAGTGAATTTCATCTTGTGCAGTTGTGTTCTCGGCTCCTAATCTAACTAATCCTTAAAATGGTAGGCTCATTGAGTCGGTTATCATGACCACTCTCACCCATACATATCAAAGGATTGTCGTCATAAATAGAAGTTCATAACTCATTCAAGATTAAGGTCAAGTCTCCTATGGTCATCCTAGTGAAATATTAGTTTCTTTAAGTAACGGTGTTATAAAGAGAAACTAATTATTTCGTGGTCCAATCTATGTATAAAGTCCTTTACACAGGATAATCCCACTCACATGTCTTTACATTAACAATGTGGTTCGTATTTTTTGTAACACTAACAATTACAAAGTGGGTTGTATCCACAGTGTTACTAGGATGACACCCAATCTTCTTCCATTTACTCCAGACCTTTTAGGTTATTACTTGAACAAGAACCACTTGTATGTCAGCCACATATTGTTCAGAGTGAACACTGACCCTGAAGTGGACTGCCAGCCATTTCTTAATGTTAGTAAGATACCCTACATCATTCCCAATGAGTAGGATATTGTCCACATAAAGTATTAGAAAAGCTACGTTATCGTTGATGATTTTCTTGTAAATACAAGGTTTATCAACATTTTGATCAAAACCAAAAGATTTGACCAGTGTATCAAATCTAATGTTCCAAGATCTAGATGCATGTTCAACCCATAAATGGATCAATTCAGTTTGTAAACTTTTTGCTCCTGACCTTGGACTATAAACCCTTCGGGCTGAGACATAAAGATATTTTCCTCAAGATTGCCATTAAAAAAAGCAGTCTTGACATCCATTTGCCATATCTCATAGTCATAATATGTGGCTATGAACAAGAAAATTTTTATAGACTTAAGCATAGCAACAGAGGAAAAAGTTTCCTCATAGTCAACCCCTTCCTTTCGAGTATAACCCTTTGCTACAAGTCTAGCTTTGAAGATATGTACCTTTCTAGCTACATCTCTCTTTTTTTTTTTATAGATCCATTTACACCCTATGAGTTTGACCCCTTTAGGTAAATCTGAAGGAAATCTTTTGGAAAGAGAATCTTGAGCGGGAGCAGATCGTGTTGGGGTTGATGTCCTAAACTCTCATAGGGTCCTGTAGTTTATAAATACCTCTATGAACAAATGCTTGTGATGTAATAATATGGGATATTTTCTTCACTATTGTCTATGAAATATGAGATATTTTATTTGCTTTGGAAGTTTCCCTGCTTAGTGCTTCGCCAGACTACAGCTCCTCCGTTAAGAGTGAACACTGACCCTGAAGTGGATTTCTGAGAATCCTTATCAGTCTAAAAATCAGAGTATGTGTATCCTATAAGGATCAAATCCTTAGATCCATACATAAGCATGTAGTCCCTCATTCTCTGAAGATACTTGAGGATGTTCTTGACGGCAGTCTAGTGACCCTGTCCTGGATTAGACTGATATCTACTAACTATCCCCACAACGTAACAGATGTTAGGTCTAGTACATAACATCGTGTACATCAAACTGCCAACAACAGATGCATAGGGGACCCATCTCATTTTCTCAACCTCTTAAGGTGTCTTAGGACATTGCTCCTTAGACAATGTAACTCCATGACGAAAAGGCAAAAGGCCCCTTTTGAAGTTCTGCATTGAGTACTTGATCAACCTTTTGTCAATGTACGATTCTTGAGACAGTGCTAGCACTTTATTTCTTCGATCCCGAAAGATCTAAGTCCCAAGAAAAAATTGAGCCACTTCCAAATCTTTCATTTGGAATTGGGTCGCTAGCCAGTTCTTAACTGAAGTCAATAAACCTACATCATTCCCAATGAGTAGGATATCATCTACATATAACACTAGGAAAACTACTAACTGTTGATGATTTTCTTGTAGACACAAAGCTCATCAATGTTTTAGTCAAAGCCATAAGATTTAATTGCAGTATCAAACCTTATGTTCCAAAATCGAGATGCATGTTTCAATCCATAAATGGACCGATTAGTTTGCAAACCTTTTGCTCTTGACCTTGGGCTATGAATCCCTCAAGTTGCACCATATAAATGGTCTTCTCAAGATTACCATTCAGAAAGGAAGTCTTGACATCCATTTGTCATATCACATAGTCATAATATGAGGCATTGGATAAGAGGATGCGGATAGACTTTAACATGGCAACAAGCGAGAAAGTATCGTCATAGTCAACTCCCTCCACCTGGGTATAACCCTTTTCCATAAGTCTAGCCTTGAAGGTTTGCACCTTCCCATCAGTACCCCATTTCCTCTTATAGATCCATTTACAACCTATAGGTTTAACCCCCATCAGGTTGATCTACAAAATCTCATACTTAGTTGAAGTACATAGACTCCATCTCGAGATCCATGGCTTTGACCCATTCATCTTTGTCAACATCTTTTATTGCCTTTTTGTAAAACTACGGATCATCAACATCGTCATTGACTACCATAGCCAGGATTTCAGTTAAACCCATATAGCGAACAGATGGGTTTGCAACCCTCCCACTACGTTGAGGTTCCCTTAACTCTAGAGGTGGATTTGATCTACAAGATGAACTCCCATCAATAACTCTTGTTGATGTAGCAGGCTCTTCAACAACTCTTGTCGAAGTTTCAGTAGTCTCTTTGGAAAGTTCTCTCAATACAATTTTACTTCTGGACTATGCTCCCTTCTATGATTCTTCTTAAGGAAGGTAGCGTTTGTCGACATAAACACCTTGTTTTTCGTAGGATCATAAAAGTAACACTCTCGTGTCCCTTTGGAATAGCCTACAAATAGGCACAACCTCAAACATGGTTCCAATTTCTTAGGATTAGCCTCAAGCACATGTGTTGGGCAACCCCAGATGCAAAAGTGACGCAAACTAGCTTTACGCCCTTTCCAACACTCCAATGGTGTTCTGGAAACACTCTTGGAAGGAACGCAGTGAGGATATAAGCTGCAGTCTCTACTGAAAAATCTCAAAACGAGTCCGGTAAGGAAGTTTAACTCATCATCAACCGAACCATGTTCAACAGGGTTCTGTTTCTCCTCTCCAATACACCATTTTGCTAAGGTGTACCAGGTGCTGAGAGTTGGAAAATGATTCCATGTTCTATCAAATAGTTCTGGAACTCAAAATCCAAAAACTCTCCACCCCGATCAGATCGAAGTGTTTTAATTCGTTTATCTAATGCATTTTCAACTTCAGCATTGAGCTCTTTGAACTTTTCAAAGGATTCTGACTTACGTTGCATCAAATAAACATACTCATACCTTGAGTAATCATCAGTAAAAGTGATGAAATACTTATAGCTTCCCCTGGCTCACACATTCATCGGACCACAAAGGTCTGAATGTACTAACTCTAAAGACACTTTGGCTCGATAACCTTTTCCAGTAAAAGGTCTTTTAGTCATCTTGCCTTCAAGGCATGACTCGCACACAGCTAAAGAATTTTCCTCTAACTCATTTAGAAGTGTTGGGATTGGTGTCCTAATTCTCCCGGAGTCTCGTAGTTCGTAAATACTGTACACATTGTTATGAATAAAATAAGAGTTATTTTATTTTGCATTTACTCATATCCAATAAACAAAGCTCCATGGTTATTGTATGTAAACTTAAGCATGTATATGAGATATACAAGTGGATCATGCCTTAAGTGATAACCTAAAAAGGTTGTAGTATAAGGATTAAGGAAGGATACCTGATCCTGGTGGCACTACAGATACAACTCGCTTTGTAGAGGTTTGCAAGTGTTGTAAACTACTACAAATGGTTGATCCTGACCATTCTTGTGGAGACATGCGAGCGAGGGTGTCCTATACAAAGAGTTTGTATAAAATCGGACCATTAGATGATTCATCTCTTTATATAACGTCGTTGATACTTGAGACTTACATCTCACCTAAACGACCATAGGTGACATGACCTTAATCCTGAGTTTTTTGGGAACTCTTGCCTTTGAGGGCGATCATTTGATTAGTATGGGTAAGAATGACTAGATTGCCAACTCAACAAGCCTACCTTTTTGGGGATTTGTCTGATTGAGGAGCTGGGAACTCAGTTACACAAGATGGAATTCACTCCTTCTCCGAAGTAGGGGTAAGTAGATAGATTCTCCCTTAAGGGCTGATTCCGAGACTTGAACATAGTGGTCACATCCTCTCTTTGGAAGAGATGACTTAGTCATAGTAGGACTATGACTTATGTTCATTAGAAGGGTCAATGGTACTTAAGGAGTTAGATGTAACTACAGGGGAAAAACGGTAAATTGGTCCAACTGTACTTACGAACGATTTGTGAAGTGTTACCACACTGTTGATTGGTTGATATGGACACAAAGTATATCTGTAGTGAGGAGAGTGCAACTATCAGTCTTTAGCGGAGTGTCCGGTAGTTAACGAATGGTGGATCCCATGACTAAAGAGTTTAGTCAGTTATTCTCGTATTGTTAGAGCTTCAAGCTACAGGTCCATAAAGTCCCCTTGGTAGCTCAATGAATTCAAGTTGAGAATCGTTCTTGGTGTTAATTTAAAGTGTTCAAATTGACAAGAGGAAATTCAATTATGTATGATATAATTGGTGTGATATATGAGATACATCAAGTGGAGGATTAATGTAAATATGATTTACATTAAGTACCATAAAATAGAAAAAGAACTATGGATTATATGTTTCATGAGATGAGATATTAAAACTATAGGTTATAAATATAATATGGTAAGCTGGTTATCATATATATTTATAATAATATTAATTATTTTATAATTATCTCTTTTTCTCTAATAACCAATTGAGTGGGAGGTTGTTGGTGATTTTTTGGTAACCGTGAGATAAAAGAAAAAATGTTTTCCTAAAATTGAAAGTTACTACTTTCGGAAAGAAACTCACGAAGAAGGCTATCAAGTGAAAGTGTTTCACTAAACGATAGCTAGTAGAGAGACTAAACGATTGTGGAGTATAACTATACGATAGTTCACTCAGCGGGTCGTAGCTAAACGATCGTGTGGCATTGCCTATCCAATAGGTTTCCATCTTCTACACGATCAAGCATATCGTCTATACGATAGACAATATACCATCTCCCACTTGCTTGATCATCTACACAATTGTTGTTCCTCCTGTCTCTTCCTCTAACCAAGTCTCTACAGAGCCCACAACTCATGGATTCTTACACTGAGAATACCAAGGTAACCATTGTGGTGGTGTCCTCATTCAACTCGATTGAATTCGAGGATCTAAAGGTCGTTCGTTGGGTTCGTGATCGTTGAGTTCGTTGTGTTCGTGTTGTACCAGTCGTGGTGTTCGAGTGTTCGTTTATTACTGTCTTGGACTCTTGGAGATTGATCGAGGGAATCGTGAAGAATGTTTCTTACATACTCTATCCCTTGACTCTGAATTTGGAACGATTCTTTCGTTGTTATGGAAATCCTCATGTATGATTTCCTTCAAGAAGGCCATTCTTCACCAATCTCTCAATCCTATTGAGATTGATGTGCCTTAATCGAAGGTTCCAAAGTTGGGCATTTTCTTTTAGAAAAGTTTAAGTCATTTATTTTGAGTTACGATGGGTTTAAACATTTCTGTGTCATGGAATGAATTTGTTGCTAACAATCTTAGCACATACAAATTATTTTCCAGTAAAGCTAAACATATCTCAACACCATCTTTTAGAATAAATACTTTATTCACAGAAAAGTTAAGAGTGTATTTACATTCAAGCAAACACTTTACACAAATCAAATTCCTCTTTAACTCGGGAACAACATATACATCATTTAAAATGATAAATCTATTCTGTAAAGTCAACTGAAGGCCTCCCACTGCCACAATTGAGACGACGTGCCCGATGCCTACTCGCATCGTCATCTAACCAGCCTCAAGTTGCCGCCAGGATCTAATCCCCTGAAAAGAAGAACAAACATGATTAGTGGCCCCAGAATCTATAATCCAAGCATAATCATCATTCTCCACTAAACAAGTTTCCAAAACCAGTAAATCATATTTACCTTGTTTGGCCTTGGCCTTAGCCTTCTTCTTTTCGTTTAGCCAACATGGGCAGTTCTGCTTCCAATGCCGATCCTGGTTGCACTGGAAACATTTTCCTTTTTCAACCAGCATTGGTTGCCTACCCCGTTGAGTGGCAGGTTATGGGTTAGCTTGTGCCTTCCCCTTCCCTCTACTACCCTTCTTCTTCTTCCACTTGTTAGTGTTGGAAGTATAAGGTTCAGACTTAGTTCCTGAGGTCGAACCTCGGTAGAACTTTTCAAGTGATGAAGCAATATTTGCCTCACAAACTGTCTTCTCCTTGCTGACATTTGCAACTCATTGAGGAGAGTTGTAAGGGTGTAATCAACCCTGTTCAGAATAACATTGCTTACAAAATGCAGGAAGCTTTCTGGCAATGTTTGCAGAATAATGCTCACCTGGCTGCCCACATCGATGCGGCCTCCATTCATCTTTGCCACATTAAAGTGGACGATCATGTTCAGAACATGTTCTCGAACAGATGTACCCTCCTTCATTTTGGAGTTGAAGATGCTCTTAAGAGCGTTATGCTTGAGCTGCCCGGACAATTGTCCGAACATTCCCTTTAGAGACTCCATGATCTCATGTGCAGTGACCATGGACTCATTCTTTTTGGCCAATACATCGTTCAGACTGGCCAAGATGTACGCTCAGGCCTTCTCATTCGCCCGTGTCCATCGCTCATACGCGTCTCGAACGTTTTGAGAAGTAATAGAAGGTGGAATAGGAGGACACTCCTCTGTAAGGACGAATCGGATGTCATCGATGATAAGTATTGTAAGTATTAAGTTTTTCCAACTAGCGTAGTTGTTGCTAATTAGTTTTTCGGCGGCTAATAAAGCTAATGTTGTGGTTGCCATAATTTAAAAGTTGCTAAAAACAAGAATAAACTTAATATGTCTACTTGCATTACCACTTTTTACACCAATTTTAGGTTTTAGCAAAATAGTTCTATTGTATCCTAAGTGAAAAGACATCTATTTTTCAATGATGCCTCGGCGAGGCAGAATAAAATTCACTGTTGGGGTGATCAAGTACCCCTTCACTGGGTTGAGACATTCTCAATCATTAGACAGAAACAACTTTTGTAACTGACTCTAGCAGTCACCATTGTTCGGTCCAGAATTTATTAACCTTTAACAATTTCGCGTAAGTGTAACCCCTCATTTTAGGCCCTAGAGTCTCACCTTACACGCCCATCGTAGGGAAAAAAACAAATTAGGATAAGAGACTAAAGCAACCTTATCCTTACAAGAGATTAAATAAAGAATTGTGCAAAACTGTCATCCTTTAGGGGGACACTCCCAGGGTGCCTCGAGGCGGTGCACAAAACGTTATCCAACCTAATGAGAAAGACCGTGGGATATGTTGTCACACATTCCGCTCCCACTTATTATGAACATTCTCTCTGTTCACCTTGGTATTGACCTACCCAAACACCATCCTTTAGGACGACACTCCCAGGGTGCCTCGAGGTCAAAGATAGCTCTCACAGTGTGAACTTTAGGGAGAAACGTGTAGAGGTTTAAGTAAAGTATCATATACCCCAAGTACCTCCCATTAAATGTTCTACCCAGGGATTCATTAAACTTAGACAATCTGGCTACTGATTTTATCTAAGTATGAGTTTAATTTGCTCAAAAACAATTGTTGCTTTTGATAATTAAACAAGTTTGAATCAAGTCTTTTTAAACACTTTAACAGACTATCATCAAATTTGCATGCATGCAACAAATCAATTTAATTCACCTTTCTAGGTAGGTTCCCAGGTAGGGGTGTTTCGTTTCCATCAACTTAAATACCCTAGCCTAGCCAGAATCCACCTTAGACAAAAGGTCCCTTATAGATAGATTTGGTACATATTTAATCTTTTATTAGTCGATTCAATCCTATTAAACTGATTAAAAGATTAAACTTAGGCTTCTAATTTCATTAGAGTCGTGATCTTAAGTCTATCTCAATCAAATTTTAAAACTCTTTTAAAACATGATTAAACCTAAGTTTGCATGCATGTCTTTCTTATTGATTTTAGTTCTAATTTCTATTATAACTCTTATAAAAGAAACAACTAAAACCATCCACATTGCTAAGCTAGACTAGGTATTTATAACTTTTCTAAATTAACCTATGTGTCATACTTCATGCAATATTCATTCATTACTATATATAATTTATATAACTTGTAATGAACTAAGTATACTTGCTTTCATACACCCTTATACTATAACACTTATAATATAAAGATGATGCATGGATATGCTTAATGCATGCATATATTATAACTCTTATATTATATGATGCATGAGCATGCTTTTAAGTAATTTTAGTCATGCAAGCTACTATATCATAACTCTTATAATATAAAGATGATGCATGACTAATGCATAACCTATGGTGGGTTTTAAAACTGTATGGCATACTTTATGACCTATAAATAAACGTACATCACATGTACATTCGTCAAGAATCAATGGACTGGGATGATTAACCTAAAAAAATCGGAAAAGTAAAGCTATGTATTACAAAACCAACGAGCCAACCGGTTCAAACAGGTGAACCAAGTCTTGAACTGCCCGAGTAAAGCATCATTCCTTTGATCGTATAGCAACTTCTTGTGATCATCTAGTGATGCTGAACAAGAATAAACGATTGTGTAGCATGTATCATGTGTTTATGACAATGCGATGAATCATGAAGGCCACGCGATCGTGCAGTGCATATCATGTAACGCATGCCTAAACGGCCAAGTAGACGACAATTATGCGGTGAAGCATGATCCTCTAAACGATCGAAGAGCAAGCGTCAAGTATCGTATACCAAGTGATCGAGTAGCCAGTTAATATGCGATGAAGCATGTTGGCTAACTCAATCGTTTAGTGCGCGCGTCTGCCATGCGACGAGTATTATAAACTCAACGATCGTTTACCTCAGCGTTTACATGATTGAGTAGCCAATGCAACATGACCAAGTAAACTCTTTACCCGATCGCTTAGCATCAGCTATGCGATCGTTTAGCAAATACTACACAATCGAGTAGAACTTTTCTACACGATCGCGTATCTAAACGATCGTTTAGCCTGGACACGATGCGACCAACCCTTGGTCTTCTTCCTTGATGAGAACAACATCTACACACGCTGAAGCTTCTTTACGAATGACTCTTACAGACTCAAACACTTTGAATACAAATAGCAATGTCATTATGCCCAGAAACACATGGACCCTTACAAATTGACTTGAAATGTAAAGAAAGGTTTAATAGACAGAGGCAATCATTCTGAAACATCCATCGAATCACATCCACAACTACATCTAACGTTTAAACACATTGCAGATGATATAAAACCCACCAAAACTTTAAATGTAATCTGATGCATCAATGGAATTTGGACTATCAGAACAACCTGGCTCTGATACCAATTGAAGAAACTTTATACAAAGAGAACCAGTGAGTGGAAGCAAGATCGTTCCAAACTCCGTTGTGACAGAACATACACATTTTACAATCAAACAGCATCAGTTATGCATAAACTCTAAATTACAGCATGCTTCATAAAAAATAACACTAAGGATCAAGTGAACTTACCCTTGAAGAACTTTTCTTCTTGTTCCCCCCGATCTAACAACATGAACATAACGCCTCAGCAATCTCCTCGAACAGGAACAAATAACTCTCGACCCTTGAATAACAAGTAGACACCACCACGAGGCTACCTTGGTATTCCCGGTGTAAGAATCCAGGAGTTATGGGCTCTGTATCGATTTGGTAGATGGAAGGAGGAAATGACAGATCATATAGACGATCGAGTAAGTGGGAGAAATTTGGAGTCTATCGTATAGACTGTGTACTCGATCATTTAGAAAACGAGTGTCTATCGTATAGCAAACTCAATGCATGATCGTTTATGCTCTCAAGCTATCGTATAGCTATATCATTTTATGCGTTCGATTACCAATCGTTTATTGATCGCATTATCAAAAAATGAAAACGATTTTCATTTTATCCATCAGTTACCATAACTGATCACAACTTCCCACTAAGTTTGTTATTAGGAGAAAAAACTGAAATTAATTATCCCATAATTGATTTAATTATAAATAAATAATATATCCATAACCTATAGTTTTAATATCACATCTCATGCAATATATAAACCATAGTTATTTTTCTCTTTTATGGCATTTAATAATAATTCCTCCAATTAATGTATCTAATACATCAAATCAATTACATCACATATAATTGAAGCCATTTAATTATATCATATATAATCAAATTTCCTCTTGTTAATTTGAACACTTCAAACTAACCCAAAAACAAATTCTCAATATGAATCCATTCAGCTACCAAGGGGACCTTATGAACCTATAGCTTGAAGCTCCAACGGTACGAAAATAACTGACTAAACTCTTTAATCACGATATCCACCATCCGTTAACTGTCGAGCATTCCACTAAAGACTGACAGGTGCACTCTTCGCACTATAGATATATTTCTATGTCCATTGAATGTAACCAATCAACAGTACGATGACCCTTCATTAATCGCTCGTAATTATAGTCAGGCCAATTTACCATTTTGCCTCTGTAATTACATCTAACTCTTTAAGTACCACTGATTCATCTAATGAACAATACTTCATAGTCCTACTATGAGTAAACCCTTCTCGGCCAAGAGAAGGTGTGGCGTCACATTGTTCAAGCACCGGAATCAGCCCTTAAAGGAGCAATTTATCTAATTACCCCTAAATCGAGGAAAGATGAATTTTGTCTTATGTAGTTGAGTTCCTAGCTCTCCAATCAGACGAATCCCCAAAGTTGCAGGTTTGAATCGGCGATCTGGCCACTCGCACCCATGTAAACTAAAGGACCGCCCTCATAGGCAAGAGTTCCCAACTCACTCAGGATTAAGGTCATATTACCTATGGTCATCCTAGTGAAATGAAAATCTATGTCATGAATGACATTATATAACGAGACTAAACATTTCATGGTCCGGTCTTATACAAACTCTTTTGTATAGAGCATCCCCACTCCCATGTTTAATATATGAATGGTCAAAATCAGACCATTTGTAGCACTTTACAACACTTATAACATCTACAAAGCGAGCCACACTCGTAGCGTCATCAGGATAAGGTTTCCCTCCTTTATCCATATACTACTGACCATTTAAGTTATCACTTAAAGCACGATCCACTTGTATGTCATCACATTCATGCTTAAGTTACAACGATAAATAGAGATCTTAGTTTATTGGTTTGTGGTTAATGCAACTAAAATATCTCATATTTCAAAGACTGGAGTGAATAACTGTCAACCCCATACTCTATTTTTCCTACAAAAATGAGTAACAAGCATGTTAAGTAAAATTATGAAAGGAGGAAAGAAAGTAGGAAGATGGAGGAAAAAAATTCTAAGTGTTAGAAATACTTAGTTGGGTAAGTTTTAGATAATATAACAAGTAAAATTTGGCTAAGTATGGAAGTAAAGTATAGGCATGCGTTGATGGAGAAGTGTGGACGCATGAGGTTGCGTGTGTAGCAACCAAGGCTTGTAGAGGCTAAGTGTTGAAGGCAAGGATAAGTTATGCGTTGGTGCTAAGGATGAACGCATGAGCTGAAAGCCATGATGCGTTGATAAGGTATGCGACCGATGGTATGCGGCCGATGGTATGCATCCACAGGTATGCGGCCAATGGTGTTATGCGGCAACGCTACCCGATGGCATGCGGCAACACTGTGCGATGGCACTATGTGGCCTATGCGATGGTGTCATGCGGCAGCAGTACTAGGCGACGAGCTAGGCGATGAGACAAACCATGGTGGATGCATGGTAAAATGTCTTGCGATACTAAGGCTTAACGCATGGTTGATATGATAAGACAACTATGCATGGGCTAGGACATGCGTTGGCTTAGAAGTATGCGACCAAAGAAGGGACGCAATAGCCTCTAAGTGAGCTATGCGTTAGCCAGATTGAGCAATGCATTGAGGAGGAGGTATGCAGCCATGGGGTTGCAAGCGTTGGCTTAGGAGCTGACCTTGCATTGATAACCAAGAGGGAAAGATTATCTTGGTGATTGATCAGCTAAGCCAGCTGTCATACTCAGGTTTGACATTATCCTTTAAGGATGAGGTGGCAGCTTGATGTTAAAAGGAAAGCATGCAGCTGTTAGTTTAAAAGAGAAGCTCGACTTCAAGCAAGGGAGAGAGAAATTCGCTTGGGAAAATGAAATAATTCCAGAGCCATTCAAACCCTGAGTATGTCTAGTTGCTGAGGTTGATATGCCGGAGGAAGATTCTAGCGGAATCGAGCTAGAGTATGAAGAATTCGGCTGGAGGTCAAATTCTCGGGTAAGTCGAGCTAGTCTTTATAATCTAAGGATTCCGGCACAACCACGAGGAATTCTAAGCTAAAATTTTAAGTTAAGCTTGCTAAGACATTTTAGAGAATGTTTGTAGAAGGAAATTTCTTGAGAAAAGGCCTGGAAAATTAGTTATTGAAATTGTAAGTTAAATTTGAAATTTTGAGCAAGTAGGTAACTGCTTGGGTTGAACAAGCAAGTAGCTTTAAGGGCTTGACGATGATGATGAGCACATGCATTGGAGATTGAATTGGCCTAAGGACGCGCTGAAAAGCATTAGACTATGCAACACATATTGAAGCCATAAGCGCAAGGTTGCGTTGGAGCTGATGGGCACAATCGGACGACCGTATGGGGCATGCGTCGATGTGCCACAAGACGAGCGCATGAGCTGAACGATGGGCGCAAAGGTTGTTATGCGATGGGCAATGGGCGTGAGTTGAAGGCTTGGACGTATAGGAGGCTTGAACGCCTAACGCAAGGCATGGATGCATGGTAATAAAGTTGCTGCCTAGTCAAGTTAAGGCCTAAGAATTTGGCTAAGTGTTCAACGCACAATAAGCATATACATGAAGAGGATTGCCAAAGACTGTGAGTGACTCTAAATGTTTTAAATATTTTAAGTAAATTCCTAATGCTTTTGAATATTTAGCAATGCATGTTTACTGAAAGGTATTTATGACAACTATTCTCAAATAGTTACCAAGCAATGCATCACACATCAATGTTATATTTATGCTATGCTTTACAATGACCATGAGGATGCGTTAGTATGGGATGCGTTTAGGCAACTAAGTCATTAAGAGATAAGAATATGCAAGTAAGTATAAGTAGCTCAGTACTGAAGTACATGGAGAAAGTACTGAAGCTCAGTCCTAGAATGTGAATAGCTCAGTATTGAAGTACACGGAGAAGGTACTGAAGCTTTGTCCTAGAATGTGACTAGCTCAGTACTGAAGTACATAGAGAAGGTACTGAAGCTTTGTCTTAGAATTTGAATAGCTCGATACCGAAGTACATGGAGAAGGTATCTGAGCAACTCGATACTGAAGTACACAGAGAAGGTATCTGAGCAGTAGTACCCAAGGTATGACGGTGCTTAAACTAGAATTACATGAATGAAAGAAAAATTGTTATTGGTAGTGTCGAGATGACTCCACATTCGCTATGAATTGACGTTGAGGAATTGAGTAAGGGTACTCTCTCAACTAAGGATGTAAGTTATGATTGTAGGAAGGGAACAGAAAGGGTTCCTTCCTAGTTAAGTTGTAATGCAGTAAAGGATAATAAGGAGTGAGCAAGAGGACCACTCTAGACTGATAGATTAAGGCATAGTCTAGCAAAGCATAAAATAGTGCTCCATGATGTTGATGATAACATGAATAATAGTTACCAAGTTTATGTTTTCAGTGAAAGCTTTCAGTTTTAATATGAAATTTATGTATGAACGTTATACTTTATATGTTAGTCACTCACTGGCCTTCTAGCTCATATTTTCAAATGTTTTCCTTTCAAGTAGCGGTCAGTTCCCAAAAGACTTTTCTGCTGCTGCTCTGCCACTCAAAGAAACAGGTTGAAGGAAGCGTAATTAAAGACATGTATTAGTTAGTACATATGTGTCTGTCTAGTGACTAGTATTCTAAATGTAGCTCACTAAGTTGTAATATTCATGTATAAATAATGTTGTGAAACCCTGTAATGTAAATGTATTAAGTTCTAAGTTAATATGTTCGTATATTAATGATATGTACATATTCAGGGTTTGAGCAAAATTTAACAGGTTAGATAGGTAGTAAGTGCTAGCAAAAGGATTGGTAACTGCTGCAGTCACCATTCCATCCAGGTTTAGAGGGTAATCTGAAGCTGGGTGTGACAATAACATATCTCATATTATTACATGACAAATGTTTGTTCATACAAATGTTTACAAACTACAGAACCCTGCGAGATTTAGGGCATCAACCCCAACAGAACATTGATCCCTGTACGTCTCTAGATACAGTTCAAGATTCATAAGACAGCCTTGGTTGTTAGTTTATTAGATTTAGGGTTATTAAGACAAAATAGACAACAATACAAGGAATAACATTTATTGAATCGATATCCATAACTTTTTATTGATGACGGTCAATTAATAACGTTTACTATCTATGAGTTTTAGGGCATAAAACCTAACAGTCTAAATACCAAATAAAATATCTTTGATTTTATTAAAAAAATAATTTGAGCTAACAAAACTAAAAACCACGAGATACACTAGATTTAGGACATCAATCCTAACATTTTTCACATTAGTGAGTGGCATCTTCCTAACAGGATGATCAGACAATTTGGCTTCCAGCAAGATGTCTCATTAGAGTGCAATACTGAATATCGATCGAAGAACTGCAGATTGATATGAAAATGTTACACATTTAGTAGTGTGATGGCACTATCGTAGAGGGTTTATTACAATGGGGGTTCCAATTGGGCAATTTGATAGAGATGCAACTCAAGATTACATCAATTGATATAATAATATTACAAGACGATGCATTACTCGTCGGGGAGCAGTTGTGGGTCATCTGGTACATAAATAAATATTGTCTAATTATTTTAAATTTAAATTTATCTTAAATATTATCTAATTGTTTCATAATTCACAAAGAGCGAGCAACAATAGCCTTTTTTATGTTGCAAATGATCCAAACCAGGTTCTTACTATATAATAAGAGCTACATGGAAGAGGTACATTATATGTACGATATACCTATTACACCTCAACCAGCTCCTAGGCATAGGGGATATGGTCAAGTAGAAGAAGATGAGTTTGATGAGGTTGATCACAATGTGGAAGAGTTGCCTCCTAAGATGCAAACGCAGAACCAGACGGGTTATATTAGTCTAATGACGATGATGACAACATTTGGTTTAGGATATTATGATTCAGAGGTTGGTCTATCGTCTTCATAATGCATGGACATTAATGCCTGCAGAGGAGCCTCTAGAGGATCAAAAGAAACCATAGCAACCTATAATTCAAAGTCGATGAAGACAACCAGCTTGAAATCGACGACGTCCGCCTTGTGGGACACATTGATTTTTTTAATTATTTTTAAATGAATGAAAAATATTTATTTTTTGTATTAATATGGACATTTTAATTTACATTTTATTATTTTCAATTACGAACTATAGTTGCAATATGGAAAAAAAATTGAGAATTTATTATTTACTATAATGTCTCTTAAAGTTAGAATAGTTAAAGATAAAACAACTGTAAACTTTTCTTATTACTAAGAAATAGAACAGTAAATTTTTATGAAGTACATTTTTTTTTAATTAAAAAAGGAAAAGGAAAAGTATAAAAAAAAACATTTTTTCAATTAAAAAAAAAAAAGAAAGGAAGAGTATTTTTTAGAAAAAGGGAACAGTTGAACATTGCATAAAAGAAAAGAAAAGAAAATATGTTGAGCGACGAACAATTAAAAAAAATCCGCCAGTCACATCACAAAAACTACCATATTTTCATAATTATTTTTAAAAAACTACGATATTTGAATAATTATTTTCAAAAGTTATATCTTTTCAATTTTTCCTCTATAAATAAAGTAGATTACTTTTTTTGTTATTTAATTTATAATATACTTATTTAAAATTTTATATGAATTGAATAACAACTAATGGTATTAATCTAAATTGTTTGATAAAAAGTTTTTTTCTAAAAAAAATAATTTTTATAAGATATTAAATCAATTAAATTTTGAAAATAGATGTGGTAAAATAAATTAATATGAAAGGGTAAATTTGAGATTGGTTAGTAGTTAGAAAGGCACTAGACTTTTAGGAAAGCTAAAATCAATAAATCTGTATCTAATAGCTTTTGCACATTAAAATAAATTAAATCGTAATTTTAGATAGATTTATAAATAATTTATTTTATCACATAGTGGAAGTGATGGAGATTTTTCTATGATCACTTTTTATACTTAGGCAATCAATTTATAGTTTAAACAAATTTGAAATAGGTTAGAATTTTATTTTATTTTGTTGATAGGACTCAAATTAGTGTGAAAATGACGTCATGTCAGAGTAGGTTAAAAATAAAAAATAAAGACGTAAAGCAAATGAAACCTAGAAAAGATTATTATTATTATTATTATTATTATTATTATTGGGTTCAATGTTTCGTTAAATAACAATAACGATAAAAGCATTAATAAATAATAATAATAACAATTAAGGAGTGAGGTTCCTGGAAGTTGCTTCATTTCCACTGACCAATTGTTGCATTAGCGTGGCTGAACCATTATGATTAGTCAAACCCAAAACTCAAATTAACGGTCCAATAAGATCCTTTAAAAAAAAAAAAAATTTAATTATACCATTAAATTTTGGGAATTATATCCATTTAAACCCTAAACTTTCATAACTATATCAATTTAAACTCTGAACTTTTATAAATACATCAATTTAAACCTCGAACTTTCATAAATCTATCCAAATACATAATTGAGGGTTTAAGTTGATACAATTATGAAAGTTTAGGGTTTAAATTGATACAAATATTAGTTTGGGGTTTAGGTTGATATAAGCTCAAAGTTCAGGGTTTAAATTGATACGATTATTAGTTTGGGGTTTAGGTTGATATAAGCTCAAAGTTCAGGGTTTAAATTGATACGATTATTAGTTTAGGATTTAAATTAATACAACACCTAAAGTTCAAGGAAATAAAGTAATATTTTAAAAAAAATAACTTTCCAATACTTCTATTTTATCAATTGAATCAACATTTTCAATACATCTTAAAAAATATTCATAAAACACGTAAAAATAAGAGACAAAATATCGTTAATGTAAATATAGTATAAAAAAATAAAGAAATTTGTTTTAAATGGCGAAACTACTAAGAATATTTTTAAGTATAACAAAAATGTCACGCAGTCTATCAGTCATAGACACCCAATGTCTATTAATGATAGAAGATAGTAGTTTATCAGTGTCTATCACTGAATGATAGTAACATTTTGCTATATTTGTAAATATTTTAGTTCATTTTCCTATATTTGAAAATTCATTTTACTATATTTGAAAATAATCCTTTTATTCTTATTACCTTTTGGGACTTTGATATTTGGACTAGTTGCATAAATAGAATTCAAGCCCAAAATAATAGAATATGTAGTACAAGGATAAAATAATTGCATATATAGAACAAAAAAATGGTAAAAGACTAAAAAACTCACTCCCAACCACCATTTTGCTCGTTTCTTCCTGGTTTTCTCAAATTAAAAGTTATCATTGATAGCAGCTACCAGTGATAACTGCTATCAACTGCTATCACTTATAGCTGCTATTAGCAGCTATCAGCTACTATCATGATAGCTTCTATCAGTTGTTTAAAATTATAGTTGCTATTAGTGGTAGTTTTGAATTTGAGAAATATTAATACAATATTGAAACATTAGCTTTTAATTTGCTATCAGTTATTAGTGGCTATCATTGATATACTTTCATCAATTGGAGTCAACCTTGAGATATTAACACTTAAGGCTATCAGTTGCTATCAATGATAGATTTATAAGTAGTTATCAACTTTGAAAGAAAACAAACAACTTTGAAAGATTAAGCTACACTAGTGATGGAAAACTATTAGTGGCTATCACGGATAGACTTTCATAAATGACCATCAACTTTGATAGATTAATACGGTAACTATCACTAATAATTGTTTATCACGGCTATCACTAATAGCAGCTATCAGTCACTATCACTGATAGACTTTCATCAAGTAGAATTAACCTTGAAATATTGACACTTAAGGCTATCAATGATAGACTTCTATAATTGGTTATTAGCTTTGAAAGAAACTCGATATATAGATATCACCAAAGTTCTATCACTGATATCACTAATATCACTCAAATTGTGATTATCAGTGATAGCTTCTTTCACTCAATTGGAATCAACCTTGAAATATCAACACTTAAGGCTATCAATGGCTATCAATAATAGATTTATAAGTCGTTATCAACTTTGAAAGAAAACCAAAAACTTTGAAAGATTAAGCTATACCGATGATGGAAAGCTAGTAGTAGTTATCACCGACAGACTTTCATAAATGACTATCAACTTTGAAAGATTAACACAGTAACTATCACTAATAATCTTTTATCACGGCTATCACTAATAACAGCTATCAGTCGCTATCACTGATAGACTTTCATCAATTAAAATCAACCTTGAAATATTATCACTAAAGGCTATCAATGATGGACTTCTATAGCTGGTTATCAACTTTGAAAGAAACTTGATGTATAGATATTACCTGAATTATACTACGGATATCACTAATATCACTTATATCGTGGTTATCAGCTATAGCTTCTTTCACTGATAACATCACTAATAAGATGCTAATAATGATCTCACTGATATCATGTTATCAATGATCTCATTGATATCATGCTATCAGTGATAGTTCTCTATCACCGATAACGTGCTATCGGTGATAGCTTCTATCACCCATAACGTGTTATCAGTGGTAGCTTCTATCATTGATAACATGCTATTAGTGTTAGATTCTATCAACGATAACATGTTACCAGTAGTAGCTTCTATCATGATAGTCACTAATCACCTTTTTGCATATTCTTGTCCTTTCCAAACATTTGTATGGCCGTTTTCTTTCCAATACCTCCTAAGGGCACTTATGTAAAAATGGCGAACAACCAAACCAAACCCTTCTTCTTCATTTGATTTTTTCCACTGGAATTTATTAGGTTTTTTTTCCTTTCAAAGATAATCTTTTCATCGAAAAATGACTTGACTGACCTCAGGTTTTGTCTATAAGTGTTCATTTTAAGCCATCAAGTCAACCATGGGATAAACTGGTGTAATCTGGCTTCAGAGAAGTTTGGACTCCAACTACCCCAGAGTTTAGACACGAAAATTTCACTAATATGGTTGCTATGGTCAGGTCGTCGTTTCATCAGGTTTACTATCTCTTTCATATCATTGATGTCACTGATATCTACCTATCGTTGGCTATCATTAATAGACTTTTATCAATGATTGTCAACTTTGAAAGATTGACACTCAAAGCTATCAATGACTATCATTGATAATCTTATATCATGGAAATCACCGATGTTTCTATATATGACTATTAATTTTGAAAGATTAACACTTAAAGCTATCAGCGATAAAAAGCTATAAGCGGCTATCACTGATAGACTTTTATCAGTGATTATCAAATTTGGAAGATTAACACTTTAAAACTATTAGTTTCTATCACCGATGAACTTTTATTAATGGCTATCAACTTTAATTAGCTATCATTTGTTAGCAACTAAATTATTCAGGTTCAAACAACGCTCTCCACTAATACTTCGTCTCGTGTTGGTTTCTCTGTTTATAATGATGATTGATCATGATTCTTTGATCATCAATAGTTACCAGTGGCTATCACCAATAGACTTCTATTAGTGACTATCAACTTTCAAAGATTAAGATTTAAAGTTATAAGTAATAGAAGTCTATCATTGCCTATCACTGATAAGCTTTTATCACGTGCTATCAACTTTGAAAAACCATAAATTTTGAAAAATTGACCCTTAAAATTATAAGTGATGGAAGTATATTTGTGGCTATTAACCTTGAAATATTAACACTTCAAGCTATAAGTGATAGAAAGTTTCACAATGACATGAAAACCATCCTAAATTACCAAAGTAGAAGAAGAAGCAAAACATAAAAATACATAAAAAAAAATTTTACTTCCACTAGTAACAATAGTAGAAGAGCCTTCCATAATTTCAAATTCCCCAAAAAAAAAAATGATGAACTTCTATATATTATTATCAGTGATAGACTCCCATCATATATATCTTTGATATCACTGATATCTATCTAAGTTTTATCATTGATATCACTTATACACGAATATTACTAATATCTACCTAAATCCTATCACTAACATCATTGATACATAGATATCACTAATATCTACCTAAGTTTTATCATTGATGGGCTTTAGTCAATAATTGAATAATATCATAAGCTATTAATAGACTTCAATGATATCAAAGGTTATCACTGATATCACCAATAAACTTCAATCACTGCAAACCCACTTTCTGGATGAGAAAAAATGGATTAGAAAAGGGGGGAAAAGGGATCTTGAAAGTCCAATAAAGCATACAGACCTTTAGATGGCAAAGAACCCAAAATCGAGGAAAGAAAACGAAATTGGACCCAAAAAGATGGAAGCGGAAGAAATCAAATAGGATGAAAATAGAAGAGCGAGATTGTTGGGAGAAAATATGGAGAAGAAGAAAATGGAAGGATATTATTATTGGAGAGAAAATAGGAAATTAAAAACTCAAACCATGAACATCCTTGTAAGTCTAGATTAAAATGATCGGGATGAAATCACACAAAATCAAGATTTAAGAAATTGAAAGAAGGGCAAAATTGGAAAAAAAAAAAGAAATAGAAAAAAAAAAAAAAAAAAAAAAAAAGAATAGAGCGGGCAAAATCTGTCATATACACAAATATTTTTGAAAAGTACTACAAATGTAAAATTAAAATACCCATTATAAATTTCCTTGATGTTTTGACGTTTAAAACATAAATAACACCAATTATTTTTAAAAAAATTTATTTTATCACTTCACTTTACTAGCTGACTTTCCATATTTTGTAAATAAATAAATAGGATTATTTTTAAATATAGAAAAATAAATCAAAATATTTACAAGATATAGTAAAATTTCAGAATTATCAATGATAGACATTGATAGACTTCTATCAGCGTTTATCAATGTACACTGACTATCAGTATCCATCATCGTCTAATACTGATAGTTCTAAAATTTTGCTATATCTTGTAAATAATTTTATCAATTTTACCCTTTGAAATAATTTTTCTAAATAAAATAAGAAATGAAATGGTAATAAATAGCCTTTTTTTTTCTTTTGTTGAAAGAAATTGTAGGTGAGAGACTTGAAAAAAAAAAACTAGTTTTTTTTTAACAGAAACTTTGAAAAAATTAATGAAATACAATTGGCATTTGGTCACTTCAACCATGTTCATACGTGCCTGATTTGGTTTGGTTTATACAATTTTTTTAATCCTATATTTAGTTTTAGGATATAAATGTTTACAATGTGTGAATTTTATTTCTATTTTGGTGGTTTTGACTTTTATTATATATATATATATATTTGTAATTTGGAATAATTTTTTATGGTCATAAACTTTGCAAGAAATTTGATTGAGTCTTTTTCATTAAATTTTGTAGTGCATTGAAGAAAAATATTGCATAGCCTTGTAGGTGATGGAAATCTACTACTCCATTTGGTTGAGCTGAAATTTTTAATAGAATTTGGGAGATTATAGAGAAATACTTTAAACGAAATTTATGAACGGGTTATGTTTAAATAAATTAATATAATGGTCTAAATCAAAAGTATACTTTGACTGGTTGTGATTGTCAAAAATATGTTATCGCAATTGTCATAGAATAGGAATATGAGAAGTGAAATAATCTTCGTTACACGAGATAATGATGTATAACAACATGAAGCTCATATATATTGGGTTTGGTATCAGTAAAACATATAAGAAGAGTTAAACTTTTGTCTGAAATGAAATTCATGTGGCTCATAAATCATAAGTTAAGATCAAGCAAAAATTACTTGTTTAATCTCACTTTTAATCAAGTCATGCCAAGTGGATAGTTCATATTATTTGGTTAGGTGTGTACCATTGACTTTAATTAACTATGTTAGGTTTCTTTTGTTAGGTCAAACTTAAGTTTGAGAAAATAATCTAATATTTCTAATTTTAGAATCTTAATTAAATTATAGTGTTTTTATTTTTATTTTTTAAACAAAATTTGTAGAATAAGATCTTAGTATAGTCATATTATAATTTGAGATAGTAAATCGCAATAGAAAATATTGCATGTACAAATAATTTTAAGATAAGTCCAAATTTAAGATACAAAATAATAAATAGTTTGAATTCACGTAGTCTTTTGCTCATATAGCACAATAATTTGGACTCCTACACTATCATTTTTATTTTGAGTAATAAAGTGTGAGTGACTTACCTTTTACCATAAAGACTAAATAATGTACTTCCAAGATAAAGGGGGACTTACTAAAGCTTATCAAAGAAGTAAAATTAATTATAAGGATACAAATGGTTGAAAAACTCCTAAAGTTAGCAAAAATAAGAAAAGTGCTACAAATGGTAGAACTTTTAATTATTCCAGAATGCATGAATACGTTTTGCACACAATTTCTCCCAATGCAGCAAATTTCTCAATTAATAAATATGGTTTTAAAGTTTTATAGGTTGATTTTTTCGGAAAGCAAACAACAAATCATTACAAAGACAAGAGAGTATTATTTATTTCAGTCAAACGACAGAGTCAATTAGGAAAATCATCCGACCAACACTAAAAATCGACCTCATTTGTTGTCCAATGAGTTATACCATCAACCACCCTATTCTAAGATCGTCAAATGCGACAAAACCGAATCTCCTACTACCCCACGAACAGTCTTTCACCACAAATTTCACTAGAGTTAACATATCTTCTTCACCTGTTAATAAATGCATTGTTGTCACGCAATCTGATTCTACTACCAAAAGTATATGCACAGTTGAACCCACTTCCCGTATTCTCACTGCTATCACACAAATCTCTACAAACAACACAACACTAAAATTGAATAATTTGAGAAATTACATAATTATATTTGTCAGTAAGAACAGATCTACCACACATCGTCTCACAATAATATGTATTATCTACTTTGGTAGCACCCTTTCACTATTTAAAATTTTAAGAAAGTACTGACAATTTTCTTTTTTAAAGATCACACCAGATTCAGCAAATAAAATGCTTGATATCAAGTAACATAAAATGTTCAATTAATCCTACACCCACACGAGAGAGAAAAATTGGTGGGTCATACCTAGTTAATCCCAAATCTTAAAATAAATAAATTAATTAGAAAATCACTAGAGTATTAATAGACTAAAGACTATAGAAAATCAACATAAATGAAAGTGGATCAAGATTCAAATAAGTCAAGAATCAACTAATCATTGGGTTAATAAAACTTATACACAATTAGGAAGAACACACTTCCTAATCCTAAGAGGATCAAGATGAACACTAAGTCAATTCTCCTAAATTGATAAACAATTATGCAAGATTTTGCCTTGGAGACCAATGAAATGAAAGTTTGATTACACAAAAGTTCTTTGAAGGCCCCTTCGCTTCAGCTTCTTAAAATACTTTTGATCGCTTATTTAGAATGAAGTTAAATAACGAACAGAAAGACTTTACACAAGACCCTTACACAATAGGGCGAGAGAGAGAGTCTTTGCATACCTTTTTAACCATGCCCTCCTATTATATCTTTATCTCCTTTCCTTCAGTTACATCAAATCTTAGTTGTGCTTCCAATTGCCGATGAGAGAAGACTTAGATATATAACAAGAAACAATAAGCGGAACCCAACTCCAATTACTTCTTCAAGTGAGGTGAGGTACTCTTTCAGTTTGAAAAGGAGTCGTCCTTTTTCGGTCATAATCAGTTTGAACACATAAATGCAGTCCACTTACAGTACAACTATGTTGATCAAAATGCAAAAGATTCATGATTTGGTCAGTCACTTGTCCTCGTATTAGAAGATCACTCACTCTATGGTTGACATTCCATTCTCCTTAGTCATAGGTGCTCATTTGATTTTGATTTGAATGGGTCAATTCTCCCATGTATATGGTCAACACTTCAGGTGTCTCGATGATACAAACAAAGAAAAGACGAATTTCAATCACGTCCCTTATCACAACAAGCCAATAGATGAGTAAGTTATTTTCACAATTCATATAAGAGTCGGACTGCCATTTCTTTGAGAGTACGATTCTAACCTCCCTCCTTGAAATTTTTCCATTCTTTAGTTGATCCCTTCTCCTCCAATCGAATGTTTACTTGTCGTTTAGGTCAATGAGTGAGATTTTTGCTCATTACATATTTGAGTTAGATGTTATTACAAATTCGAAATAAAAATTAATCAATAGGCCTACATTGCACTTTTTATAATCATTTTCTTTTTCTTTCATTGATAGTTGCTATTTCTAGTAACTTTTACTTAAGACATCAAAAGAGATTCCGTGTGGAATTATACATACAAACAACTTCCTCGCTATAACATCTAATAGTGGAAATCAAAAGATGTGGAAAAAAAAATGAATTGAAGCAAAACATCCCTTAATTGGAAACAAAAAATGGGTTTGACTTTATTACTTACAACCTAAAGGCATGGAATTATTAAAAATACAATATCATTACTCAACTAAAAGGAAGAAATAAAAAAAAAAAAAAAAGACAAATATATTTTTTATTAGTATAATGAAAAGAAAAAAAGGAAAAGGAATAATATCACATGGAGGAGGAGAGGAGAAAGCAAGTAATGGAAAGTACAATTGACCAAATTAAATTATACAATACAAACGGCCACACCCAATCAAAACCCACCAAAAACCCTTTTTTTTCTTCTTCCTCCTCATCAGACAATACACGGGAAAAGTCAAATGGCCATTTGGTCATGAACTGTTAGTGGGAATTATATTAATTGAAGTGAAATAGTTGAAATTCAATTTATTAAATGAAAAAAGACATAATTTTTATTGTGAATTTGCATAAGAAATTACTTGAAATTAAAAAATTTTGGGTGGAAAATGGAATCACTGTAGCTATTCTTCTTTGGTCCTTGATTGTGAGCTAAATTCAATGAGCCTTTGGGGTCCGCACGAGAGAGAGAGAGAAAAGGCCTGATAAAGGTAGCAATGTAATGTTTCTGATCCAGAGCTTTGATTTTCATCTTTCTTTCTGTTTTTCCATTTCTGGGATTTCATTGTTCATACCCATATCTTGGTTTCCTCTGTTACTTAGCCAAAAAGTTGAGTGGTTTTCGTTTTAGATTTTCCCCTTTTTCTTCTTTTGTTGTAGCAAAGGGAGTTTTTTGTTGCCAGTCCTTTATTAATCATTCAGGTTTGGTCTTCGTAACCCAGTTCTGTTTTTTTTCAAATCTAAGTACTCAACCCCATCTTTTACTTTTCAAACGTTTTCCCAGATTCTGAAAACCCCCCCTCTGATTTTCCGGGAAAATGTTGGGGTTTCAGCTTTTTTGATGATGGGGTTTTCTTCTCTTGTGATTTTACCCAGAAAAACTTTCCACCCACCTTCATTTCTCTCTTTCTCTCTTCAAAAAAGTTGTTGAAATTTCTCTGGCTCCTCATCCTTTCTTTTACTGGCAGATCTTTCGTGGTTTGTTCTCAGTTCAAGAGCTTGATCTGATTTTAGCTTCCTGATTGAGCTCGAAACATCTGTTACAGGTTTGTGTTTCAGCTTAATGATAGAGATTAATGGACTGAATCACTTGGTTTCTTCATGATTTTTAGGAGATGACTTGTCCTTAATGAACTAGTTTGTTCTTTTAGCTCATTTAGTCCATGAAGCCCTTCCTGATGTTGAATTTTGACCAAGTTTTTTTGTCTATGATGATGAAAATTAATGATTCTGTTGGTAACTTGCTTTAATTCCTGCACAATACTGTTTGATTTTTCTCATGTTGAAAGTGGAAATATTGATGGATTCATTTTCCATTTGGGTTGGAAAGGTTAAGTTTATATTTTGTTTTAGATCTATGTAGTTTTAAATGTTACTATTGTGCTAGATTTTCCTTTTGGAATTTGTGGAGTAGTCTTACTATCCCATGTTTATAGCCAGAAGTTTAAAGCTAAAGATTAGAATAAAGAGCCTGATTGAGTTACACTTGCTAATCTTGCCTCTTTAGACTTTATTGTGCATCCTAAAGCAGCTTTTTTTATTAATACTTCCAGCTTTTTTATGAATACTTATCTCTTTTCTTTTCACTTTTGGCCCTTTTCTTGAATTTTTTTTCAATCTTTTAGCCTTCGTTTACAAGATTCTGAGGCACTTTATGAGTTGCTTTGTATCCTTTGGCAGCCATAGGCACATGACAACTGGTATATAATCTACCAGGAAATTGTTGTAAAGAGGCGTCAAGATTTAGTATTATCAGTTTTGTGTAAAATGTCATTCCGAAGCATTGTTCGTGATGTGAGAGATAGTATTGGGAGCTTATCTAGACGGGGGTTCGAGGTCAAGTTGAGTGGTCATCATAGAGGAAAGTCCAATGCATCGTCACTGAATGATCTACATGACCAGCCTCCTGTTGTTCAGAATGGCTGCTGGGCCAGCCTTCCACCCGAGCTGTTGTATGATGTCATTCGAAGACTTGAAGAGAGTGAAAACACGTGGCCTTCACGAAAAAATGTCGTTGCCTGTGCTGCAGTATGCCGTTCTTGGAGAATTATGTGCATGGAGATAGTTAAAGGTCCAGAAATTTGTGGGAAGCTTACCTTCCCAGTGTCGCTAAAGCAGGTACAGCTTCCGGTTATATGACATTTCTCTTGATATACCTAGACGAGAAGTTTACAGGCTCAAATATTGGAAATTAGATACTCATTGTACGTTCTTTTTTTTGTTTTAAATTTTATAGCCCGGACCACGCGATGGATCTGTACAGTGCTTCATTAAGAGGGATAAATCCAACCTAACATACCATCTCTACTTGTGTCTTAGCCCTGGTAAGGAATATGCTTCTCTGCTTGATTTTGTGTGTGCCAATCTTTTCTTAATATGCTGATTGACATTGTAGATAGAGATACACTACCAGAATACTTAATTTTGGCATTATGACAGAAAAGTTTTTTCTGATCAAAATGAATTCTTGACAAGGTTTTTCACATTAACTTGTGCACTTCAAAGTTGTACTTGTTTTATGCATTCCTTCAATTGCAAGTTTATGCAAGGCGCTGCAAAACTGCTCGTTGATCAAGATTCAAGAAATTCTAAATGAACAAGATAGACCATGTTATGTGATTACTAATAGGCTTGTGAATTGGAAATTGCCTCTTGTTCTGCTGCCATTTAATTTGTTGAAAACCTTAAATCTGTTTATAATTCGGTACTTAAATGGTACAGCTCTGCTGGTTGAAAATGGGAAGTTTCTTCTCTCTGCAAAGCGTACACGAAGAACTACTAGCACAGAGTATATTATCTCGATGGATGCAGAAAACATTTCGAGATCAAGTAGCTCTTACATCGGAAAACTGAGGTGAGACTACACTTGAAGAACAGATGAAATATATTGTCTGATTCTGATTATTCTTATACATGCGTTAATTACAGCACTGAAAACTCACATTTTTGAGGGCACAAATTATGGTTTAGATCATATATAGTATACATTAAGTCTGAGAATGATTTCATATGTGATATAAAACTTAGGTCTACACTGTTGAATCGAGTAGTGTTTCCAGTAATGACATAGTACTGCAAGAGATTTTGTAAAATTCTAGCTGTCGAAAGAGAAACCGATGAAGGCAAAATGGAAATACAAGGAGGAGAATTTCCTATTTAACCCCTTAAACTGAATTTATGAAAGGTGTTGATCGAGCAACAACTTCTTTTGATAGTTAATTTTCTTTTCAGTTAAAAGACTTGAGGTGATAACTAGTTTTCATTTTATTCTGGTCTTCCATGATTGGTTTGATTCTATATTGGTGTGAAGTTTTGAACTCTTTGAGTTTTGTTCTTCATGGTGGCTTTCAATAAGCAATTTTTCCGCCAATCCTTGATGGGATTTTTTTTTTTTTTGGTATTCATCATTCATCCATATAGTCAAAATATCTTCCCTGATTCAATTTTTGTGTTTATTTCCAGGTCGAATTTTCTCGGAACAAAATTCATTGTCTATGACACTCAACCTCCATACACCGCTGCCCCGCTCCCTCCTCCTGGGAAAACTAGCCGTAGATTTTATTCAAAAAAGGTTTCGCCAAAAGTCCCAACTGGCAGTTACAACATAGCCCATATAAGTTATGAACTAAACGTCTTAGGCACACGGGGACCCCGGAGAATGCACTGTATAATGCATTCAATACCAGTGTCTTCTCTCGATGCTGGTGGCACTGTTCCAGGCCAACCCGAGCTCCTCCCTCCCAACTCTCTCGACGACTCGTTTCGTAGTGCATCCTTCTCCAAGGCCCTAGATCATTCCATGGAGTTCAGTAGTGCTAGATTTTCTGAAATTGGGAGGGCAGCATTGGATGGCGACGAGGAGGGAAAGATGAGACCTTTGGTTCTAAAAAACAAGCCCCCAAGATGGCACGAACAGCTGCAATGTTGGTGCCTCAACTTTCGTGGGCGAGTAACCGTTGCATCAGTGAAGAACTTTCAGTTGATTGCAGCTATACAACCAGCCGCTGGCGCTCCAACACCGTCTCAACCAGGCCCACCCGAGCACGACAAGATCATTCTTCAGTTCGGGAAGGTTGGTAAAGACATGTTCACGATGGACTATCGATATCCGCTGTCTGCTTTTCAGGCCTTTGCTATATGCTTGAGCAGCTTTGATACCAAATTGGCTTGTGAATAAAGAAAAGTATCCAAAGCTAATGCATATGATGAGCAGAAAAGAAAAAAAGTAACAACACCCCACTTTTATGCCTCTTTTTTCCCCCCCTTTTTTCCACCCCCTTAACTTTTGGATTTCACTCTATTAGTTGTATTCCTCTTCTTGTCATTTCATGGTTAGGTTAGTGAAATAGTTATTGTTGTGGCTATTGGTGTAAAAGTTAATTGTAACTGGGACATCTTCCCTCATAACAGCTCTTACATGTGCAACTTCAAAAACTTTGAAAAGGAATGAAGGCAAAAAGCCCTTTTTACCCCTCTCCCTCCCTCTCTCTCTCTATATAAAGCATAGACAATAAAGTAAAAAAGAGAGTATTGGTTTTTATGTTAAAAAGTTTGTGTAAAGTTGATATGATATGACTTCTTGAATCTCAAGAGATGCTTCTTGGATACAAGGTAAGTTTTTTTATTATTTATTATAATTAATAGTTTTCTTTTTTCTTTTTTCTTTTTTTTTTGAGATACTCATTTTAGGAGGATTTTCAAAAATTAAAAAAAAAAAAGTATTTACATAAAATAATAAAATTTAGTATTTACATAAAATAATAAAATTTAGTCTTGGATTTGGAACTTGTGATTTGTGGAAAGGGTTGTTCAGAGAATATTCTTGAAAATACTTTTTTTTTTTTTTTTTACTTATTAGAACAAAAGTTTGGGATAATTTTTTTCTGGAAGAACTGATCTTAATTATAAAATTATGAACAGTAATTTCAAACACAAAATAGTCTCTACTTTTACAAATCATTAAAGAAAGGCTCACTAAACAAATGTTTTTACAAAGTTCTCGAAAACAAGTGAACAGTGCCTAAAATTTAGTAGCTTTCCTCTAGCGAAGGACAAAATTGTGCTAATCAATGCTTTTTTTTCTTTTAAATTATACAAAATATTGATTATGATTATCCTCCTGGACTTTCAATATTGCGTATAAATTTTAGGAAAAATTTCACTTGTGTATTGATAGTGTTAAATTTATATTAATCCTCAGCCCTCCAAATTGTTTCAAATTAAAAAACAACATCACTAGTTTCTCTATTAAAATGAGGGCTAACTTACTTCATAATACAACTGATTCATGGTTGACAACGCTTAGTTTAGGAATTGCAACAATTTTAAACTAAGTTTTAGAAGATAGAGTTTTGATTGAAATGGCAGGAGAACCACATATCGTGATTAAAGTAATTCACCAGAAAAGAAATCTACAATCTTCTTTTACTACGAAAAATTAAACACTAGAAAAGTCAAACACGTCTAGGATAGAAAAAATCTAGAAGAGTGGAGTCAATTGAAAGCGTTAGTTTGAAGGTTGAAGAAAAACAAAGAAATGGGAAAAAAAACTATGAAGAAACAATTGTCTCAATTTGTTTGGTAAAAAAAATACTTTTGGTCTCTAAACTATAATGAAAGTGACAATTTAGTCCAAAAATTTTAGTTGATAATAATTTAGTCTTTGTATTTTCAAATTTATAATAATTTAGTCTTTAAATATTAATAAGTAACAATTTAATCATTGTACTGCACAATTTGTAACGAATTAGCTTCTGTTGTGAAAAAGATTATTACGACTTAATGAAACTTCTACACATGTAAATCGATTAGTTGATCGGAAATCAATTTTTTTTTTTTTTTTTATAAATTATAAAGACTAAGTTGTTAACAAAAGTTGACATTTAATGAGTGGAAGGAACTCAATTATTACTAAGATTAAAAGTACATAAACTAAAATTGTTACTATCCTTTATGTAATGTCATTTTGAATGCGACTAAGATTTGCATTTGATATATTTTATAGTTCAAGGTCATCCATTTTCATCTTCATTTTAAATAGTTGTCTAAATCCAAAAATTAAAGTTAAAAATAAAAATTTTAAAATGATAAAGAGTGTAATTGAAATGATAAGTGTACCACTATTTTAAATATTATTACTATCACATCATATTTTTCATCTCCATTTCCACAAAAAAAAAAAAAAAATTGTATGAATTGTTATTTTGAAACAAAATTAAAGCTTAAAATTAAAAGTTAAATATTGAAAGTTTAAGCATTATTGAAATTAGAATTTTTGTATGTTACATTCTTTTTCTTTAAAAAACTTTAATGACAAACATTTTTAAATTATTAGATTTGTGAACCTTAATATTGGTATTTAACAGGAAAAAAAAACATGATTTTTTTGTGCAACAAACAATGACAAATTTCTGGTTCACCGAATGGAAGGTAATTGAGACACCACCAAATGGTTGGTTCAATAGAAAACATTAAGATTACTTATAATTTCAGCCCTCAAATTTAAAACGGTAAGCAAGCATAACTCAACGACAATTATTATGTACTATCTCCCTTTAGGTTAGAGGTTCAAATTCTTATACCTCTATTTGTTGTGCTAAAAAAATGTAGTGACCAAAATTTAAATTTCAACACAGATTTAAAACGCAGTCAAACAAAACAATCAAGGCCATGTTTACTCAGGAAAACATAATAAATCAATGGTAATCTAAAAAGTGGATCCCATTTGATTACGTTAGGTGTTGTTTACTTGTATTTCGTACTCATACTGACATTTGGGGATCGTTTCCAAATCCGTAATAAAAAAACACAAACTAATTGATGAGAAAAGGATGTTCAATCCAATTGCATTTGAAAATTACATCAATATTGTTACCATTATCGTTACATTACAACATAAGAATTATGAATTTGTCACGTTTATCGTCATATTTACTATTATCGTTACCGTTTGATCTTAAATGGTAACAACAACAACAACGATAATAGTAAATATGGCAAATTCATAATTATAAGTAATTGTGATAAAAAGCAATCTAATTATGTTTGCGATTGTAGTCCATTACCATTGGTCTATCAATGGAATCTCATTACAATTAACAAATTTTCATTATAAATTGGTAAACATGACCTAAATGGTTCAACTCAAAATCAATTCAATCAACTCATGAACGAATGAGTTAGCTTCAAGATCAACACTTGGAATGTAAATGGATCAAAAATCAACTAAACATTGAAATTGATCAAACAAAGAGGACAAGTGAAGAAATACAAACTTCCCAAAATATAAAAGAATAAAGTTTTCTGATTCTCACCATTCCTTTTTGTTTTTAATAATAAGAATCAGAAAAAAGCATTGCTTTTGAATGACTCATTCCATGTGAAGTACTGAACAGAAGGATTGCTTGTTACTTTTAAACACACCTAATTGTTCTCTTTTTTTCCTTTTTTCTTTTTTTTGTGTACATTTTTTTTCTTTTTCTCCCCAATCATTCCAATCTCTGTTGAGTATAAAATGGCAGAGATAGAGAGTGAAGAAGAAGAAGAAGAAGAAACCAGTTAGAATAGAAAAAGAAGTGGGGGCAAAGAATCATAAACTGAACCCATCAAATCCACATTGCTTGGAACTCAGAGACTGATTCCTTGGACTTATCACTATTGAGCAATCCACCGACACCTGTCAATCATCGATATTTTTTCAATTTCGTCGTCGTTGTCATCAACAAAACAACAATATTTCGCTACGCACTAATTAGTAAGAGCTCACATCGAATTTCTTATATAGTTGACTTTCAATTAGGAATAGCATTGTCAAAACAACAACATCTAAGTATGGATCGTATTCGCTAGAGATAATACATGATATGCCTCAAGCATTTATCATATAAGAGTAATAGATGATGGCATAGTTTGGTTATCTTTAGAAATCTTTTTCTAAGAGTTATAAATCAATAACAAAAAATAGAAGCATGTTACAATAGTGTGTGAAATGATTAATATGTCAAGTCATGAATATATTTAACATGTTATTTATAGGTTTAAATTTCTTTTAAACATTTACTTTGGTTCTTTCTTGGTCTCTGAACCTTCAAAAGGTCAGTTCCAAGTATTCAACTTTCATACTGTAATTTTACTCTTCTTCAATGTTAGTTCATGTATTTTTTAAATTAATCTTCAATTTAGACCCTATTATTAATTTATTGTTAGTTTTCTCAAAAAAAATTTATTATCTATTAACATTTTCACTATAAATTTGAAAGCATATTCACACATATTGCATTTTCTTGTATGAAAATTATTATTCAACCTATTTAGATAGAAATATTAAATTCAAGATTTAACAAATTGCAAATACTAAAATTGGATACTTGAAATTTAGGCTAAAATTGAAAAACAAAGATCCCGTTTGGTAATCATTTGATTTTTTATTTTTGTTTTTGAAAAATAAGCTTATTTTATCCACATTTCTTACAATAATTTACATATTTCTTAAGTACAATGGTTGAATTCTTAGCCATATTCAAACAAAAACAACTTAGTTCTCAAAATTTAACTTGATTTTTTAAACCAATGATGAAAAGTAGATAACAAATGAAGAAATTTGGAGGTAAAAATAGTATCTATAGATTTAATTATCAAATACAAAAATAAAATAATTAATAAATGAGATCTAAAATGATATTTTAACCATTATTATATTACGTAGATGAATAGGGACAACACATGGTGGATGAAAGGATAAAGCAGTTTTGAATAAACTATAAATGTGAAAGTACTAAAAAAAAAGAAAGAAAAAAGCCTATAAATGTGAAAGGGTTGAAAACAAAAGTAGTTTTGTTCGGTCGGTATGGCCCACCAATTTGGCGCCTCCCTGAATGACCGCGTAAAAGTAAAGCAATTAAGCGACACCGTTTCCTTGAACAACGGTTTCTCGATGTTTTTTTCTCTCGACTTTTCAACCCTTTTTTTTTCTCTTTTTAATTTTAATTACTCTTCGGCTCCAATTTTCCTTTTCTACTTTTCAGTGTAATTTCATTTTTCTTAATTATGATCTTTTACATCCTTCCAGTTCCATTATAGTTTATTATTAATTTTTTAATATGATTATTTGGTGATTGTTATTTTTGCAATTTTTTATTTATAAAAACAAGAAAAGCATCCTCCAAACAATTATTTTCCTTTTTCCTTTTTGGAAAAATATACCATAATTATTTCTCTTCTTCTTGTGTTTGCATTTTTTTTGGGATTGAGAATTATTTTGGACTTCAGGGTTGGCCTATATATTGACTTTTGTACTTACTTTTGTTTTCTTATGTGTTTTTCCTGGTTGGTCTGTTATCCTAATTAAAGTTTGAAACTATTTGGATCATATATATTATAAAATAGAAGTAACAATTTAGTCGCACTCTAAAGGTACTCACTCACTTTTAATTCTATAACAATTTAATCATTTTTCTAATATTATATATATATATATATATAATATTAGAAAGTTTGAACCAATAAATAATTTTTTTTAAAGAAAAACTAATAAATAAGTTGTTACAAACTATAATTTATGGTCTAAATTTTTACTTTAAAAATCATTTTTAATTATTTGAACAAGCACTTATAAAACTACCTTTTTCTATTTTTTTAAGTTAAAACTTTTATTGGAGAGTATGTAGTTTTGAAATCTTCATATCAACTTTTGTTGGGATTAATTTACAGATTTTCCATAGATTTCAATTAATTTTCATTTCTATTTTTATCTCTATATTTTCTAATATTCTAATTCAAATATAGACTTATGAATTATATAATTTCCTTTTCTTAATACTTTTAATTGAAATTTAACTGCATTTTCAACACTTGTATATAACCTTCGACAAATATTTTATTAAAAACACATCTAATGAACAAAAAGATGGGTCAATCTAAGTTTTATATATATATAAAAAGGTATTTCAACTAACACGAAGTTTATACTATCAATATAAGATCAGAGATTCAATTATCTTGAGATGAAATTTTTTTTAAAAAAAAATCTTAAATAAATCGTGAAAAATTAATAAAACTAGGTACTACACGAAATACTAATAATTTAAAGCAATAAATTGATTATTTCCCCTATAAATTCTTCATTTTAGAGTTTGGTAACCATTTTATTTTTTGTTTTTGTTTTTGAAAATTAAGTATAATTCTTCCTATTTTTTATAATTATTTGCATATTTACCAAGTACGATAGCTAAACCCTTAGTCAAATTCTAAAAATAAAAACAAATTTTTAAAAGTTATTTTTTTAGTTTTTAAATTTTAGTTTGATTTTTTAAAATATTGATAAAAAATAGATAATTAAGAAAGAAATGAAGAGGTGGAAGTAATATCTATAAATTTAATTTTCAAAAACAAAAAATTGAATGATTACCGAATAAAACCGAGACCTTTTGTTTTGTGGGTCTATTTCTTTTTTCGTGGCAATTGAGCTAGTTTCGTCTAATTCTTATACACACATTTATTCTTTTATTATTTTGTCCAAGAATATATTCATTCATTACAAAGAATCTAAAATCTATCAATCAATTATCTAAAAATGTGAAGTACGTGCTCCATAATATTCAAAAGCGAATAAAATTTAGGGGGAAAATAAAATTTCAAAGCAGGGTGAAAATGGTAATTAAGAAAGAAAAGAAAAAAGAAAGAACAGACCTGGACGCCGGGCGAATCAAAGTCCAAGACGCGGATCCTGGCGCCAACTTCCCCCAAAACCCTCAGTTCCACTCGATCGTTTAACGAAGCGTCTCTGATCAGATCGGCGGCGTCCGCCTGAAGCAAATTCACTCGATCCACCGCGATCGTCGCCTCCACTTCTCTCTGACTGTGTGCCTCTTGGTAAAATCCAGGAACTATCGCTTTCCCTAACGGAATCCCTCGGTACATCACTGTAAACCTCGAATTACCGTATTTGATTCCGACTTTGTTCGGATTCACCGCCGTGAACAGCAATCGAATGTTGAGTGATAACGATGCGGAGGTCGTCGCCGTTGTCGCGGAGGTCGTCGCCGTTGTCGCGGCGGTCTCGGCGTCGGAGGAAGACAATGAGAAGAGATTTGGAGCGGTTATCCCCATGTATTGAACGCCGACTCGTTGGAGATCGAACTGAGGCTTTTTAGGTTTGACAGCGAGGAGAATGACAAGGACGATGGCGAGAGCGAGGAGAGCAATGAAGGAGAAGAGGAGACAGAGGCAACAGCAGCAGCCTCGGAAGGAAGCTGATGAGGAAGATGACGACGATGCGGTGCCGTAACCAAAATGTTGCCGACGAGAGGTAGGCGGTGAAGGCGGAGACGACGGAGAGGGATAGCGAGTGTTGTGAGCGTCGGAATTTGACCTGGACGGTGGGAATGGAGGAGGAGAACGGTGAGTGTTGTGGACATTGAAGGGAGCTCTTGAAGGTGGAGGTGGGAGAGGACGGTGGTGGTTGTCGTTGTCGGCTCTTCTTGACGGTGGCGGTGGAAGAGGACGTTGCGTGTTGCGAGGGTTCACATGAGGCCGTGACGTCATTTCCTCCATTATCGATTCTCTCTGGTTTCTTCTTCTTTCAGTGAATCCTTTACTCTTTTTTTTTTTCCTTTTCTTTTTTTAAGTGAGAATTACAATAGACACTGTGTGTGGGCTTCGGCTACTTTGCTTAATACTTAACTAAAGCCACACTCGCACTGTGTCTAAAGTAAAAGTTTCTGACCCTCCTCTTCTCTATTTTCCCCCTTTTTCTTTTTCTTTTTTTCTCAATATCTTTTTATTCATTATTATATTTGAGAATATTTCACTTTCACCTAGTCAGGTTAAACTTCATGATTGCATGCTCAAGTTAAATTTTCAAATTTTGGTTTTTACAATTTTGTTTTTGTTTGAATTTTCAATATTCGTTTTGTATTGCTGGGAATCATGATATAGGTTTTCATACGGAGTTTAAATGTATGACGTTAACAAAAATGTCTATAAAAAAAGTCAAATTATTTATAGAAATAGCAAAAAAAAAAAAAAAATACAAATAAGCATGGATCGATTTCTATCGACATATTAAAGATAATAAACTTCTATGAGTCTCTATCTTCTCTATCAAAGAGATTAAATTTTACTATTTTGTATAAATAATTTTTCTTATTTTTCTATTTTTAAAAATCTAACAAAAATTTATGAAAATTGTATAAACAAACATTCAAAGAAAAATATTTAGTTTAATAAATAAATATTTTCACGGTTATTATTTATACCACATCAAAAACATATAATGAAAATGGACAGTTGAAAATATAGATATTAGATCCAAAATATTGATCATGGCACTTCAATTTTTTTAAATGGTGTTATACACTTGGTTATTATTCTTAAAAATACTACAAATTACAATTACCTAATGAAAATACCAATTCACGGGTGAATAAAGATAGAAATGTTGGACATATGAAATTTAATACATGCCTAATCCTGAAATAAGAGCTTGATTTTTTAGAACGTTATGAAGCACTCCCATTTTTGTGGTTTAATTTGCCACCCAGCAATTTAATATACACAATTGTTAAAATAATTCTTTTTATTATTATTATTTTTTTTTAATTTTCATAATCTTTTTAAAATTTTATATTATTTTTTTCAAATCTCATTTATTGAAAAATAATAATAATTCACGAAGCCATCTCTGATTTACAACCATTTTTTAAAATATTAAAACCAAAACAACACAATATAATACATCAAACAATTTCCATAATTAGAAGTACTAAATACAAAATAAATGTAATCCTGAATAAGATTTAGCCAAATTAAAAGATAAGTTTGAGATAACTTTAAAAAGAACGCAATTTTTTATATATATATTTTTTAAAATTTTAACAAACACAATTCCTTTAGTAATCTAATTGGAAAGGACGATAATATTACATCTCCCCTAAAACTTTTGATTCAGTTTTCCCCAAAATCAAGAGTCTAAATGCTCAATTTGTCATATCAGCCAAACATCAATTGAATAACTTAATTGTAATTCAAATGATTTCCATTCTTATTTAAAAATCACTCTATTTGAAGAGAATCCTCTACCTTAATCCTGTTACGAAACATCGAAATTGGCGCCTTATCAACAAGCTCATTTTAGCTTAAGAACATACTCTTCCTAAAAACATAAAATCAAACAAGGCATCAAACATGTAATTTTTGTCATTTGGTAATATTGAATCTATAATAAATAGACCAATTTGTCAACTATTAATAGACCATTTACTCGCATATTAGTAATAGATAAATACAAATTGTCTTGTGAGATTAATTGAAGTGTGCATAAGCTGACCCACCAAACACTCAAAATAAAAAGATAAATATGAATAAAATACCCCTAAAACACCCTTTAAAAATTACCATGTAACAGAATGGAATAAAGAAAATTTCATTATGTCAATCAAAAGAAAAGGTCGATTAATATTCAATAGAAAAGAAATGGCAACATAAGTACGTTTCTGATGTCATGACTCGAAAGAAGTTGAGATATTTTTACAAGTCATGCCTCGAACAAACTTGGTGACTAAGCATCTACCAATTCTATGAAGGCTGTGAAAAAGTAGAATGAAAAAGAGTGTGTGGAACCCCATTGGTGCCATTTAAAAAACACAAACAATAATTTTAAAAAGCAAGAAGAATAAAACTAGTAAGACAAAGAAAGGACAGATACAAACACATAGGACTACTACGTGAAATCAAATAGGTACTTACAGCTTCTACTGCACAGTATTATCAGCTTTTGGACTTGCAACATCAGCTTCGGGTTTTGCTGTTTCCTCGCCCCTACGCCCATTATCTTCAACACCAAGTACGTCATCTATCATGTCATCCTCTCCAACGTTAATATCTTCCACGTCATCCTCGTCCTCGTTGTTGCTACCACCAGGGATATTCCTTTTCTTTGGACCATGCTCAAGTCTATGGGTGTCCAATTCTTTGTCCATGGTTTCCTGCAAATTCGATACATCGTTATTTCCTTTTCTTGCCCTCCTGGCATTTTGCCACCTCTCCAAGTCCTTCTCAACATTTGCAATATACTGTTCTCCTATCTGTTTCTGATACTCGGACAACTCTTCCCTTCTGGAGGTTTTCCACTCCATAAAAGCCTGAAATGCATTTTTGTTATAAAATGAGTGAATGGGCAAATACTTATGATATCAATATGTAAATAAACTATCCCGCTCAATGGCATCATCGAGATGCAACCCCCCACCCACAAAAGAAAAACCAACTTCACCTTTAGTGATGTTTTATTTTATATATCTGTGTGTGTGTCCCAATCCCCATTCTCTCAGTAACAAACGGGACTCAACTATATTCCGAGTCAAACAATTACATCAAACAACATCTCCCAATTTGATTAAAAGGGTACATTAAGTTCAAACTAAACGAACTTGGCCCTTGGAGCGGAATACTCGAATAGTATTAGGATCTCATAGGTTAAGGCAGTTGATTTGCAGAAGATCTCAAAGCAAAATTGCCTTTTCAAGGAAAATATCAAACTAGGCACTAACCTCGTCTCTTCGCTGCTCGGCCAAGGTTGCATCCTCGTCCAATGGTTTATTTGGCAAATAATAAATTGAAGGTTCAGTCTTTGTCCTGGAAAACACAAACTTCGTGAAAAAGTACCCTCAAAACTCAAAATGGAATTCTATTACTAAAAATAAAAATAAAATAAAAAAAAAATATTAAAAAAAGCCTTCAAATGCAATTTAAGTTCCAGCATAAAAGGAAACATCTACTAGTAAGGTTAGTATTCTTTAATCTTTTTTAATCAAAACCCATGAATTTAGTTCAGCACTATTCATGAACAGAAACTTATCTTTGTCTCAATAAAATGTGAATATGGACACTTTTGGACCAAAATTAAAAATAACCTGCATAAATAGGAAAGCGAGATCAATGATATAGCTTGGTAATCTCAGAAGTGACATCAGTGAATGCTTTCATGAAAATTAAACACGACCAGACCTTATAAAATTGCAAAGTTTCTTATGATGCTCGCTCCATCGAAGAAAAAGTAATTCCAACTTCTTTTCTTCTGCCTTGGCAGCCACGCGAGCTCTGAGCATCTAAAGAAGTGGAAGATAGAAGTGGTTAAAAAAAACAATAATTATAGATTCAAACCTCATAGATATTTATCTAATTTAGCCTTTCATTAAATTACAGACCAGATCTCTCTTTCGTTTCTCTGCAATTTGTTCACGCTCTTGTTGCCTCAATCTTTCGCTTTCCTCTCGTGCCCTTTGCTCAGCCTTTCAAAAGTTATCAAAAGGGGAAATCAGCTTCAAACATGCTAGGAAGTTAAATTTTTAAAAAGGACATACAATAACTCACTCTTTGTAAGGAATCCGATCTTCTCATAAAAGCTTCCGTTCCTGAGAGTTGCTTGTCTTCCTTCCTGAATTTCTGAAGATATATAAAAATACCCCCCACCCCCCCCCCCCCCAAAAAAAAAAAAAAAAAAAAGCAAATTATGACGGACACAGTTATTGAAACTAGGCTAATGACGGACAATTATGATATAGCAGCTCTTCGGGAAAGATGGTTTTGAGCAACATCTTCATGAATAGAGAACCCACACAAACAGGATAAAACTTAAAGACCTACAATAATCAATGTATTGTAGTTTATTCATGATTTCTGGCCAGGTAACACAATACTTTAAATGTACATGCATCTACCTTTTTTTTTCCTTTCTTTTGGGGAATGGAAACAAGACATTTCATTGATGTAATGAAAAGAGATTAACGCCCAAAGTACAACAGAACATGTACATGCATCTACTTAAGGACCTAATCAACATAAAATCTAGATTTACAGCTTAAATTTTATTTATTTATTTATAATTATTATTATTAGTCGATAAGAAACAAATTTCATTAATGTATGAAATTACAAAAGATGGGCAAGAAACCCTATCCAATGGAGTTACAAAAGACTTCTCCAATTGGGCAAAAGAGATGTATGATCATATGAATTGAAAAAGGATGTAGCTTAAAATTTATTTTCTCTAGCCTATCCTCAACATTTCAAGTTCTTCGTGCATTGCATTCACTTGCTCATCCAGAAATATCTATTTATCTTGTCCGTAGATTGATGGATTGCATGCATCTACTTCCTTTTTGGAATATTTTCACCAATATGAGTAAATGCTCGATGGCGGGGACAAATTTGTTAATTAAAAGATTGGAAACATAAAAGATACATTTTCTACCCTTTTCTCTCGAGTGCAAAGATTAGAGAATTGAAGCTGGAAAAATGGTGCAACACATGACAAATTTAACCCAATCAATCATTTTACACATACCTCTAACGTTCCCAAAAGCTGACCCAGCATTCTCTTGTTCCTGCTAACTAAGCTAGGATCCTCATTCTTAGGCAATATCCTTGGAACATTTTCTGCTGCTGGAACTTCAAAATCCTGATATAAATTATAAAACAGAGCTTTGAGACTTCCTGCTGTGGGGCATCAAACCAAAGCATTGTCTAGATGATTAAAAGACAGTATATATGGAAATTACCATCCTGGCTCCTCTTCTATTCCCATCCAATCTAAATGAACCACTCTGCCGTAAATGATTTTGTTTCACATCGTTCTGGAAGGCTGTATCACTTCCAGAAGTTTCTTCCCGAGATGTATCCTTCATTGCATCCTTTCCTTCAGCTTCTTCATTTATCTCCCCATCCTCCTCCATCTGTGCTCCAATATTTATTAAAAGGTAGAGATAAAAAGGGTAAATGTTAAACTATGCAAATGAACGACATGGCAATCATGGTTTGAAGAAAATTATGAGGCCAACCAAGCTCATCTTTCATGTTCATTAGGTTATCTAGCATAATTCCTAGCTCTAGCAACAAAACCCAAAGAAAATAAAACATTAAAAAATGTTAAGAACACCCCAGCTAGAAACCCAAAGAAAACAAACCAATTTCTGAGCCTCACCTTAACAACAGCAGATGATAGCCGCCGCTTAGCAGGAGGCTGGTCTTCAGCATCGTTCCTTTCCCCCTGAAGCGAAACACTCGAATTATCGGTATATCCTCAATTATTTACAGTGCAATAAAAAAACGAAAGAACTCGTCATGGTCTCCACCCAAATTGCCAAAGGGATGCAATTAAAACTAAAACCAAGCTTCATGAGGTACGAAATAACAAGAAACATAACGAGTAGAGAGATAATACGCGCGCAAAATAGATACAAAAAGATGAGATTATATTACAGGTCGAACAAATCCCCGACGTGGTCCATTAGCGGCGAAGTTTCTTGGGCCAGGTCCGGCAAATCCCACCCTCCGGAGTCCGCGAGGATCACGAAGCCGTTCTGTAATCTGAAACACCAGCAATGCATCACTGAGTATCGGAAAAAGGAAAGAACGAAACCGAAGAAGAAAATTTGAAGAAAGAGAAAAAATGAAGAAGAAAAAGGAAGGACCTCCCGTTGTTGACGTTGAAGCTCATCGATCTCTTTGCGAAGATCGTCCTCCGTTTTCTCGACGGCAGCGGCGTTAGTTCCCATTGGAAGGATCTTGTATGGAACTGTGAACAGAGAGGAGGAAGAAGAAAGTAGAGACTTTCAAGTTCCAGTGTTTCGCTTCGCCAAAAACCCTTTCAAGGAGCTGTTTTCTCTTTTTCTTTTTTTCCCTCGGACTCTCAAAAAGTGCGTTTTTCACTCTTTTGTTCGTTTGAATTCATTGCGGCCCATTTTGCCTAAAGCCCAATATGACCCAAAAGGCCTCAAACCGTTTTCGTTTGCTCAATATATTTGAATCGCACTTTTATGAAAAGTAGAGGGTAGAAAATCAAAACTCTCAACTTAAGGTTGATAGCATTCAACTATGTTCGTGTTGGTTAAAATTATCGATGAAATATGTAAACTTTTTATCAATTAGTTAAGAAGAAATGTTGCACTCATCTCCATGCATTCCATGAAGAGAGAAAAATACAATACATACATAGGTATGTACTATATATATAACAACAAATTTAACACACCAACTTGTGATTAGACATTACAACAATGAAAATTTGACATATATTAACTTGTGATTAGACACTTGAGTGAACTATAACAATGCATGTATTCGAGTATTTTTTTTCTTTAATTAATTTATGTTGTTATAAGCAAATTAAGATCTAAGGGATATAATCGATATTAAACATACACATAGTAACAAAACTAATAAAATAACAAGCTACAAAGCAAAAGCAACAAATAAGGTCATAACCAAAATCAGTTTTAAGAAAATGTATCAGTTTGAGTTGTGCAATCGAGGGCGAGACCAATTAAATGTCCAATGGGGCAAGCCATTTGCTTGCCAAGCCAGTAAATACACCAACGACTTACGTAGAGACAATATATGTAATCTCTCATTTCAATGCAACATAACAACCTCTATTAAGAAAGCTTATTGAGTAATATTATTTTTCTAGTGTATTTGTTAAGTGTTGTTTTTGTGAAAATTGTTTTATGAAGTAAAATAAGCTCAAACATTCAACCATATATTCAACAGTAGTTCACATTTCTTTTTCTTTACAGTTTGTTATTGTAACTATTTGTATCAGACAAATGTATAAATAAGCATCATTTACAATTTGTAGAAAAACATACAAAGGCTTACAAGAAAGCTAGTAATTTGTAAAGAAAAAATGTGACTTAGCTCTTGAATAAAAACTCTTATCCTTCCCGTGGATGTAGGCATCGTTTGCCGAACCACGTATATCATCGTGTAGATCTCTTCCTTCTCTTTTCTTTTACAAGATTGCATGTTCTTCATCTTCTTCATTCACACGGAAATCGCTCGAAACAATCAGAAAGAAAGAAAGGGTTAGCAAAGTATTCTGCAAAACGATAAAGAGAATGAGAGAGAAAGAAATTAATTGTTCTGAAAATCCCATCAGAAACAAAATAGGCATTCACTTCTATCAGACAAAAGATAGTGGGTTATTCCACGTGGTGCACATCAGCTGGAAGATCGTGGACAAAGGAGGATCAAGTTTTCTACCAAACCAATTTAATTTTGGGGCAAAATAACTTGGTGGATCACGATTTGGATCAGCAAACAGGGCCAACATTTTATCATTTGGGCTTTCCCAATTCATAATTTCAAGTGTGCAGACCCAACATTTTATCATCTGTGTAATTATTTATGTTATTCTCGATATCTTATATATAGAGTTCACTATTTTTTTTTTATCATAATATATAAATATCAAAACCTTTTATGACAATTTCATCTCTCTCTGTTCAAAACTTTAGATGGTACCAAGGTTAGAGTTTAATGACTTCAAAGTTTTTTTCCACCAATATTGGTGTCATCTTCAACAACATTCGATTTGATTTGTTCTTCTCAAAATTCAAAGCCAATTAATCCTTGAAGCAAAGTAAATACTATGAGATTAGATGAAGAAAATTATCAACTACGGAAAGTTAATTCTTGTTGCATTTTGTGGCATGACTTACAAAGTTTCATTGATGAAGATATTTAAATACTGGCAAAGACGATAAACATTGAAAATGAATCTTCTTCTATTCCTTCTCCAAATCTTGAGTATGCTTTCTAGGTTCTCTGGGATAATTTAATCACTTCCAGTTCTTTGGATCTATGGAAAACGAAGTGTTATTAGAAGTTCTTGATTGCAAAATTGCCAACGAAATATAAAAGAGTCTTAAAACTCGTTTTTCCTCGAAGAATGTTGCTCGTGTGATGCAGTTGCAATCAAAGCTAGAAAACGTGAAGAAGAGTAATCATACTCTCAGAGATTATTTTCAAACCATCAAGATTCTTGTTGATTCATTAACATTGCACATTTTATCTAGCTTGGAATGAAATATGATTCCACTGTTTCTGTAATGTCTGAAAGAGAGAAACACTCCATGTCTACAAAAAAAAAGTCTATTCTATGTTACTCATCCAAGAGAGTTGGATTGAAAGTCACGCCTCCATTAATTTAGATGGAACTTTACCATCTGTGAACTATGTTGTTTAGGTCATCCATCTTATATTACTGATAAACACATTTTTTATTCTTGTAAAATTTCTTACCCTCGTAATAAAAAATGTCTTTTTCATACATGTGTTGTTGGAAAGATTCATACTGTACATCTTGTTGACTCCATTACACAATATTCTTCTTCTTCATAATCAGTTGTTGTCGATTTATGTGGACCAACTTTTGTCACTTCTAAAAATGGCTTCCAATACTATATTATTTTGTTGATATATACAATAACTTCTTAATTGTTTTATCTTACATCTTCAAAATGATGGAGGGGCAGAGTTTCGTCCTTTTATTCCTTTTCTTAAAACCAATGGAATAACGCACCGTACTACTTGTCCCTATACTTCTCAACAGAATGGTATCGTAGAACGTAAGTATAGACATATTGTAGATACTAGTCTTACGTACCTTACATTCTCATGCATCTTTGAATCTAGAATTTTGGGATGATGCATTTTCTCTAGCAATTTATCTCATTAACAGACTTCCTACTATAGTTCATCCATTTATTTCACTTTTGAAGAAGTTATTCAACATCAAACCAATTTATTCATTTCTTAAAATGTTTGGATGTCTATGTTAACCACCTCTACAACCCTATAATCATCATAAAATTGAACCAAAATCTATCCCTTATATTTTTATTGGATATAGCAATGTTCATAAAGTGTATAAATATTTATCTTCTTTTGGACTTTCTATACATATCAAGACATGTCCGATTCTCTGAATTTTTCTTTCTAGCTTTATCCCATCCTTTTTTTTTATCTAATTCATCTAGTTCTCTTCAACTATTTCCTCTACTCTTTTAATTAACCCTAAACTTTCCTCATTTTTTGCTGCAAATAGTACTTTACGTCACTCTTCTCTACTACCTACTACCACTATGTGTCCTTTATAACCTACTCAATCTAGTTCAATGACAAATCCTTTATCTTATCCTCAATCTCAACCTTTTATTTCACCCACTTCTAATGGTTCTTGTCATCTACTTTGTTGTGATCTATCTTCTTCTTTACCCATGACTTCTTTGTCTTCAAATAACTGCTCTTCTTCTAACCAATTTTCATCTCTACCGACTTATTCTTCTTTGGCTCCATCTAATGATGATTCCCCATTACCTGCGTCTATTTCTAATGAGATTGACAACCAACATTCTATGATTACTCCGTTTAATGCTAGAATTTTTTAAACCAAAAGTGGTGCTGACAGAATATATTAAAATTGAACCACCACAATGAAAGATGCTTTGAAATGTCCTCATTGGGTCAAAACGATGAATACTGAACATGATACTTTGGTGGATAATAAAACATGGACCTTGGTTCCACCTCCAAATAATAATATCATTGGTTGCAAATGGTTATTTAAGATCAAACACAACTTAGATGGCACCATTGCTAGTTATAAAGCAAGATTAGTAGCTAAAGATTTTCATTAGGAAGTTAATCTCGATTATACAAGAACTTTTAACCATGTGGTCAAACATAAAACTATTAAAGTATTGCTAACTTTGTCTCTTGTCGTTTAGATGGCAATTAAAGTGGATATAAACAATGTTTTCCTCTGCGGTTTGTGTTGGATTATTTCACATTTTTCTTTAGTGAAAGGCCCATTAAATGGGCAAAATAGGTTTTATTTTAAGACTTATAAAACAATCAGCTTTTGTGTATTACAAAAATCGAGAGACAAAAAGCAGTGAAGAAGAATTAGAGAAAAACTTTCTTCTGTACAATAACGTATTTCAGCCATTTGGGGATCGATTTGTGGTCCGATCAAACTAAAATTTTGACAGTGTATTTTTGGCATGAGCGTTTTCAAACTGGACAGTGGAGATTTCATTTGGAGCTACCTACAGTTAGATACTGTGGATAATTAGTTGTCACTTCAAGTGAGACATTTTTAATTTTATTCATCACTATTTGTTGTCATTTGTTGTCGAGATTGTTAATCTTGAGATATTTATTCGTGTGTGTCTCTAGTTGTGACTAGGAAAAACTTGTTGTAACCCATTATTGATCATAGTGGATATTTTGACTTTGGTCCGTAGTTTTTCGCTCCACACATTGAGGGGGTTTTTCCACATTAAAATTCCTTGTGTCCTTACTTGATTATTATTGTTGTTGCTAGTTGATTAGTATTCTATTAGATTCACACAAGAGTGAGATAATTGATCTGAAAGACATAGCGTTTTATCCCAACAACTTGCTCATTGAAGAAGTTTTTAATGACAACTTCCTGTTTTGATTCTTCCAAGAATAATCAGATGGTGTGCAAACTCTATAAGGCTTTTTATGGACTCAAACAAGCGTCAAGGGCTTGGTTTGAGCAATTAACCTCTTATCTTCATTCTTTTGATTGCTATATCTTGGTTTATGTTGATGATGTAGTATAATCGAAAATTCATCAATTGGTATAAATAATATTGTTAAACATTTACATAATCAGTTTGCTTTGACAGATCTTTAAAAGCTTTTCTTGGAGTATAAGTATCTTATACACATACTAGAGAAATTTCTTATCTCAAAAGAGCTATATCTCAGATCTTCTCTATGAGACTAAGTTGCATGAAGCAGAACAAATTTCAACTTCTATGCTTCGTGGGTCTATTTTATTAGTTCATCAAGGTGAAAAGTTTCATGATTATCTTTATAGAAGTACTGTAGGGGCACATGGATTACATGTTCTATTAACAAAGTTTGTTAGTTCATGCATGCCTCTACATTAGCTCATTGGCAAGATGTAAAGCATATTTCTGTGCTATTTAGAAGCTACTCTTGATCATATAACATTTTTAAGAAGCCTGTTATTACAAGGATTTGATCTGATTCAGACTAGGCATCAAACCCATATGAGAGAAAATCAACTTCTGGATACTATGATTACTTTAAAGGAAATACTATTACATTTTCTTCAAATAAACAACATATTATTTCAAGATCAAACACAAAAGCAAAGGGATTGTTACAAGGGATTGTCCTTTGATTTGTATGGGTGAGAGTGGCCAGTTCGCCGGCTCATTAAGCCTACCATTTTAGGGACAAGATCGAGTGGGGAGCTGAGAACATAAGAATACAAGATGGATTTCACTCCTTCCCAACTTTAAGGTAAGTAGATGAATGTTTCTTTAAGTGGTGTCTCTGGGACTTAAACAAAGGACTCTATCCTCTCACTAGCCCGAGTAGGGTTTTCATTTAATGGTTGAACCATAAACAAGTTATTCATTAGAGAAGCACTGGTATTTAATGATACAGAAGTGACCTAGGGGTAAAACGATAATTTTAACCCAGCTAGTGTCACGAACACTCGTGAAGGACTTGCTGTTGTTGGTCTATATCCATGGACAGAAAAATATATCTACAGTGAGAATGGTATAGTTGCGGGTCTTTAATGGAGTGTACCCACAGTTAACGATTACTGACTAATGTGGTTAATGAGTTTAGCCAATTAATCTTATATAGCTGGAGCTTCTGATCTGTAGTTTCATGAGATCTAATTCCTAGCTCGTAAAGGGAATTGAGATAACCATGTTTTGAATAGAGTTTTAAATGTTCAAATTCACTTAGAAAAATAATATAATGTATAATGATACATTATAATATAAACTTTATATATTATTTACACTTTATAATAAAGTTAATTTTGAAAATGATTCAAAATTAATTTGTGGTAGAATTAAATATTTGAAGCAGTGCAAATATTAATTTAATATGAATTAGATTCATCTTAAAATTATAGGTTGAAATTAATGTGTATTTGATGCACATTAAAACTATAGGTTACAAGAGAAATACAACTGGATATGATTCATTTGTATGTTAAATCAAATATTTGATATTTAATTTGATAATTATTTAATTAGAGAATTAAATAATTATTTAATTTGATTTAATTAATTGAATTAAAACTATAGGTTGTATGAGATATGTTTAATTTAAATATGATTTAAATGAAATCATTGATTAAATAAGATTTAATTAATTATTAATTTATTTAATACAAAATTAAAAGTTAACTCCTATGTTGGGAGTTAACAGAAACATGGAATGATTCCCATGTTTCACTCTGTCTCTCTCTTTGTGATTATAATCGTGCAATTTTTTGAAGAACGCAAGGTGATTGATTTTTTATAGACACAGAACGATTTTGTGAACATACTTTCTCTCCAAAAGAAATTCTCCTTCCTTCTTCCTAGTTGTTATTTGGTTCCCACAAACCTATAATCCTCAATTCTTAGAGAATAAGGAGGAAACCTTTTTTAGTGATATTGTTCTCAATCCCAATTGAAAAATTGGTGTTTTTAATTTAGTTCTACAAAAGTAAGCAACGTTTCCCTTTTCTCTGTAGATTTAATTCTATAGCATGCTTAACCTAGTTTAATAATACAGTAGGCTGTTTATTTTTTGTCTCTGTAATGTTTTCTGAATTTCCCAATGTATTGGTATGTCAAAATACTTAAATTGATAGCGAGTAATGGTCCTTGATTCTTCCACTGTGTTAGGGTTTTCAACCATTAGTCGAAATCCAAAATTGGTCATCGGAGTTGGTCGCACGAAGGTGGTTGTTGGAATTGGGTTACCGGAATTGTCATCGAAGGTGGTTGCCAAAGCTTGGAATTGGTCGTCGGAGTTGTTATCAGATGTGGTTGTCGGAGCTCAAAGTTGGTTCCTAGAGTGTGGCAGCGATAATTGTCGACAACAGTCGATGGGTGGGGTCATTAAAAATATTGAAAGAAGAAAAAGATTAGGCGAGTTGGGATGAGTTGGTAAAATATACCAACTCAACTCCACCAACATTTAAAGTTGGTTGGCCAAACATTAAGTTGGTATATTATACCAACTTAACTCAACTCATGTTGGCAAGCCAACTACCTCCATACATATATATACCTACTTTTACCATAAGTATAAACTTTTTGGGCCACGTTTACCAAATCGTAATGAAAAGTGGCAATTATAACGAGTATGAATCGCAAATGTAATTGGGCTGTTTTGTTATCACATTTACTTATATAAATCTATCACATTTACTATTACTGTTACCGCTAGACCCTAGTGGTAACAATAACGATAACGATAATAATAATAGTAACAATAAATATGAAATATTCACAATTCTAATACTATAACAACAACAATATTCATAATGGTAAAGTAATGGAAACGATAATATCTAATAGGTCCTACGTAAATTTCAAATGCAATCAAATTGAGCATGTTTCATTCCTTAATTAGATTGCGTTATTTGATTACATAATTCAAAGTAGACCCCACATTTCATAATAATTGCATAATACAGATAAACAATAACAAGCGTAATTAAATGGGACTCACTTTTTAGATTACCATTGATATATTACATTTACAAGTGGGTAAACGTGATCTTAATGTAATCCTTAGATGAGTTTTCTAATTAGTTCCTAAATTGTGTTTATTTAGTTTCTATATGTATAAATATTTAAGGTAACTATTAAGTTTTCAAATTAACATTATTTCATTGGAAAGTTATTCTCTTAAAGTTTACTACTTATACAGGTGATAATCTTGAGTCAAAAGACAATCTTAAGTCGAAAGACGATATTAGTAAGAGTAATTCTATAAATACAAAAAACATAAGTATTTACAATCTATAGCAAAAAAATTGTCAAGGGAAGTGGAGTTTTCTTTCTTTCTTTTTTCTTTTTCTTTTTTTTTTTTTCAAAATTCTTAAAATATCCTTGCAATTTGAAATCTGTGTGTCCTCACCTATGGCTTCTTCCTCATTATTCTTCAACTTCTTCCTCGACGTTCTTCATCGAAGACATTCTTCCTCGACCATGATACAATTTCTTCCTTGATTTTTTTCTTTGATTTTCTGCGCGTATAGGTTTATGGTTCTTCCGCGATTCTCTTCTTTGATTTTCTGCATGCGTCCGACTATGGCCTCTTCCTCGTCCATGGTGTCGTGGTTCCTCGACCACGCTATTCATCTCGTGAAGTTCGTTTCACAAGATGAACTTCACGAGACAAAAGATAAAAATGATATAAAGTTGAGTTCATTGAGTTCGTTTCTTGTGAAGTTCGTCTCATGAAGTAACTTCACGAGACAAAAGATAGAACTGACGTGAAGTTGAGTTTGTTGAATTCATTTATCGTGAAGTTTGTCTTGTAAAATAACTTCACGAGATGAATTTCACGAGATAAAAGACAGAAATGACGTGAAGTTGAGTTCGTTGAATTCATTTCTCGTGGAGTTCGTCTCGTGAAATAATTTCACGAGACAAATGACATAAATGACGTAAAGTTAAGTTCATTAATGAGATGCATCTAATTGCTTTTTTATAGTTTGAATTACATCTAATGAGATGCATATTGTTATCCTCAAATGCTTGTTCTGGTATTGCATTATTGTTTGATGTTCATGTTTCTGTTCCATATGTTTAAACATATAACAACCAGTCTATATTCTATCATTGGTTATCACTCACTATTAGCATTCAATAAACATTGGTAAACTTCTATCACAGTCTATTGCTAATAGACAATAATGTCTATCAGCGATAGATAGATACTGTCTATTGCAAACCATGAAATGTGATATACAGTGATAGTGTCTATCACTGTCTATCAAGTACCTTTTTATATACTAAAGCACGACATCAAGTGTAAGTAGTCTATGAATGAAAAAAATACAAACTGTAAAAGAAATACCAATTGTAAGTAACCCTCAACTAAACATATCTAAGAAAACATATGTATACATTGGTAATGGTATGAATGATAGACAACATACAACACTTAATGTCGCATATAGACACTGATAGTAGTCTATTAGTGTCTATTTGTAATAGATATTGCTAGAGTTCTATTACTTTCTATGTACTTCTTTTTTTTTGTATTACAACATGACTAAACCATGAAGTGGATCCTATAAGCAAACTAAACTAAAACAAAACAAATATCAAAACATATACAATCTAATAATTAGCCCCTAGACAAACAATCAAATATGAAAACATATACAACCAGACCAAATATATATGAGAAAATGTTCCATCACTTTATATCATTGATAGACAGTGATACACTGCTATCAATGTCTATCATAGGTTTGTTTATACCTTCAGTTTTAGTTTCCCTTGCTCTATCTTTTGAGTTTTTATCTTTTTTTAAAAAAATATTTTTTAATTTTTTTTAATGATTCTTCTTATTTAATTATCTTTCTTTTGATGTTGCTTACCATTTGTATACAAAATTTATGGTTAATAAATATTACTACTAAACAAGAAATTAGAATTAGGCTTAATAACTATAATCATTCATAAATTGATAAGAAAAAAAGATATACCTTTTGAAGTTGAGTTATTACCGGTGTAGTGAGAAGAAAGATGCAGCAAGAAGCACAAGTGGAATAAGGATTAAGAAGAAGAGGAGGACCAAGAAATAGCGGACGAGGATGGAAATGAAGCAGTGCATGGAAAAGGACGTAAATAAAAAAGAAGAAGTGAACCAGCGTCGATGGAAAAAGAGGAAGAATAATAAGAATAAGAATAAATTGATTTTGAGAGAACAATGAAATGGAGAGGATTGGAGAATATGAAGCGTCGTTAGTTGGAGGCAAAGATATTCGGAGAAAATCGTGTCAATTAATTGTGGTTGGAGTTTCAGGTCGGGTCGCCGTCTTTTCTCTCTCTCTTTTTATTATTATTATTTATTTTTGCATTTGGGCTGGGGGTATTTTACATCATTTTTGAGTTTGGTTTGGGCTGTAATCGTTTCTTAATCTATTTTACAGTATATTTTTTTGCTATAAATTGTAAATACTTTGGCCCACTTTTCTATATATAAAAATCCCCTTATTGGTAATTCAAATCTAAATACAATATTAGTAATATTATTTATATATTTTTTTAATCTTGGTCATAATAGTTATCTTAGTATTTGTATTTCGAGGTCCATTCTAATTTAGTATTGTTATATTCAAATGTCTAAATTTAATCTCGTATTTTCAATAAAAATTGTAAACACATTCATATTTGAAAATTAGTAATAATAATTTACATTAAAGAAGTCCCAACATAATTATATTATTAAAATTTCAAGGGTGAAAATTGATAGAGATTTTATTTTATTTTATTTTTTAAATGATAACTTTAAACCAACTATAAAAGTTGATTTTAAGATCTATCATAATTATGAACTAAGTTTAGATCTTCGAAATTATATTGACTAAAATAATATTTTAGTCTTTGATTTTTTTTAACTAACATCCAAATAGAGATTATATTTATTTCAAATATTTTCATTCAAAATATGACATTATTTTAAACCATGGAGTTTAGAGCCCCTTTTATGAACTTCTTTAATTCCAAATAGAGGGTAAAAAAAAAGTTTAAAGTAAAGGATTAAGGCCAATCTTAACGTCGTTCAATTTCGATGCAAATGTCATGACTTAGAAAAGAAAAAGGAAAAGGAAATTCAAATAGGAAGAAAATAACTAAACTTTATTCATTGGATAATTATTTGAATTTTAAAATGTAAGTTATAAAAATTATTTCCATTTTTTTATCCATTCTTTTAAGATTTTTATGAAAACTAAAAAAATAATAGTTTTAAAAAATTTGTTTGTTTGTTTTTATAGAATTCAGTTAAGAATTCAAATGTTTAATTTAGAAAAATGGAGAACGTATTTGAAATACATTTCTAAGTGTTTAATGTAAAAAAGTAAGTTATTTTGGAAGAAATTGAATTGTTTGACGATCATTCAAAATAGTTTTTCAAGTGTATTTTAACAAGTTTTTAAGTTTAAAAAAAATAATTTTTTCCTTGAGTGAATCCAAACGGTCCCAAAAACTATTGTAAAGAAGTTGTCAAAAAACGTGTACATTTAAAAAAACTAAAAAAAAGAAAAAAATGTCATCAAACAAGACATTAATTATTAAAAAAAATGGAAATATTAATTATAAAGTAAAGTAATAAAAAAGAAAAAACTGAAGCTATCCATTGTGATTAAAGTATCATGCCTAACAACCAAAAATAGCTACAACTTAGCTGCTAGTTTAAAATGGTTAAATGTATGAGAAAAGAACCTTTAAAAATAAGCAAATAAAAACGTGCAACACAAACGAACAACACAAATAAAATGCAGATAATTATTTTAATATATATATATATATAATCAAAGCTTGAAATATCGATGTCGATAGAAATATCGAAACTTTAATTTTTTAGAAATTTAAATTATCAAATAAGTTTTTTATGGTTTTTAAATATCTATTATTTATATTATTAGTGATATTTTGTTGCTTATTTTATATGTTTTGTAGATTTTTTTATTATCTAATAGAAATATCAATTTACCTTTTATGTGTCGATATTGAACCTACGAAAACAAAATATAGAGATGTGAATGGAAATTTAGTAACGGGTTGAATAATTTTTTTAAAAAATTGGGAGCCACGAGAAATTATGCAAAACGGCGTCGTCTGAACTATCACAAACAAAGGAACTGAAACGAGCGACAAAAACTTATCCTAAAGCGTTGAGCGAGTGTTAGGATCTGCATTAATAATGGGGTCCCACTCCGACGAAGAACAAGATGAGAGAGAAAACAGAGAAGAGTCGATTTTCCCAGCACCACATTATTGATTTTATTGATAATTGATGAACCATCGATTTTGTTTTTCCCCAACTCCCATCCACCATTGCAGCGCCTCTCATCCACGTGCCAGATATCTCACACGCTCCGATTCCAATCCTTCGAATCTTCACTCCAAATTCCCTCAAACCCCTCTTCCCAAATCGTCTCTACCTCTACTGGGTCGAAATTTAGTTCGAAAACCGCGATGTTAGGCGGTGGTGTTGGCGGTGGAAGCGTTTATTGGGGAACGAGAAACGAGCCCCGAAATAGTAGAGGTCTTGTTGTTCTTTTCGCTTGGGTTTCGATTCAGCATCGTCACTTGGATAAGTTTGTTCATCTTTATGCCTCGCTTGGATGGAATTCCCTTGTTTGTTATGCCGATTTTCTTAATATGTGAGTTCTTTTGCTATTTGGGTCATCGATGTTTTTGGTTTTCTTCGTATTCCTGGAGGTGGATTTTGAATTGTGTTGGGCTTTTTCATCTGGGTACCTTCGTTCTTCAATTGGGTATTTTTGGAAGACGATTTCGCCGGAGGGTTTCTCGTTTTCTGCGTCGAATTTGGTTTTTGTTTGGGAAATTGTTGTGATTGACCCCAAGTCTATTTTCGATGTTGCTCGTTTCATGGTCAGAGAACGTCAGTTACCTTTTTGTTTTTAAATGTCTAACGTATTGTTCTGTTTCTCCTCACTACAATTCTTTCAGATTTGATCCTGAAAGAGCTACATCACTGGCGTTTCTTGTTATTAATGAGCTTGTAGAGGTTAGTGCCCTTGTTCTCTCTCTTATGTTGGATGTTTTTTCATTTTGACCTTATGGTTAATCTGGGTTGAAGTTGAACAGGGTAGATATGAACTTATGTGTGATGTTGAAACAATTACTAAATTGTACCCCAATTTTTTTCCAAAAAAAAGTACAATGGACTATTGTAATGAGATGGAAGTTTCAGTGTGTTTCAAATTATCTCATAAGATCCTTTTGGTATTTCTTTACAGGAGCTAAGACTGAAGCTTCGTCCTATAGTTTTTGTAGCTCTAAGTGGTGCATCAAAGGCTTGTATGTGCAGGGTTTTGCAGGTGACTTAGCTCAATTACTGAGAATTCTTCATTTAATGCACACATCAATTTTCTGTTTATATCCATATTGAATTAGTAATCTTATTGCAACTATCGCATTATTAATAAATTTACTTCATGAATTGCAGATTATCGAGGGAAGATGTGGCAGTCCACTTTACATGGTTAGCTTATCATTGTTTTGTATTCTTTAAGTTTCTCTTGTAAAAAAGTCTTCCTTGTGATATCAATTCGAATTGAAATCGAGGTGGTGAATGACAGTTTCCTCATTTCCTTTTACTGTGAAGAATGAATGTCAAATGATCAGAACTTGTGTTTCTGGGCACATATATGATTCCAGTCCTGTTGAACTAATAAGTGACTTGGGTGCTCGATTTGCCATACATCCAACTATTCTGAAAATGCCTGGATCATCTCAACTTATCTCCTGGCTTGCAAAAGGCGTCTCTTCTGGTCTTGATGCTCTATATCTCACTAGATTTGATTCACAGCGTGATGAGTATTGGCGGACATTGTGCTCGTCTGTTGTAAGTTTCCTAGTTTCTTTTCACCTTCCCTAAACTCGATTTCATATTCACAAGTTAATAAGTTTTCTTGCTCTTATTAGAACATTGGTGCTCCATTTCTCATTATGTGCTCTGAAAAGGATGATCGTGCTCAGTATGAAGTTATCTGTAATTTCACCAAGAGTATTCAAGAATTAGGGGCCGACGTTCAGCTTGTGAAATTCAATGGCTCCCCACACTTAGGTTTGTCTCAAACTGACTCTTTCCTTTGTAGTACTTCATTTAGAACAAAGAAGTGCCCTGTTTTCAATGTTATTATTACATTTTCAAAATTTCTCTTCAGAAGGATTCAATTCCCTTTAATTGAAACAAAAAGCAGCCTTTTAAAATAAAAATTTGGCTGTTGATATGGTTGTATTGGGCTAATTTTCTCCAAGTGATACTGTTCCTTAGACAGGAAAATGTTTATAATTAAATTATATGTGATATCTGTTTCTTGTCAGGTCATTACAAAAATTACCCAGCTCAATATAGAGCTGCTGTGACCATATTTCTCGAGAAAGCGTCATCTGTTTATTCGCACAAAATCCTACAATTTAAAGGAGAAAGAAGAGACATGGAAGGTGATGAAATGCCTGAATTGATATGTGACCTTCAGAATGCAGCTGTTAATTCAAACCAGAGTTTTAGAAGAGTGGCAGTTGGGCCAAGCGATCACTTCTTCTTGCCAAGCTCGGCAGATACTCAGGATGGTGGAGAGCATCCATCCTCACCTGACCCAAAAGAAAGAACATCTCCGCTTTCAAGCCCCCCTGGCATCAGTGCACATAGTGTCCTCGGTCAATTTCTCTTCGATGTTTGTGTGCCCAAAAATGTTGAAGGTTGGGATATTAAATTTCACGGCTCTTTAAACGGGCAACCACTTGCTTCAGCTCGCAGGCACTCACCTTTCTCTGGTACAAAGTTCATCCGACGCTCTAGACTATGACATAGATAATAGATGAGAGTTGGAAACTGGGCTTTTGTCTGTGAGTTTATTATCATCTAACCTCTATCTTTTGAGGCATTAGTAGCACATCTAATTTAAATTTTAGACAAGGAATCCCTCCTTTGTGGTAATTGCAAGATTTGGAGGTTGTACCTCATTAGGAATCTTTTCGGACCAAAGGATGACTCCGCATCACCATGGCCTCAAGTACTGGAAAAACCGTATGTACAATTTACAATGAGGTATTGTAACATACAAAGAGGTAGAAGTTTCAGACTGCTCTATTGTGTGATAGGGTATGACCGACGAGTTCGAAGATTGGTTAGAGATGTGGTATATTGTATGGTGATGTCCACATACAGTAACAGACTGTTGATGGTATTGAGGAAGGGATTTTTGTTCATAGGTTTTAGTGTACAGAAGGAACTGTAAAAAGGGAAACTCCAGTATGTTGACAGACTCTCACTTGGATGTTTGAATAATGTATACACTTGAACTGAACGAACAAGACATGTTGATTTTGAAGAGATATGTGTTTATTTTTTTTTGGGTCTTGCTTGACATATGGGATTTATATCATTTAACATTGGTTGTTGTTCTGGCTTCATGACATAGGATGTAGAGAAGGGGAAGAATGGTTAGTTTTGGTAAGGAAACAAGTTTGAGAGTAATGGGCAGATTGGGAAGGATTCAGCAAGTACTTGCAAAAGGTCAAGAAGTCATATCAACTCAAAATCAATAAATGATCCTGCTTTTCCTCTCTCCCTCTCTTTTTCTCAAACTACTTTTTTTAGGGAAAGGGGCAAATCTCCATCTTTTATTATATTGTTGTTTCATCTTTCATACATGTGGAATTGGAGAAGGAGAAAAAGTCTTCATTGTTTGTTTGTTTGTTTTTTTTTTAAATCACTTTTTTACTCTTTGTGCTTGCATGATTCAGATTTGTGAGACTACTAGTTTTTGAAGGACTTTTACGCAGTACAAGTGTAATCCCTGTCCTTAGGCAAGGCTATTTTAATTTCACTTTCAAGTAGGCCTTTAATCATTCAGGTCACGTTTACATTAATCATAATGAGATTCTATTGAAAGATGAATAAGAATGGAGATGTGAAATTAAAAATGTGTTTTATGAAAAAGAGATGAATTAGATTGTAAAATATATGTGAAGAAATCAACAAATATAAAATTACTTAGTAAAAAGGTTATATTTAGATACATTAATGAATGAGAACAAAAATGTATTTAAACATATAGTTTTCTTTTTCTTTCTTTCTTTTTTTTTGGACAAAGAACAAAGGGGCAAAAGCCCCACCAATTACAAGAAAACATATCTAGACATAAGCAGAGTAAATCATGTAGGATAAGACAAATAGAGAATAGAAGTCTTGCAATCCTCCAAAGCTTTTCGTGTAACACCATGTGCAAGGTTATCTGACTACGACTAATATGAGTACAAGCGGCAACCTCTAATGCATTACCCTGCTCCTTTGCCTCTATAGAGAAGAAAGAGACTTCAGAGAGATCAATAACACCATCATTCAGTAGATAAATAATCTCCAAACAATCTGACTCAACCAAAATATTTGAGATGCTTAATAAAGAAATACTCTCTAGCCCAGAGCAAATCGTTATAGCTTCAAGAAGCTTCACCTTTGACAGCGAGAGAAGAACTTACCAGTTAGACGAGCCCATCCCAAATTATCTTGAAGCATCAACCCAATCGACATGAATTGGAGCCTGCGTTCCAAGTAGCATCCGTGTTCAGCTTCCAAAAGAAACTAGAGGGGGCTGCCATCTATTCAACATATGGTGAGATTAGGATAGATTGCACCTTTGCCTTTACCATAAGATCTAGCATCAACATCATGAACCTCAAGAATATGTTTGACTATGGAATAGCAAATAGACTCAACATCAGCATTCTACCTTTGGAACACCATCTTGTTCCTAGCTTCCCAAATATGCCATGCAATTATCACGATCCTATCCAAGTCCATAGTAGACACAAAAAAAAATCTAGTGTCATAAGTCCTGATAGGTCCATTGAGGACTATGATCCCAAAGAACATCAATATTAGTTGAGATAAACCTACATCAGATCTCTCTGAAAATCGATCACTCCAATACAATACGTGTTGCGGTTTCCACCTGTTTCCTACAAAACATATACAAAACATTAGAATATACTCCCTTTTTAGCAATATTAGATTCGGTAGGGAAAATGTATGGGATAATTCTCCAACAACGGATCTTTGCCTTAGGGGGTACTTTAGTCTTCTAAAGAGATTTCCATAAAGACTTAGAAGCATTCCTTACAGACGAAACTAGCTGCATTCGAATTAGCAAGATTTAATCCTAAAAAGTAAGTGCTTTTAAAGGTGAAAACTCCCTGTTTATCAAGGTTCCAAATTATCTCATTATCATGGCGCCCTCTTAGTCGTTGTATTTGAAGGATAGTGTAAACATCATCATTAATGAATCTTGATTGGATTAGCTCCTCGTTTTAGTCTCCATTGTCGGAGAAGAGATATGCAACATTTCTTCTTTGTAAATCAGGATGAACCTATATAGGTACCTTGTTTTCCTCCCTCGGAAGCCAAGGATCACTAGAAATTTATATAAACTATCTGTTTTCCACCCGCCATCGATAGCATTTCTTAAACAAAGATATTCCCCATAGGATGCTCCTCTAAGCATAGGAAGAGTTATGACCTAGACCTATATTTAGAAAATTTTTAGTTTTGAAATTACCTCAGAGTACCTTAGTAAGTAAACTGTTAGGTTGCCTAATGATACACTAGCTTTGCTTAGCCAACATAATCAATTGAAGATATGCAAGTCGCGGAAGTTGAGACCACCATCCTTTTTCTTGACACACATGCTAGACCAATTGCGCCAATGTATTTTGGCTTTGTCGCTAGCTGATCCCACCAGAACCTTACGAAAATTTGGCAGATCTCCTCACACAAGCCTTTTGGAAGCTGAAAACAACTCATCGTATAAATCACGAATGCTTGAGCCACCGCTTTAATCAACACTTCTTTGCCACCAGTAGAGAAGAATTTCTCCTTCCATCCTTGAATGACCTTCCAGACACGCTTTTTAATACTCCAAACACCTCACTTTTGTTTCTTGAAATTTGGGATGAGAGGCTTAAATATCACCCCAACGATGCCGTGAATTGAATCCCAAGTCCATCCTATATGTCTGGATAATATATGGTCTAGTGTTCTTGTTAGGCTTTATGCCCTAAAACGCGTAGATAGTAAATGTTATCAATTGATCATCATCAATAAAGAGTTATCAATGTTAATCAATAAATGTTATTGATTATGTTGTATTCTATTTTGTCTTAATAACCTTAAATTCAATAAACTAACATCCAAGACTGGCTTATGAGTCTTGAACTGTATGTGGAGACATATAGGGATCAATGTTCAAGCTACAACCTAAAGGATCTATAGTATAAGGATAAGGTTGGGTACCTTGTCCTGATGACACTATGGATACGACCCACTTTGTATTTGATACAAACGCAATGATCTAACGCGTCTGTGTAGATGACACGCAAACGGGGGTATTCTATGAAATAAGTTTGCATAAGACTGGACCACGAAATAGTACCTACTAGATGTAATGCCATTAACTAGTTTGGTTCCTATTTCAATTGGATGACTTAGGCAATTTAGTCTTAATCCTGAGTGTATTATGAACTCCTTTTCACGAGGGATTGTCCTTTAATTTGTATGGGTGAGAGTGGCTAATTTGCCAACTCAATAAGCCTACCATTTTGACGATAAGACCAAGTGAGGAGTTGGGAACATAATAATACAAGATGGAATTCATTCTTTCTCGACTTCAGGGTAAGTAGATGAGTGTTCCCTTAAGTGGTGTCTCCAGGACTTAAACAAAGAACCCTACCCTCTCATTGGCTTGAGAGGGGTTTTTGTTTATTGGTTGGACCATAAACAAGTTATTCATTAGAGGAACACTAATACTTAAGGATATAGAGATAACCCAAGGGTACAATGGTAATTTGACCCAATTGGTGGTATGGACACTCATTAAGGACTAATTTGCTGTTATTAGTCTATATCCACGAACACAGAAATATATCTACAGTGAGAAAAGTGCAGCTGTGGGTCTTTAGTGGAGTGTACCCACGGTTAACGAATATTGATTAATTTGGTTAATGAGTTTAGCTAATTAATCTCATATCGTTGGAGCTTAAGATCTACAAGTCCACTAGATCTCCTTGTTAGCTCACTAAAGGATATTAAAGATGAATGATTTGAATTGTTCAAATCAATTTGAGGAAATTGTTTATTAATGTGATTAATATGTAATTGATTATGGATGTGATCTATAATTTAAATTAAGTTGGAGAGAAATATTTGAATGAGATTCAAATATTTAATTCAAGTGAATTAGATTCATAAAGAATCAATTAATTAAATTAATAGAGAGGTGATGCACATAAACATACGATGTTTATTTATGTTAATTAGATATACACGTTAAATTAGATTTAATGTATAGATGGTTATTTAATTAATGTGCTAATTAATTAAATAAATGTTATTTAATTAACTGAGCACAAGGGTAAATTGGGAAAGACTTAGAGAAGAGGTTAACCCTTCTCCATATAAATTCTTCCTTGTGGCCCTTTTAGAGTAAGATATTCATTTTGGTGAGGTTTACCCTAGCCACCAAAACACAAATCCTTTCTTTATTCTCTAGAAAAAATCTCTCTATCTCTTCCTCTTCCAACTAATTGGATACCACCTACCATTCTATTTGAATCCTTGAGAATAACAAGATTATTCTCACGATTGTGTTCAAGTTCCATCAAGAAGAAGTTTATTCCAAGATCGAGAGGATTTTTCGTGGAGCTCGGGAATCTTCAAAGGTAAGAATGGTTCTCTCTTAGTTTCTTTTCTCCAAAGCATGTTATTTCATATATTTATCCTTCATATGTTTTGTTTTAAAACATTGTTTTTGTTTCTTCAAAAATTGATTTTTGAGATGCAAGGTATTCACATACTTTCACTCGGGATTTGATCTCTACAATTAGTATCAGAGCCAACTTCTTGCATCTTTGTTCATTGTATTTTGAAACAAAAATTAGTTTAAAGGTGGAGTTTTAAATCTGCATTTTGAAAGAATCTTTGTTCATTGTATTTTGAAACAAAAATTAGTTTAAAGGTGGAGTTTTAAATCTGCATTTTGAAAGAAGGTTTGCAAGATTGGATGTTTTCAATTTTGGCACTTAGATCACTTTTAATGTGATTAAAATGTAAGGGCCTATTGTTTTTTTGGGCATTTAATTTTTGCTCCGAGTTTGTAAGTTCATGTTGACCATAAGAGCAAGTGTTGTTGAAGAGATCAGGAAAAATAGAGGTGTTCGGGCATAATGCAAAGGAGTTGTAGTGTCGTGACGCTGCTCCTCGGCGTTGTGATGCTACGAAGTTTGACGGAAGCTGGCGGCGCGCGCGAGCTTAAGGAGTGCTGAACTTTTTTTGACCTAGTTTTTTTTTTGTTAATTATAGGATTAATTAATTAAATTGATATAAAATTGATATTAATTTAATTAATTAATTTTTCATTAGGGTGCCAAAATTAGTCCAATTTTTTCCGTTTAAATTAATTTAATTATGCATTGGATGTATGTTTAGATTAATGTTTGAATTCATATTACATATTGTATGCCATATAGATTCAAAAAATCGTACTTAAGGATAAACATGTTCATGCATCATAATTAAATATAAGGGTTATATTTTATGGATCCATGACTGAATTAGCATACTCATGCATCCCATAAATATAATTAATATTTGAATCATATTCAAATATTTAATTCCTCTCAACTTATTTATGGTATTTAATATAAATCATATTTATATTAAATTTAATTACATGAATCTCATTCATATAATTAGTATTTAAATTATATTCAAATTCTTCTCATATTACCTTATATTATAATGTATCAAATACATTATATTAATTATATTACATATATAATTAATTTAATTAATTATATCATATATAATTAATTCCCTCAATTAATTTGAACACTTCAAATTAATCCAAAAATAATTCTCAATTAAATCCCTGTTGAGCTATAGAGGGACCTTATGGACATGTAGATTGAAGCTCCAAGGTACTTGGATAATTAATTAAACTCTTTAATTAAATTACCCAACATCCGTTAGCTGTCGGTTATTCTACTAAAGACCGACAGGTACACTCTTCGCACTACAAATAAATTTCTATCTCCATTGGTTATAACCAATCAACAGTGCGATGCCCCTTCACAAATTGCTCATAAGTACAACTGGGCCAAAATTACCGTTTTGCCCCTATAGTTGCATCTAACTCCTTAAGTACCATTAATATCTCTAATGAACAATAAGTCATAGTCCAACTAGAACCAAGTCCCTCTCAGACTAGGAGAGGGTGTGGCCACTATGTTCAAGCTCCAGAATCAGCCCTTAAGGAAACAATTTATTTACTTGACCCTGCATCGGAGAATGAGTGAATTCTGTCTCGTGTAGCTGTGTTTCCAACTCCCTAGTCAGACGAATACCCAAAATGGTAGGCTTATGAGTTAACAATCTGGTCACTTTCACCCATATAAATCAAAGGACCGCCTTTATGAGCAGGAATTCACAACTCACTTAGGATTCGAGTCATGTCACCTATGGTCATCCAAGTGAAATGTAAGTCTCTATTATTAATAACGTTACATAAAGAGACTAATCATTTCGTGGTCCGGTCTTATACAAACTCTTTGTATAGGATACTCCCCTCACATGTCTCCACATGAATGATCATGATCATATCATTTGTAACACTTTACAACACTTGTAACACCTACAAAGCGAGTCGTGTCCGTAGTGTCACCAGGATAAGGTATCCAATCTTATTTATCTATTACAGACCGTTTAGGTTATTATTTAAACAAGATTCACTTGTGTCTCTACATATTTGTTTAAATTACATAAAATAACCTAGGATCTTAGTTTATTGGATTGAGTATGTGTTGATAAAATAACACTTATTTTATTAACAACAATATGTTTATACAAAGTTTACAAACTACGATATTACAAGGACATTTAGGATACCAATCCCAACAGTACCTTTGGGAACCGAAAATGAGAGGGTCACACTTACGGGATGAATTAAGCTAGTTAATGAATCCTTGACCAAAAAAGGGTAGCTATAAACTATAGGAATCAGAGTTATTTCGGTATTAGTGATTAGTTAAGATTGTCTCAATTCAGGGGAGGAGTAGTTGATCACCCTTTAGTGGCTGTTGCTCTAAACCTCTGAAGTATCGTTACAAAAACTAAATTAATAGTTTAATTAGGGTTTTATGATTACACGTGATTTTTGCTAAACTGATTGGATAATTAAGTAATAGGTTAAGAAAAATATAACCAATACGATCAATTGTTTGTTATTCGTTTCAACATATTTTCTAGAATCATTTACTTACTTAAAAACAAAAAATTAACCATTGAAACCTATGCAATGTTGAAATCAAACTTGAATACGATTCTGGTTATTGATGATTTGCGGTTCGTCTTGACGGAGGAATGTCCTTCAGTCCCTGCTCGCAGTGCATCCTAAACATTGAAAGATGCTTGTGATCGTTGGACGAAGGCCAATGACATCGTCTGAGTCTACATCTTGGCAAGTCTGGCTGACGTTCTTACCAAGAAGCATGAGGTCATGAGGTTGGCATGTCAGACCTGATGATCTAGTTCAATGTTGTCGAAATGAATAGTACGGTCGTTGACGAGCAGAGTCAAATGTCTTTTATTTTGAAATCTCTTCCGAAGAGCTTCCTTCAATTCCATAGCAAAGCAGTTATGAACAAAATATAATACACCATAATTTCACTTCTTAATGAGTTACAGGCTTATCAGTCCCTTATGAAAGGTAAGAGACTGGTAGAAGAAGAGGCAAATGTTATCCATTCCAAGAAGTTCCACAAGAGTTCATCCTTGGGAACCAAGTTTATTCCTATATCCTCTGGTCCTAAGAAGATCCAGAAAAAGAAATGAGGGAAGGGGAAGGCTCCCACTGCTGGGAAAGGCAAGGGTAAGGCCAAGGTGACCGACAAGGGCAAGTACTTCCACTACAATGTGAATGGTCACTAGAAATGCAATTGTCCCATGTATCTCACCGAGAAAAAGAAAGAGAATGAAGGTAAATATGATTTACTAGTTCTGGAAACTTGTTTAGTGAAAAATTACCAAAATGCTTAGATATTTGATTTGGGAGCCATTAATCACATTTGTTCCTGGGAATTAATTCCCTCTAGCAGCTCGAGGAGGATGAAATGATGCTCAAAGTTAGAACGGGAGATGCCATTTCAACTTTGCAGTGGGAACTGCTAAGTTGTTTTTTGGAAATAGATTTTTGTTTTTAGAAAACTTATACATTGTTCCTAAAATGAGAAGGAACCTTGTTTCTATTTCCTATTTAATTGAACAATTGTACTCGATTTCCTTTTCATCTAATGAAGTGTTAATTATGAAAAATGGTGTGTCTATCAGTTTAGCTAAACTAGAAGACAACTTATATGTGTTAAGACCAACTGAATAAAAAACACTTTTAAATAATGAGATGTTTAAAATTGCAAATACTTAAACAAAAAGTCGAAGAATTTCTCCAAGTAAATCTTGATAGGATCGTTAGATTGATAAAGAATGGACTTCTAAACAAGTTAGAAGATGATTCATTACCTCCGTGTAAATTCTGTTTTGAAGGGAAAATGACTAAAAAAACTTTTAGTGGAAAATGTTATAGAGCCAAAGAGCTCTTAGAGCTCATACATTCGGATCTTTGTGGTCCAATGGATGTAAAGGCTAAAGAAGGGTATGAATACTTCATTTCTTTCATAGATGATTATTTGAGGATGGTTACTTATTGATGCGTTGTGAATATGATGAAATAATGGTGTATATTGCGATGGTGGTGTATGCATTGTACATGCAAGTTTTCCTAGCAAAATCCAAGTATAAATCCTACTAGGTTGCTTGGTAAGCTCAGGGTCGAACATAGGGACTATGAAGACAGTATGCGATGGTAATTTTAGATTCCTTTACGGTAACAATCAAAACAATAAGTTGGTTAGTATGTTCGTTTAAAATATAAATCCTATGCGAGGGAATTGAAGAAAGAGTTGATAACAGCGAAAGTAACAATGAGTATGCGGGAAAGGGGTTGAGAAGGGATTTAGCTAACACTTCCTAAGATTGCGTTCAAGCTATGCGATCATGCTACACACACATAACAGCAAATCATCTTCCAAAGCAAATGCCACAGTTCCTATTTCCAGGACGCATGCGACGTATACGATGATGTCGATAAGACTTATTCCTAAGTCTCTATTCTTGTCTATGCGATGATGAATGATGCACACATACACAAGGTGACTGCATACTATCATATCCTATCTCTAAGGTGCATGCAATGTGTTAATAGTAAACAGAACTTATTCCTAAGTTTCTATCTCTTACTTATGCGGTTCTAATATGACTTTCCTGAGCTTAGATTCTAATATGACTTTCCCAATCCTAGATTCTATCCTTAGACGACCCTCTTGAGCATCTCTAAAGGACGAATGACGCATACATAATGCAAGATGATCGCATAAAATGAAGATCTCAGGTTATGTTAGCTAAGTGCTTTTCAACCCATTTGGAAGTTTAATTACTCATGCATAATGTAAAGAGAGTGAACAGATGTAGAGATGCAAATTCCATTTTATAATTAGAATCAGGGTACAAAATGAAAATGGAAAGTAGGGATAGTGAGCCTGGTAGCAATGTCTTGCTTCCCAAGGCTTTTACACTGTGTTTTTCTCTACTCTACCCAAAAGAATGTTCTTGCTTCCACAAGAGTCGGTCGTCTCTCTGTTTGCAGCGCCTCCTAGCAGTCTTCCGAGCTTCCTAGGAATGATCTCTCGGCGTCCTCAATTCTTCACTCGCCTCCGCCTTCTAAGTGTAAGAAAACTATGAACAACAGCTAACTATCTTCTATATGGCGAACTCTCTATACGACCAATCCCTTTTATCGATGGTGGCCTTCGGTATTTATAGAGATCAAGGTGAAGAAACTTTTCTCTCAAATGATTGCACTGATGGAATGTCATTAAATCTCTCTGTCTGATGCACCAATTAATTGTCACCAAAAAGTTGAGTGTACTTGCTACAGTGTGTCATTAACGGCTTGTCAACTAAATTTGGATTCGGCCATCATCAGCTTTTTGTCCCATCATGATTTATTAAGCTTTTACCTTGATGCGCTGTCTCTATGAGGCCACTTTCTTGAGCAGATCTTCGTGAACGCATATGATCGCATAGCTTTGCGGTCACAATCTTCTAATGCGCTCGAACGCTGAATTCCCTGGATTGCAATTCTGCCTTGTGCCAACGCATTTTCCTGCACAAAATATGTAAATTAGCTGCTTTAACGCAATTGGCGCATGCGAACGCAATGTTCTCAACTTAATGCTTTTGGACACGATTTTACATTTTTTTCCCGTCACAATCCTACATTGTTTATATCTTTGCATTGTAATAACATGCATTTCTGCCCGTTATCACTTATACCAAATGGAACATAAGTCTGAAGCCTTTGAAAAGTTCAAAGAGTTCAAAGAGTATAGATGCCTTAGTTTATTATATTTATTTACCATATTCCCACTATTTTGGATTATGATATTATGTACAACCCACTGACTAGAGTTTTAGATCAAATAGGAGTTTATTGGGTTTTATGCCCTAAAACTCGTAGATAGTAAATGTTATCAATTGACCGTCATCAATAAAGAGTTATTAATGTTAATTCAATAAATGTTATTGATTGTGTTGTATTTTATTTTGTCTCAATAACCCTAAATTCAATACACTAACATCCAAGATTGCCTTATGAGTCTTGAACTGTATGTGGAGACATATAGGGATCAATGTTTAAGATACAACCTAAAGAATGTATAGTATAGGGATAAGGTTGGGTACCTTATCCTGGTGACACTATAGATATGATCCACTTTGTATTTGATACAAATGCAATGATTCAACGTGTTCGTGTAGGTGACACGCAGACGAGGGTACCTTATGCAATGAGTTTACATAAGATCGGACCGCGAAATAGTAACCATTAGATGTAACATCGTTAACTAGTTTGGTTCCTATTTCAATTGGATGTCCTAGGCAACTTAGTCTTAATCCTAAGTGTATTATAAACTTCTGTTAACGAGGGACAAGACCAAGTGATGAGTTGGGAACATAATAATACAAGATAGAATTCATTCCTTTCCCACTTCAAGGTAAGTAGATGAGTGCTCCCTTAAGTGGTGTCTCCCGTACTTGAACAAAGGGCTCTACCTTCTCATTGGCCCGAGAGGGGTTTCTTTTTATTGGTTGGACCATAAATAAGTTTTTCATTAGAGGAGCATTGATACTTAAGGATACAGAGGTAAAACTAAGGGTAAAATTTGCCTCAATTAGTGTTATAGACACTCGTGACTAACTTGCTATTATTAGTCTATATTCATGGACATAGAAATATATCTGCAGTGAGAAGAGTGTAACTGTGGTCTTTAGTAGAGTGTACTCATAGTTAACAAATATTGATTAATTTGGTTAATGAATTTAGCCAATTAATCTCATATCGTTTGCGCTTATGATCTACAGGTCCACCAGGACCCCTTGTTAGCTCATTAAAAGATATTAAAAAGGAATGATTTGAATTGTTCAAATAAATTTGAGGAAATTGTATATTAATGTAATTAATACGCAATTGATTATGGATGTGATCTATAATTGAAATAAAGTTGGAGAGAAATATTTGAATGAGATTCAAATATTTAATTCAAGTGAATTAGATTCATAAAGAATAAATTAATTAAATTAATAGAGAGGTGATGCACATAAACATACGATGTTTATTATGTTAATTAGATATATACGTTAAATTGGATTTAATTACAGATGGTTATTTAATTAATATGCTAATTAATTAAATAAACATTATAATGGGTTTTATGTTCTAAAACTCGTGGTTTGTAAATAATAAACTTATTCTGTTATCAATAAAGATGCTATTAAGGCTTTGTCTGTTGGGTTTTATATCCTAAAACTCGCAGTTTGTAAAATGATAAACATTTTCTATAATCAATATACTTGTTATTGATTTCATATATTGTATGAAAGTCTAAATCCAATAAACTAAGACCCATGGCTATTGTATGAGTACTTGAACTTTATGTGGAGACATAAGAGTGGATCAGGTTCGAGTAAATAGCCAAAATGATCTATGTTACATGAATAAGGTTGGGTATCTTATTCTAGTAACACCATTGGATGCGGCCTACTATGTAGTTGTTACAAAGAGTTGTAAAGTGCTACATAAGACGTGGTCTGAATTCGTACATGTTATGACATGAGGAGTGGGGGCGTCCTATGCAATGAGTTTGCATAAGATCAGGACCAAGAAATAAGTCACTCTTACTTTATAACGATGTTTACTGTATAAGACTGACTATTTCACCTAAATGACCTAGGTAACTCAATCTTAATCCTGAGCTAACTATGAACTCCTGTTTATTAAGGATTGTCTTTAGATTTGCATAGGTGAGGGTTGGCTCAACAGCGCCGGCTCAATAAGACTCCTATTTTAAGGGTAAAACTGGATAGATAGCTGGGGATATAGGGCGTAGGACAGAATTCACGCCTACCCGATTTCGGGATAAGAGAAAGGTTGTTCTCTCAAGTACTGAATCCAGGTCTTGAACAAGGAGCCTCACCCTCTCACTGGGTTTAGTGATTGGATCACAAACCAGTTGTCCATTAGAGGATCAGTAAGGACTTGAGGAATAAGAGGTAATCTCGGGGGTAAAACAGATATTTGACCCAACCATTATTACGAACAACCTGTGAAGGGTCGACTTGCTTATTATGGTTAAATCATGTGGACATAATATATCTACAGTGAGGGGAGTGCAACTATGGGCTTTAGTGGAGTGACCCATTAGTTAACGAATGGGGATTAATCTGGTCTAATGAGTTTAGACAATTAATCTCGGATCATTGGAGCTCATGATCTGTAGGTCCGCGAGGTTCCCCTACTAGCTCATAACGGACTAGCTCTAGAATAGCGTGATAAGTTAATTTGAAATGTTCAAATTAGAATTAAGGAAATTAGTAATTATATGAGATATAATTACATGTTTAATTTGAGAATTAAACGGAATAGGAGAATTTATATATTTAAATATGATTTAAATATATAAAGATGAATATGTGTTAAAATTAATTTAATATTTGATATTAAATTAATTAAGTTTTATTTATAATTAATTTTTTCGGTTTTAAAATCAAAATAGATTTTATAAAATCATTTTTGATTTTATGATAAAATTGAAAAAGAGAAAAGCAAAACACACAAAATGGAAAAAGAAAATTTTCCATTATCCACCACCTAAGTAGAAAATAAGTGTTCATCAAGTGTTCATCAAAGTTGTTTTAAACATAGAGATGTTTAAAATTGCTGGAACTCATAAGAAGAGGAAGATTTCTCTAAATGCCTATCTTTGGCACTTGAGACTGGATCACATAAATCTCAATCGGATTGAGAGATTGGTTAAGAATGGTCATCTAAATAAGTTGAAAGATAGCTTATTACCGCTATGTGAGTCCTGTCTCGAGGGTAAAATGACAAAAAGATCTTTTTTTTAGAAAAGGTCTTAGAGCCAAAGAACTAGAGCTGATTCATTCAGACCTTTGTGGGCCTTTAAATGTTAGAGCAAGAGAAGGGTATGAATATTTCATCAGTTTTGTAGATGATTATTCCAGGTATGGGCATATTTACCTAATGCACCAAAAGTCTGAAACTTTTGAAAAGTTCAAAGAGGATAAGACTGAGGTTGATAACCAATTAGGTAAAAAGATTAAAACACTTTGATCAGATCGAGATGGTGAGTATATGGACATGGAATTCCAGAACTATTTGATAGAACATGGAATTCAGTCTCAACTTACAGCCCTTGGCACACCTCAGCAGAACAGTGTGGCAAAAAGGAGAAACAGAACCTTGTTGGACATGGTTCGTTCCATGATGAGTTACGCTTAGTTACCAAATTCTGTTTAGAGACACACAGTTGAGACTGCGGTGTATATTTTGAACATAATTCTCTCGAAAAATGTTTTTGAAACACCTTACGAGCTCTGGATGGGACGTAAAGGAAATTTACATCATTTCAGGATTTGGGATTATCCAGCACATGTATTGGTGCAAAATCCTAGAGCATTGAAAAATCGTTCAAAAGTGTGCCTATTTGTAGGCTACCTAAAAGAAACAAAAGGTGGTTTCTTTTATATCCTTGGGAAGATAAAGTACTTGTGGCAAAAGGGTTTACCCAAAGAGAGGGGGTAGATTTTGAATAAACTTTCTCTCTAGTTGCCATGGTAAAGTCTATTAGAATACTCTTGTCCATAGCCACATTTTATGATTATGAAATATGGAAAATGGATGTCAAGACAGCTTTTCTGAATGACTATCTTGGAGAGAGTATCTATATGTCTCAACCAGAAGGGTTTATACAGCAGGGTCAAGAGCAAAAGGTTTGCAACCTTAATCGATCTATTTATGAATTAAAACAAGCTTCTAGATCCTGGAATATGAGATTTGACGCTACGATCAAATCTTATGGCTTTGAACAAAATGTTGACGAACCCTGTGTATACAAGAAAATCGTCAACAAAACTGTCATTTTTCTGGTGTTGTATGTTGATGATATTCTACTCATTGGAAATGAGGTAGAATATCTAGCTGATGTTAACAGATGTCTGGCTTCACAATTTCAAATGAAATATTTGGGAGAAGCATAGTATGTTCTTGGAATCCAAATAGTTTAGAATCGCAAGAATAAAACATTAACATTATCTCAAGCATCTTATATAGACAAGATGTTGTCTAGGTATAAAATGCAAAATTCCAAGAAAGGATTTTTACCTTCCAAGCACGGAATTTACCTGTCTAAGGAACAGAGTCCTAAGACACCTCAGGAGGTTGAGGAGATGAATCGAATTCCATATGCATATGCATTGAGAGTTTGATGTATGCAATGTTGTGTACTCGTCCCAATATATGCTATGCCGTAGGAATTGTAGCATATTTCAGTCTAATCCTGGTCATGATCATTGGACTGCTGTTAAAAATATTCTCAAATATCTACGGAGAACGAGAGATTATATGCTCGTGTATAGTACTAGGGATTTGATCCTTACTGGATACACTAATTTTGACTTTCAGATCGACATTGATTCGAAGTAATCAACTTCGGGGTCAGTATTCACTTTAAACGGAGAAGTAGTTATGTGAAGAAGCATAAAGCAGAATTGTATTGTTGACTCCATAATGGAAGTTGAGTATGTAGCTGCAAGCGAGGCAGTAAATGAAGCAATATGACTCAGAAAGTTCCTGACAGATCTGAAAGTAGTTCCTAATATGCACCTGCCTATCACTTTTTATTGTGACAACAGTGAAGCAGTTTCAAATTCAAAGGAACCATGAAGCCATAAAAAGGGAAAACATATTGAACGAAAGTACCATCTCATTAGGGAGATTGTACACAGAGAAGACGTAATCGTCACCCAGATTGCTTCCCAAGACGACTTAGTTGATCCATTTACGAAGGCCCTCTCGGCTAAAGTATTGACTCGTGCCCAGCTGCGTCTGCATTAAGATCCGTGCTAGTCAACCCGTCAACCTGCGCGCTCGTCCGATCCATAGACCTGCGTGTGGCTCAGCCAGTCCAGATGGTTCAAACCGGTTCGATTCGACTAGTTTGACCAGTTCTTACTAGTTTTTAGGTGGTTTTAGCCGGTTTTACAATTTTGAAGGTCCGATTCGGTCAGAGGCTGTTTGAGGTTGTTTTCTTTTTGTTATTGTAATTTGTTTAGCTTTTAACTAGCTTAAGATGCCAAAACAGGTCCATTTTAGTCTGCATATTTAATTATACATTGTGAATATATAAATTAAATAATTTATCTATTGTATGCATATTGTATGCCATGTAGATTTAAAATCTCACCATAGAATAAGCATGTAGCATGCATTGCAAGTATGTTATAAGTGTTATAATATATAGTATGCATATGTAGGATTCCATGGTTTTTGATATAAGTTGTTATATTAATGCATGGAATGGATGTTTATATAATTTCTATATAAAGCATGTCAGATGCATGTTATAGGTTCATTGTCTATGTTACAAGTGTTATAAAAAGTGATAGATTTAAAAATCTATAACAAAGATAAAAGCATGCTCACTTAGGGTTAACGAAATCCAAACAATCCTATTTTAATAGTTAAAATAGGTCGATATCTTATAAAACTAGTGGTTATAAGAATACTCACCTGGTGAGATCTTGTCTAAGGTTGGAGGTATTTAAGTTGACGTTTTACGGAATACCTGCTACTTGGGGATTAAGTCGGCATATGAGTTAGGTTAACCCGGTTTTATGAGCATACATGAGCGATGTGAGGTAATAAAATTGGTTTATCACTTAGACATCATAAGGTTAATTCTAGTATAAACTAGGGTTGGCAACGGGGCCAGGCCGGGATGGGGGGCATCCCCCATCCCTGGCCATGTGAGAGAAATTCTCCCCCATCCTCGCCCCCGTCCTCGCGTCGGGGAAACGGGGTCTCCACGTGGCCCCATTCCCCGTTTCCCCGCAGGGACTCCCCATTTTTTGTTAATTAACATTAGATTTAAAATTAGATTTTATTTAAAATTTGATTAGCTCACAAAAAAATCCATTAAATAAGTTTATCGAATTCTTCATTTTTTAATTCAAGTGATTTTATTTGAAATTTGACTAGTTCACAACATCTTATACATTTAAATGAACACAATTTAAAAACTAACAAATCCATTAAATAAGTTTACAACTTAAAATTCAATAAAGTTTGAATAAAGAAGTCAATTAAAGGCAAACGTCTTATATATCCAAATAAGTTTACAACTTAAAATTCAAAATCTCGTCTTTCTCTCTTCAATGATGACTTCACAATCAAATCTTTCTCCTTTCTTGGCATCATCTCATCTTTAGTTGTGAGTATTATTCATTCCTACATTTAAAATGTAACAAACAAATAATGTCACCAAAAAAAAAAAAAAGCTAGACCACAAAATAATGTTAATTCTTGAGCATACCTTAGTCACTGCGTCATCTTCATCAGAATCGTCTGCATCTACTTAAACAGTTGCTAAATGTTTAACTATTTCTTTTCCCGTGCTAATACCTTATATTGTCAAATATTTGTAATAAAAGAAAATATTTAATAATATATTAAATGCTAAAAAGAGATAAAACAAAAAAAACAAACTAACCTGTCAAAACTTCAGTTGTAATCCAATTTTGAGCGCACATCAAAGCCTCTATCGTCTTCGGATGAAGTTTGTTACGATGTGGGCTTACAATCCTACCATAGATACTAAAAGCAGACTCTGATGCAATACTAGATAACGGGATGGCTAATATGTCTCTTGTAATTTCTTGTAAAATTGGATACTTAACACCATTCAATTTCCATCAACTCAAAATGTCAAAATCGGATGTTCGAGGTAAGACATGTTCATCCAAATATGCATCAAACTGTTGCTTCTGATTCATATTATTAGAATTCGATACAAACAAGACATAATCATTAAAATCATCAAATTCTATATTCTATGAGGTTCCATCTAAATTTCTAGCGTGATAATCATCACCTTCACCTTCATGCTTCAGCTGATATTCTGTTTACAAATCTGAACAAATTTTTTTAATCCTTTCCACTTCAAGAAAAAAACATCTCCATAAATTCCAGGGAAGTAAATCTCAATCAACTTCAATTTGTAACGTGGATCTAAAACTGCAGCTATGGCCATTACCCCATGAATTTTCTTCCAATACTTATCAAACTTTGACATCATATTTGAAGTCATGTCTCTTATCTCTTGAATGTAGTCCACTCAGAAATAGCCAATTTTAATATACAATTTTTTGGGAAAAAAAGATTAGCAGTAGGATATTTGGATCTAGAAAATATTTCAGTCATGTGATGAAATATTTTCAGTTTCTCACATATCTCTTTTGCTAATGCCCAATCTTAATCCAACGACAAACACTTGTACTTTGGTTATCGTTGTTTTAATCGATAAAAAACAACCTTGTACTTTAATGCAATGGCTAACATAAAATATGTAGAATTCCACCTAGTACAACAATCAAGACTCAACATCTGACCATCATAAACATTCAACTGTCGAGCAGTTTCCTCAAAATTTCTCCTTCTTTTTTTGTGTATGCACCCAAAAAGACACACTACTACGTACTCTTTCGATCTCATCTCCTATCACTGCCAACCCATCTTTCACAATCAAGTTCAGAATATGAGCACAACATCGCATAAGAAATAAACTCCCATCCAATATTAAGTTTCCACACAAACTATCAACAAGCATATTAGCCATGGAGTCATTTGTACTACAATTATCTACAGTTACAGATGACAATTTTCGATCAATATTCCAATCTAACAGACATTCCATTATTTCTTCATGAAGCATCTCAAAAGTGTGTGGAGAAGGGACATATATAAACCTGATTATTTTGTTTTGCAAAACCCAACTATCATCAACAAAATGCGCAGTGATAGCCATACAACCTTTTGTTTGGTGGTTGGAAGTCCACATGTTCGTTGTAAGGGTAATTTTTCCTTTGTTCTCATTCAACAATGTCATGGTTTTCAACTTTTCAGTCTCATAAATTTTCAAAATCTCCTTCTTTATTGTGTTTCTTGACACCATCTTAAATAATGGTTGGATGATTATTCTAGATATGGCTATATTTACCTAATACATCATAATCCAACACCCTTGAAAAGTTCAAGAAATATAAGGCAAAGTTGAGAACCAATTAGGTAAAAAGAATATAACACTTCGATAGATCGAGGTGGTGAGTATATAGACTTAAAATTCCAGAACTATTTGATAGAACACGGAATTCAGTCCCAACTCATAGCACCCGGTACATCTCAACAAAATGGTGTAGCGGAAAGGTGAAATAGAACCCTGTTGGACATGGTTCGTTCGATGATGAGTTATGCTCAGTTGCCAAATTCTTTTTAAGAATATGCAGTAGAGACTATTGTATATATTTTAAACATGGTTCCATAAAAAAGTGTTTCAGAAATACCTTACGAGTTATGAAGAGGACGTAAAGGTAATTTACGTCACTTCAGGATTTTGGGATGTCCAACACATGTATTGGTGTAGAACTCGAAGAAACTGGAACACCGTTAAAAAGCTACCCTAAAAAGACAAAAGTTTTTTTTTTTTCTATGATCCTCCGCCAGATAGTATTTTTATCGACAAATGCAACTGTAAAACCCGAATCCTAATTACGTTAAGTAAGAGTAAGTAATGAGATGTTTCCTAATGAGCTAATGAAGCCTTGTCTTAGGAAAGATAGGAGATGAAAGCAAGAAGAAATAGGCTCTTGGGTAGCTAAGTGTAAAAGTAGGACAAAACTTAGCTAGGCTAAGGAAGGTCATGCTTGATGATGGAATGCATAATAAGCATATGAATGAGACCATGCCATTTAATCAGGTGTAGTGTTGAAGTAATATTGTGATGAAGTTAGAAAAAGGAAATTTGGTAAATCTTAGCCCTTCATTACCAATAGTGGGCCAAATGGCACAAGGAGAGTTCATGCTGGATTTTGGGCGAAAATATAAGCAAGAAGGTTGAATTCATTGGGTCGGGTTGGACAAATTACTTAGGCTATTTGTGTAATTCCAGTGGCATTCGAAAGCTCTATGAGTCTATTTTCTGTAGCTGGGCTGCTGGAAGGAAAACTTGCCGGAATAAGGCCGGAGAGGCAAAATGAAGACGAAGGATTCGTTTCTCGGGTGAATCTAGGCCATCAGTGAAGAATTGAAGCTCTAGGACGAATTACGAAGCGTTTTGAGCTAAAAATTCGAGGTAATATTGTTAACTCAGTTATAAACAACTTTGTAAAATGAAAATTTTTAAGATGAGGCCTGGAAATTAAGTTATTTAATTTTGGAAGTTTGAACTAGAAATTATTAAACAAGCAGGCAGCTGCTTGAATTGGGGCCAATGATGAAGTTTTGAATCTCCAGATTAAACAACGGGGAATTTTGAGTTGAAATTTTAAGGTAATGTTGCAAACTCAATTCTAAACATGTTTGTAGAAGGAAGTTTCTTCAAAAGAGGGCTGGATTTTGAGTTATGAATTTTTGAAGTTGTAACAGAGGATCTATGCATAAGTAGACAACTGCTTGGGAAGAACAAGCAAACAGCTCATATGGAGAAGGAGGATCTCGCTTATGAAGGCAATCTCGCTAATTTTGTGCTGAGGATCTCGCTTTAGAAGGGAATCTCACTAGAAATTGGGCTGAACCTCGCTGGTATCGCTGGTAATGGAGTATCGCTAGGAAAAACTTGATCTCGCTCATGAGGAGAATCTCGCTAGTAAAGCTGTCTCCGATGACGAAATTTCCATTAGTAAATGAACTATTTGAGGTATTTTGCTAAGAATTCTAAGTTGTTTAACTGGGAATTATGTTCTTTCAGGCCAAGAAGAGCTAGGAGAGGCGTATAACCCGTTAAGAGGCCAACAAGTTGTGAGTGACTATGTGATGAATTGATGTTTTAACGATTTAGAAACCATGATTTTCTTGAAGTTATTTCTCATGCTAAGTGTTTAAATGAAGTGCCAAGCAACGTGTTTGTGAAACTTATTCTCATGCTAAGTAAAGCATGTTTTCCATGGAATTGATATGATTTAAATATGTTATTTTGTCCAAATACTTTCAGCATGTTTAAATAACTCCATTTTTATGATGAACTAGTATGATGAATGAACTAGTATGATGATTTGAGCACTAAGCCTTAGTGTTCAACTAAATGTTTATGACTAGTTTTACTTAAAACGCGATACCGAAAGATATTTGAGAAGGTATCCACCCAACCAGATGCCAAAGGACATTTGAGAAGGTATCTGACCAACTTGGTACCGAAGGACATTCGAGAAGGTACCAGACCAACTTGATACCGAAGGACATTTGAGAAGGAATCTTAGCAGCTCGATACTGAAGGATGTTTGAGAAGGTATCTGAGCAGAAGTACCTAAGGATACTGAAGGACAATGAGAAGGTATCTTAGTCAGGTACATAAGGTACAACGGTACTCAGTTATAACCACGTGCACATTGGTAATACAACGTCGAGGGACTGAGTAAAAAGGGTTCTCCCCGACTAAGGTTGACATTGAAGGTTAGAACTAGTAGTTCACTCTCGACTAAGGATAAAGGCAGTCGTATATTCTTCTAGGCTAGAAGAATAGTTTGAAATTTCTAATGCTTATGAATGTTTATCAACGCATGATGTTTACTAATGTATGAGTTTTCCAAGTATGTTTTTCCATGTCTAACGCATGCTAGTGGTTTTACATGCTAATTCAATATGTTTTAAGCCAACTTATTTCACAAAGTATGAAACATGCATTAGAGTTAAAGCTAAGATTGAATGAAGCTTGACGTACTATGTTTTAAATACCTCCAGTTGCCAAAGTACATGCGTTGGTATTTCTAAATATAATGAATAGGGATACTGAAGGTGGGGAAGATATTTGAATAAATGTACCTAAGGTGTTGACAGTACATAGTAAACTCCATGTGTATGTAAGTAGGTCTGAGTGAGAGGCCGAGGTATGAGTCTCTTGACCGATAATAGATGTTGGGAGCTAGAGCATCGTATGCTCGTTCTCAACTAGGGAATAATGATGATTATTGATGTTTAAGAGTTGTTATCAGCGTTTATGTTTTAAGGATGTTGCTTAAGATGCCATCAATATATTTAAAGAGATCGACGTAGGGATCTCTTCTAGCCATAGTTTAATATGAATAGGACAAGTAGAGGTCTCATCTGGCCTTGGCTTGACGTTGGGTAGCAATGAATGTTCATTCTCAGCTAAGATTCAGGTTTCAGATACATTGGTTTAAATGATTTTATGTACACGTTTGCTTGGTATATTTTAAGTCCCAGTATTATGTTTTCAAGCTTTCAGTTTAAGCATGAGATTTAAGTTTTATCAAGTCACTCACTGGGCTTCTAGCTCACGTTTTCAAATGTTTTCTTTCAGGTAGCGGTCAGTTCCCAAAAGATTATTCTACTACTACACTGCCACTTAAAACATAGATTGAAGGAAGCGTAATTGAAGACCTGTATTAGTTAGTACACATGTGTCTGTCTAGTGACTAGTATTCTTGATGGGGCTCACTAGGTTGTATTATCTATGTAAACAATTCTGCGAAACCCTGTAAATGTAAATGTGTTAAGTTTTGAGTTATTATATATGTATTCAGGGTTTGAGCAAGATTTAACAGGTAAGATAGGCAGTAAGTGCCAGCAAAAGGGTTGGTAACTGCTGCAGTCACCATTCCATCCAGGTTAGGAGGGTAATCTGGTACGGGGTGTGACAACAACCTTCTTAGAGGAGGACCACATAAAGAATCATCAACCTTGCAGTAAGCTAGTATTAAATGAATTAACCACAGAAGCTACAAGTAGATCAATGAAAGTTGTTGATGACATTGGTGTTTCACATCCTTCTCAAAAGTTGAGAATGCCTTGACGTAGTGGGAAGGTTGTTCAACAACCTGAGCGTCACATGGGTTTAATAGAAACTCAAGCTGACATACCTAATGATGGCTTAGAGGATCCATTGACTTTTAAACAGGCAATGAAAGATGTGGATAGAGACTAATGGATAAAAGCCATGGACCTCGAAATCGAGTCAATGTACTTCAATTCAATCTGAGAACTTGTAGACCAACCAGAAGGAGTAAAACCTACTGGTTGCAAATGGATCTACAAGAGAAAACGAGATCAAGCTAGTAAGGTACAAACCTATAAAGCTAGACTCAAGGCAAAAGGGTTTACCTAAAGAGATATGATGGAATATGAAGAAACATTCTATCCAATTGTCATGATTAAGTCTATTAGAATACTCTTATCTATTGCTGCTTTTTATGGTTATGAAATCTGGCAAATGGACATCAAGATAACTTTTTTGAATGACTATCTTGAATAGAGTATCTATATGTCTCAACTAGAGGGGTTATAGAACATGGTCAAAAGAAAAAGGTTTGCAAGCTTAATAGATCCATTTATGGGTTGAAACAAGCATCCAAATCCTGGAATATGAGATTTGACATTGTGATCAAATCTGATTTTGTACAGAATGTTGATGAACCTTGTGTCTACAAGAAAATTGTCAACAAGATTGTAGCTTTCCTGATTTTATATATTGATGATATTCTACTCATTGGAAATGAAGTAGAATTCTTAGCTGACATTAAGAGATGGCTAGCATCATAATTCCAAATGAAGGATCTGGGAGATGCACAGTATATTCTTGGGATCCAAATAGTTCAGAACTGCAAGAACAAAACGCTAACATTATCTCATACATCTTATATAGACAAGATGTTATCTAGGTATAAAATACAAAATTCCAAGAAAGGTATGTTACCTTTCAGGCATGAAATTCATTAGGAACAATATCCTATAACACCTCAAGAGGTTAAAGATATGAAATGAATTCCCTATGCATCAGCAGTTGGAAGTTTGATGTATGCCATGATGTGTACACGCCCCGACATATGTTATGCATTTGGAATAGTCAACAGATATCAGTCCAATCTTGGATATGATCATTGGACTGTAGTTAAGAACATCCTCAAGTATCTTCGGAGAATAAGAGACTATATGCTCGTGTATGATGCTAAGGATCTGATCCTTACAAGATACATTGATTTTATTTTTCAAACCGATGTAGATTTTAGGAACTTAACTTCGAGATCAATATTCACTTTGAATGGAGGAGCTATATTATGGAGAAGTATTAAGCAAATTTGTATTGTTGACTCCACAACGGAAGTGGAGTATGTAGCTGCATGCTAGGCAATCGAGGAGGTAGTATGACTTAGAAAGTTCTTGACTGATTTGGAAATGGTTCCAAATATGCACCTGCCGATCATCCTTTATTGTGATAATAATGGAACAATTGCAAATTCCAAATAACTTAGAAGTCGTAAGCACAGAAAACACATCGAGCGCAAGTACCATATCATCAGGGAGATCGTACACCGAGGAGACGTGATCGTCATGCAGATAGCCTCAGAAGACAATTTAGTTGATCCTTTTACGAAGTCCCTCCCGACTAAAGTGTTCGAGAGTCACCTAATGGGATTAGGACTACGAGATAGATAAATCTAGGGCAAATGGGAGAATTACTGGGTATCTGATGCCCTAGTTTTTTTGTATTTATTCTCTCATACTCAACATTGTATATATTTGTAAACGCACTAGAGTTCTAGTTCAAGTGGGAGTTTGTTGGGTTTTATGTCCTAAAACTGGTGGTTTGTAAATAATAAACTTATTCTGTTATCAATAAAGATGTTATTGAGTCTTATTCAATAAAGTTGTATTTTGAATATATTAATTGCTTATTTCGTTTCAGAAATAACTTAAATCCAATAAACTAAGATCTATGACTATTATAGGAATACTTGGACTTTAACCAAAGGCTTAATCTTTTGCCTTTTTTTAGTGCACTATTAATTTATTACTAAAATGAGTCGATATGGAAAAAGGAAATAATTGAAAAATAGTACGAAAGTGGGGAATTCCATACAAAGAGCGTCGTGTCCGTACGTCTCACTGTCTCTGCTCATTCCTTCTCTTGCAACTACGGACGGTTCAGATGTCTCCCAAATTCAAATCCCACATCTGATCTCTCCATTTTCAACCGTTTGATTCGAATAGTGATCTTGCTGTTCGTTGTCTGAAAATGGTTGATACAAGTGGGTAACAGAATCAGCTGAAATCAAGCACCCCCATCATTCCATTTCATCACCAGCCATGGCCATTGTTCACAAGCACAGAGAAATTCCTGCTCATTCTTCTGCTGTGGTGTCTTTTTTCTCTGGTTTCTCATCTTTCTGCTTTTGCATTTCAGCTTTTGGCCGATCTAAGTTGCTTTCAATTTCTCTCTCTTTCCTCCTTAGATGAACCAGTGGAGGCCAAGGAAGAAGGAGAAGCTGCTTAGGAGAAAAACTTGGGTCTCGAGTACACAACCGAGTACTAGTTATGATCAAGTGAGTGGACAGTTTCACTCTGTTTTTTTCTCTTCTGTTGTCTTTTGGGTCGATTGAGATCTGATCTGAAATTCTTCCAGAATTTGATGGATACCCAGTTGACAGTTTCACTCCTTTTCATGTGAATTTACACTGAAATGGACTTTTCTGCTTTTTTATGGCATTATAAAGTCTTAAATCACCGACTCAAAAACTTAGGCGTATGGGTAATTTAATATTATATCATCTACGAAGAATGACTCATTTTTTTAAGAGGAATTTGAGCTTTTAAAATTTGTCTCTGAAGAACCCTTTGTAGATGTTTTGTCATTTTGAAGCCCCATAAAATGTAGGACAGAGTTCGGAGATGACAACTCTGATTCACAGACAAATTGGTTTTGTTAATGCCAATTGCCCAACAAAGAAACGGCAGTCATCAGAAGTAGAACCTGCAAAACTAACAAATTGTGAAAGGTTGAGTCGAAGATCTCACTAAAGACATTTCGCGGCTTTGTCCTTTGTGCAAATAGTTCGGAATAACGTCATGCCATCCCCAGGATAAAACAACCCAGAAAAGTCAGTCACGAAACTGCACCAGAACTGATCGGCAAATGGTACATGCTCTGTTGCTCGGAAAACTGGTGAAGAAAAGGAAGTGGAAGAAGAAAGGTTTTTTTTCGTCTGTGAGCAGAGAAGAGAAGGAATCATCTTGTTCACTCTTCGCTCACTTAATTTATAGGCAGAGAGTCCAACGGAATATTGCGCACTGCGTAGAAATGGAGGACGCATGCGGCTGATGGAAGCGAAAGAACTGGTGAAGAAGGTGTCAAAAAAACAGAAGATGAATTTTTAAAAAATATATATATATATATATAACAAAAAATATTTTTGTAATAAAAGATAATTTCGTCCAACAACGATGGTGTGCAAAACATAGATGGTTGGATTAGAGGTGAGCATATATAAAGGATTTCCCCTTGTTAAATTAAGCAATGTGGGATTCTTATTTTCACAAAAACCCATGAAAATATATAATTTTCATTTAAATAAAAATTTTCACCAACACAAGTCAATGGCACAAGAAGCTGCTGCACTTGAGTCGAGAATTTGAGCTCCTGGAGCGCAGGGTGTCAAGGCAGAATTCTAGTTAAAGTTTTGGAATATATGCTGAATTTTGTTTTATTTCTTTTTAATGATTATTGATTACACACATACCTGATTCAATTTGACCTGGATTGAAGTTTTATGCTTATTTCATCAAGGTTGCAAAATTAGTTACTAGACTTTGATTTGTAATGCATGTTGGTCTCTCTTTTTTCTTGTCCTTTCATTATAGGATTTAGCATCTTCCCTCCGATATCAAGTCTGAAGTAAATTTTGATTGACTTGCACTGGTCTGCTTGTCATGTGCGATGTGATTCTTCACGTTACTTATTCTATGGCTAGGATGCATATCATATATATTTGGACTGCTTATGGACGATGAGGAGTTTGTTAGAGTGCTTCTTTGAAGTGACAGCCACTCATGTGTGGGGGCTAGTTTACAGTCTCCTCACGGCATCCATTCCTTCTGTATTGCTGTAATTTTCTGAAATTCATTTCATTTTTGCATCCTGTAATGCCCTCCACCTGGAAAAATCTTACATTTTATGTATGAATGTCTCCTTTTCATGTGAATTTATACTGAATCTGACTAATATATGCAAAATTCTTTATCAGGAAGCAGTTCACAGTTTTTCACTGACTCGAAGGTAATGGATCACATTGACATTGCAATGATATGCTTCATTGTTCTCCAGAAAAACTCGATTATTCTTCAATACTTTATTTTATGTCTTTTAACTTGCAGTGTAAAACCCAAGAGAACAACTGTTGATAGCTTATACCATGATCTCGAAGCTCAATCTGTTGTTATGGCACGAGCAAAGGAGGTTCAAGAAAAATTATCTTCTAGTTATCCCAGTCTTATTAAGGTTATGCTCCCATCACATGTCACAGGAGGATTTTGGCTGGTAAACCTACCTGCAATTCTCTTGGATCTGAAATGTGCATTGCTGAGGTGAATCCTTTGACAGAACTTTTTGGGTCGTGGCAGGGTCTTCCAAAAGGATTCTGTGACCTCCATTTGCCGAAGCAGGATACTGCAATGGTCTTAGAAGATGAAAGTGGTAAATTATATGAAACAAAATATTTATCCGAAAAAACGGGGTTGAGTGCTGGATGGCGAGGTTTCTCAATAGCTCACAAATTACTGCAAGGAGATGTCATAGTTTTCCATTTAGTAATGCCTAACAGATTTATGGTAACTGTTCCTCTGACTTTAGTTGATTTTTCTTGGCAATTGTTTCAGGCCTTCCATAACTTGGCACTTAGTATGAGTAAAAGTTGAACGTTAGAGAAACTTCTAATTGCCTTGGTCCATCCAATTGTTCTTCAGCCCTAAGTATTTGTCGTTGTTTGAAATAATTAGCTGCAGAGATATTGAACTTTGATGTAGATCTTGGTAACATAATAAACTAGGTCGATTCGAGGAGAATTTAGGATCAGTCTTTCAGTTGTAGGCTCTATTTACTCGGCTTTTGGGATTCAAGCACTTTAAATCTGTCATGGTCATCTGTCTCTGCTGTTTTTAGGTTTACATTGTGAGATCCAATGCTGCAGCTGAGGTTGATGGTGCTCTAGGCCTTAAATATGAGGCCTCCAACAAACAAACACCTATATGTAAGTTTTGTAGTTCACACAGTCTTTTTGGCTATTTTCCATTTCTATATTTGTGACAATATGGGAACATAGGTGAAGTCACCATGCTATTGTTCTTTTAACATGTAGATAGCAAAGAAAACATCCCTCATATTAAGGAGGAACATATCATCCTTGAGGATGTAAATAGCAAAGAGACTAACATTGCTCCCGTGAAAGAGGAAGCGGAAGAAGACTACAATCCCATCTCCCCTGCAATGGATACCCATGAAGAACATGAGCAAACAAATAGCCACGTGCTTTTAGATTCTGAGATGATGCCTGTGCTAGAAGAGTCTGAAAATGAGAGAGAGAGTTTTGGTTCTTACTTTATGAATGGAATTCGTTTATCAGACTCTATACTGAATTTCGACAAAGTGAACAATTTGAACGATTTCAGCATTTCTGTAAATGGATTGATTATTGACTCTGAGTTCTCCAGTTACATTAGAACCAAATACTATGAGCTATGCTGCAGCCAGAAGTCATTTCTTCATGACCATATTCTTGAAGGTCTAAATTACAAACTTGTTTCAGGAATCATATCAGAGACCATCAACATTGCTGATGCCATTAGAGCATGCAAGATTACCACTTCACAAGAACACCTTGTGACTTGGGATAAAACTCTAACAGCTTTCGAAGGCTTAGGAATGAACGTAGGCTTCCTGCGAGTTCGAATCGACCAACTATTGTCTCTCTCTCTAAAACCAGAGAAGAAAAGAGAAGCAGAGCTGAAGCGGAACTCTATAGAAGAGGAAATACACAGTCTCTTGGCGAAAATCATTGAAAGAAGAGCAACCATGAGGCAACTTGAAGCTGAAATTCGCTCTTTAGACGCTGATATTGAACATATGGATAAATTGTTCAAGGAAGTAGCCAGTGCCCCTTGGTGATGGGAGGGATGATGTACAAAATACAAAAAAATTCCTGGGTGTGTAGAGTTGGTTTGGTTTTGTTGGAAGCTGCAGTGTATTAGTTGGTTAAAAGAGAGTTTTGAGAACATTCTGCCATTTCTTTTCGCAACCATAGCAATGCAAGGAATTTCACTGATGGGTTGAGAGGGCTAGTTGTTATAGCAACCATAGTAGTTTAGTTTTGGCAATGGGAGGAGAGTGAAAGATGTAAAATTTTGGGAATGTAATCGTAAAAAGTGAATTTGAAGTTTATTATCTACCCTATTCTATTTGTATATTCAAGTACATTTCTTTGTGTTGTTTTCTCTTTCATTCTCTCTTTGGCTGCAAAAAGAATCAGATCTTACCTGAAGAATGGTGGAAAAAAATAAAAGAACAAAAAATAGTATAATTTTAATTTTGCCCCCATGCAGGATCGAACTACAGACCTTCAGTTTACAAGACTGACGCTCTACCACTGAGCTATAGGGGCTGCTTTGTTAGCTAACAATAAAAATAATATTTAATTATTAGTTTTGTTGTACCAATTGAATTATGGTCGCCTTGACTTATTATGTTTTACTTATGTAAGATTAATTCTACTTATAGCATAAAGACTGCAATATTACATATATAACAATTTTCAAAGTTATAATGATATAGTATAATATATTAAACAATGGTAAGAAATGGTGAGAAAAGGTAGAAGGTAAAACACAAGTAGAAACGTCTATTTGCTTAAAAGGGAAAATAATTAGGTCAACCAATTAATTTAAACATAGTTCAATTAATTAAGACATATATCATCTATTAAAAAAATGTTAGATATTCGAATCTTCACCTCTACATGTGGTTGTAGAAGTATTTAGTCTACGATTTAAATAAACTTGAATTTATGAATATTCAAATTAGAAAGTTCAAATTTACAACTGTGTTTGAATTGTAAACATAGAAAAATATGCCCTTATCTTCTTTCATTTTTCTTTTTTATTTTTTTTTTCTGAATTCTAACATGTTGTGTTGGTAAATTCATTTTTTTTTCTCTCTTAATCGTGAAACTATTATGAGTGAAATTATGAGTTAAACACAATAGAGAGGCAAGTGGCTTAATCCAACCTGTAGATCTGGCCAGGGGCCAATGAGTCGAGTTTTAAGACGGTAGCCTAAAGGTCGAGCCTTAGACCAAAGCATGAGGCCTGAGGCATAGACATAAACCGAAAGCCTAAAGATGAAACAAGTGGCATATGTAAGGGAGGGCCAAACCCCTTAGGAGTCCGTTTATTTCGCGGGCATGTTAGATTCCCATAGAGTTGACATTTAAATTATTGTGTTTATTTTATGGTATTATAAAAAGATTATCGGGTGTCCTAGGATGCCTAGGCAGTTGCATCTGAACTGTTTTGGATGTCCAACTGAAACATGGGTTTTCTAAATTCCTGAGTTAAAGGCATCCTCATTTTTCATTTTTGTCCTTTTGTTATATTTTATTTTATACTATTTTACACGCACACACGTACACACATTAATTTTCATTTACATTATATAATTAAAATAAATATTTTCAACATTATATATCATATATTTTTAGTTATATTGTAATTTTTATTATTTTTTAGCAATATATTTTAATTTATATTTATTTTATAAAAAAAAAATCTTAAATTATGATACATTATTTTGTTGAGAAAAATAACATATAAAAATACTATAAATTGTATTAATTTTAAAAGAAATTCAAGTTGATAACAACAAATATGTTTATATAAATTCCAATCATATCAAATTAATTATAAAATTAATAAATAGTCATGAGGGCATTCTTGAAATTTTATGTAAATTGAAGACATTTTCAAGTAGAAAACTTATGAAAGAAACACATATATCAAAATATTCCTAGATATCTGCAAAAATATTCCTACAAAACAGATAATCTAAAGATGCCAAACATCTATAAATTCTAATACATATAATTTCGGACATTTAAAATTTTAATTATCTACATTCCAAAAAATAAACAACCCTCCGTGTTGAGCTCTAGATAGACCCGCAAGAGGGTCGTTGAGACCTATAAGGCCAACCCCATGTCGGGTCAAGCAAGGCTCTAAGAAGCCTACCTCGCTGATTAACATAGGGTCAACCATGAATCTTTTCAAGAGCCCGCAAGATTCTCGCACGTTCTTTATGTGACAGTTTCTTTCAATTGGTACCATTCAAGAATTCCAACTGATTCTTAGACTACACAAATGAATCTTTAATTCTATTACGAAAGGAGACTCCTTTGTAAGCAACAAAATATAGTAAGTCAAAAGGTACGTCAAAACACAATATTGTGTTTTTTAATATCCAAGTCATTCACAAACTCAATAAAACTCGAATGTTAGAGTGTGTGACTTGACACCACATCGACTTACAAACTACAACTCTTTGTCTTACAAGTTAAAGTTCAATTTCTCATTCTATAAATTTACTACTCATCTATTTTTTGACATCAAATACGAATTGACTTTTACTTGATTGATAGATAATATAATTTGTAAGAGTAGTTTTATGAATATGAGTTCATAAATACATTTATGTACCTCATGAGACGAAGATGCAAATAATCAATATAAATAACCTCACATACAACCAATAAAATGTTAACGTGAAATGTCAAAATCTTAATTTTATGAAAATATCGATAGAAATATCAATAAAATATCAATGTTGATGAATATTTCTATAAACTTATAAAAATAAAAATAAAGTATAAAATACATTTAAATTAGTAAATAAACATTTTATGATTTTTAAGCAAGTCACCGACGAATTTAATATAGATCTCTAGGGAGGGAGAAGCCCTCCTCAACTTTATGCCCATTTTTAAACAAGCCACCGACGGATTTAGTATTGACCTAAGGAGAGAGGGGAAATCACCCTCAACTTTATGCTCTTTATATGTATATAACTGCATAATACATTACAGACACAGTAGCTAGCCCAATGGTAAATATGACTTCCAACCCCTTCAAACCTAGATTCAAACCCTACTCCTTACCTTTATTTATTTATTTCAAATTTTCCTTCCTTAACAACCCTTCGATTATAAAGGTCCTATCAACAAAATTTCTGGATCCGTCACTAAAACAAACTAACATGTATAAATCTATTATTATATTTAGTTTAGCAATATTTTATTGTTTATTCTTATTTTTTATGGATTCTTTTACGATGAAATGATGATACATATTGATAAAAAAATATCTAAGATGTGAATGAAAATTTAATACTATGTGTTACACATGGACAGCTTCTTAACCCATGAGTCAAACAACTCATGAGCATATGAACATGTTAAAAATAAGAGCATACGAAAGGGAAATCGACAGACTCCTAAGAGAACTTTACTGGTAAAGAAAAATGCACACTGGTGTCTTTAAACTAAACTAACAATTAATAAAAAGGAACATACAAGGGGTGCTCAGTACTATGATTCTGACCATAATTTTAAACAGACAGTCACAGAATTCCTACAACGCATGCTTTTGGAGATTTCTCAGCAGCCACCACAGGATAAATGAACTTTGTACCTTCCACACCTTAATACTGCCTTCCCAGCGCCAACCCAACCCCCCCCCCCCCTCTTTTTTTATTTTCAACAATGAAAAAAAAAGGGGATTTTATTGGTCATCAAAGAGATTTCCCTGCATAAGTTTTGGGTTTTTTTAGAACTTTACAGCAAGAGTTAGCCTTTGGTTTCTCTTCTTGTACGGACAGTCCAAAGTTAGAACTTTGGTGGTGGAAGCATTTCAGTTTCAGAGCTTTGATTTGTGTTCAATGAAGGTTGGGTCAATGCATACAACAACCTGTTTTTATAACCCAAAACGTTTTTCAGGAAAATCCAGATTAACAAAAAAAGAATACTATTTGGAAGTCCATACATTCTCAACATTGTTCCAAAGAAAGAGAAAGCCCATACCTTGCCAACACTTTTGCCTGAATGCAGATATTCAACTGCATCTACAATCGACTGCACGCCCAAAAATCTTTTAGGATCCACCAAAACCTGTAAAGCGGATTTGAATCATCCAGGTAGAAAGAAGTTACAAAGGTTGTATGATAAGAATTTTGATGAAATACTTCATTACTAAATGAAATAATGAAAGTACTAGAGATATTTGTGTGTGTATTATTATTATCATTGTTGTTGTTATCTTGTGCTTGTTTCAGTAGAATGTAGTCCAGAATAACATTCCCTTAAGCATCTCATTTTCCCAATCTATTGTCATTTGTTTCACTACAAGTATTTTTACTCTTCTCTAAAAAGAAGTACATTTTTATTTCTCCTACCTACTTTCTCTTACTGGCACCATAAAGCTGCAGTTACAAAGCAGACTTTAAGCAAATACCTTCAGCTTGCCTGAGGAGAAGAGATGAAATAATCTATCCAAATGTTGTTGCCAGAGGTGAGCATATTGTATGAGGAAGAACCCAGCCTGAAGATTATTAAGAACTTGTAGTGAAAATGAGTGATACAATTATTACACAACTAGTTGATACAAGGAGGTAGAGATAGTATGACAACGGAATATGATACATTCATGTGCTAAAAGGTATGGAGCAGCCCTTGAATTAGCTAGATATTCTTATGTAGCATTATAGGTAGGTGTAGACGTTGTTATTGATTTTCTGTCCATAGAGGAAAGCAGCATGCAGTAAATTGATGGATACCACAATTATTGTACTAAGGATGCATACAAATTATGAATTAGCAAGATACAATACGTCAATTCAGTATTTAAAGCTCCGTTTGGTAACAACTCTTTGGTTTTTTAAAATTGTGCTTCTTCACACAACTTAATTATGGTTTTCATATTTTTAAGGTAAATATTTGAATTCTTAGCCATATTTTTTAGGTAAGCTTCTTAATCATGGTTTTCATATTTTTTTAATTTTCAAAATTTGGCTTGGATTTTGAAAACACTCATAAAATGTAGACAACAAAAGATAAAAATCAATAGATGGAAGCAATATTTAGACTTAATTTTCAAGAATAAATTGGTTATTAACGAGAGCCAAAATATTAAAAAAAGAAAAAATGAACAAGTCCTAAATCCCAAGTGTGTTCGCTCAAACCAATCCACTTATACAAAGAGACTCTACAACTAGATTCGACATGAAGAAGAAAAAAAAGGGAAAATTTTACACCGCTTGAGAGTTTTCTTTCCAAGAAAAAGTTGAAAGTGGGGCATAATAGATCTTATTTTGTGCATGCGCGCGTGTTTTGTGTGTGTGTGTGTGGGGGGGGTGGGGGGGTAACAGTCATCATGAAATGAGATGGAAACATACAACAGTTTGGCTCTTCTTTAGAATTTTCTCGCAAAGTCCTGGGTAATTTGATGGCTCCCATCCGTTCTCTCCTTGATACTGAGATGAAAGTGAAACAATATAACAAGAAATTCAAAAACAAGGAGAAAAATACTTCCTAATTTTGAGAATAATACATGTGGGGTGGAGCTATGGAGCTACGAACAACAAACTGACAAATTATATTTCTAAGCAATGAAAAAAAGAAAAAAGAAGAGGAATATATTGACTTATACGTTTGAAAGTTCATCTGGATCCAATAACTATTTATGGTAGATTCTGCAGGGTAATATCCAAAGTAAAATATTGGTTCAAGTGGTCTTAAGTTCAGTTTGGGAATCTGGTGTTAGCTTCAGTAACACTCACATTTAATCTACCAAGCGAAATTTCACTACGTGGCAAAATAGAGATGTTCGTTCAAACTTCGCATAGATTGTCAAGAAATATATTTCGACTCGATTAATTAATCCTATTGAGTGGCATGCAGATGGATTTGCATTCTTTAACTCACTGAAAACAACGGCATCTAAATTCTAAGACTAGCAGAAAAATGATATCTAGAATATATCATATCGGCAATTCACTTTCAGCAATAATCTTGAACTGTAAGCATGATATCGCCTTCAACAACTACTTAAACTGCTTTAAGTACAAATCTTGATGACAACAGACAAAAGTCCATCCATTTTTCATGAAGCTCTGATGAATAAGACCTTTCTTTTTCCTTGGAAATAGTATAATAAAGCAAATAAATGCAAAAATATAAACCGCACAGTTGATAAAAATGAAATACAGTATCGCTTGATAAAAATGAAATACAGTATCGCAACAGTTGAAATGTTCCAGTAACAAAAGCATTCAAGTACAAAGCAACAGGATGGACATAGGGCTTTTGGAAAACTAACCTGTGAGATCATTCCGATCACAACCAGTCGTCCATAGATAGCCAATGCATTCAAACACAAACTAAACATATCACCTCCAACTGACTCATAGATGATATCAATGCCTTTAGGATACTCCGTCTTTAGAACCTGGAGAAGCAAGGTTTATAAATATACCCCTCCCGAACTCTAGAATTGAAAGGAAAACTGACTTCTTGGAATGTATCTCCACATTTCTTGTACTAAAGAAAGCATTTATCTTTTGAACCTTTCACCATAACTTTTATAACCAAACTGAAGGGCACTGACACTCGCAAAATAGCTTACACTACTGTGACGCCTATGTCAGATAGGAAAACAGCCTAAAGTAATCAGCTTAAATAATATAATATATAAAGTTGTAAGCATATAATAAAATGCAGTTCGAATTTTGGAGAAGAATGAAAAGACTTTTAGATATTGGGAATAAGAAAACATTTAATTTTGTGGTTCCTAGTCCCACCCACCCACACATATTTAAAAAAATAATAATAATAGAACCACTATCAAATAGGTTCTGTGAAAAGTATTTTTCATTTTTAATAAAATATGGATTATGAAGAAATCAATATCATTAGAAACAAGGAAAGTAAAAAAGACCGGTATCAAATAAACCCAACGAGCCAAAAGGATAACATAAAGCTCCTCATTTTAGGGTTGTTCGAAAGACTATCAAGTACAAATGATTTTAGCCAAGGGCGGAGGCGTTATAAAGGCTCAGTGAGCAATCTCCTAAATCTCACCGTCGATCTACAAGACCTATGAAAGAGCCTTTGCTTATTTTCCTACCAAAATTGAATGTCATCAGCAAAACTTGCAGTTAATAAAAACCTCGAGCAAGCAAGATATTTTTCATATAGCTTTATTTTTTTCCATTTTCTTTGGGGGAGGGGGAACCTAATTCAAGTAGTCAGATAGATTATCCATATTATTGTTCTAGATCTAACTCACAAGCAAAGCTTTCTGTTCAGTTTCAACTTAGCACCTGCTAAACAATCAAACTCAGGAAAAAGATAATGAAAAATTTAGAAATGATTTTGGAAACATACAGTTTTAATGTCTTCAGATCTGTAATCTATAACTCGATCAACTCCCAAATCTTTTAGAAGTGTGGCTTTTCCCTTACCTCCACACGTTGCAACAACCTTATTTCCAGCTAACTTGGCAAGCTGCACGTTTGAAAATAATGTGAAATGAATGACATTTATCTAACAATTGAAATTAGTAATTACCATAAATGTCGAGAAATGGAACAAACAGACTGAGCATGGAAGAGAGTTGGAAGGAATTTTCTCATAGGACTAAGAAAAAGAATTTCAATCCTTTGAAGGAAAATTACATTATATGCAAAACAAAGTGAAAAGAAGCTACTACTAGAGAGAGAGGAAATTATGATTAAACCTGGACAGCGAATTGCCCAGTGCCTCCAGCAGCAGCAGTGACAAGAACAACCTTTCCAGATTCCATTTGCGCTGCCTAGATAAATGGTGAAAATAATTATCAGTATGCTTAGAGAACTAGCATCTGTGTAAAGCATAAGATGATCAGACCAGTACATAAAGAATTTTGTAGAAAAATCAGAAGTTTATATGATTTTTTAGTAGAAAATGTAATTAAATCAGTCAGCAGAAGGAACTGGCCACAATTTTCAGTAAAAACCTTTTCTAGAGCAATGGAAGCCGTTAGTCCTGAAGTCAGCATGGCAACAACTTCTGGATCGGGTCTTGCAACAGGAAGGATATGTTTTGAATGAATCTGTTAAGTAAAACCAAAAAGTTCTCAGTACAAATTCCAAACATTGACACGTGCAACTCTCTCCACCTCTCATTGAAAATGTTCAACAAACAAATTCCCGATGGGAAAGGAAAGAAAAATGAAACAAAATAAGAACCAAGAGCATTACAAGCATAAAACAATATAAAGAAATAAAAAACCAACGAGCCACCGAGCTAAAGGATTCAGGAACAACAATACAAAGAAACCACAAGGCTCCACTGGAACAACCCAAGAAAAAACTCCACGAAGAGATGATCTAAACACATTGACATATGCAATCAAAATCACCAAGGCCAGGATCTAAAAGAGAAGATTCACTCTCCGGAATTCCAAGTGTGAGATTGAAATACTTGGAAACAAATTAGGCATAAAGATGAGCAAATCATCCCAAGACTCGATGATTGAGCCAAAATTTTTAAGAGAAATTCACCGTGACAAACTCTGCATAACTTCCAAACGTCATCATTGCGGCAGGAGTTCCAACCTTCAGGTGAGTGACAGAATCACCAACTGCTGCAATTATACCCACACCCTGCCATGAAAATTATTTTTATTATTTAGAGAAATTGAGTACAATCGTAAGAAGCAATGGTCTTATTAACCAAACATTAAAAAGTTAACCCTGAGAACCTCAAAACCAGCATCTAACGGAAGGATAGATTGAAGATCTTTGTTGCTACTACCGAAATAATGACCTGAGCTGAAATTTACCTGTAAATTATACCACAAGTTAGAGGAGAAACAAGATCTTTGTACATGTTATTACAGTAGTATAACCTAGGGGTGGGGCTTCATAGTCCTTTAAGTTGTGAGAATTGAAATGGAAAGAGTGCAAATAATTAGGAAAAAAAAATACTAGATGACACAACAGGGTACATTTTACCTTCTACCTTTTGGCTCTTGTTAACTAATCATGTTGTTTATGTCAGGACTCAAAAAGTAAATTCTGAATATACACAGATGATCTGGTCTTAGTATTCATTGGTGAGTATAAAAGTTGGTGATTTGAAGAAACTTCCAGTGTCTGAGTTAGAATAAAAAATACTTTGGTTTAGGAGAATTATCCTCAGAAGTTTTATTGCCTTTGCACTAACATCAGACAGAACCTCATTCTGATGAAACGAAAATGGTGCAGCTACAACTAAAAGAGTCCAGTAAGGTTTAAACAATAAAAAAGGGGGTAAACAAATAAGAACATAGAAGTGTTTGTGAAAGTTCTACATGAAAGAAATGGTAAACACTGTACAACAATAAGATCTACTGAGATTTTGAAACTTTGAAACTTACATCGCTTGCATTTACGCCAGCATATATGATTTTCACGAGAACATGATCTGGTCTGATGGGCAATCTCAATGGTGAGCGCACAATGCTAGTTGCTCCACGAAAATTGTGGCTCAGAGTATGAACAACTCTAGAAGAATAGTTAAATGAAAATGTAAGCAATTACTGACTAGGGGTGAACGACTAGATAAACTAAAAACATAGAAGCCAACATGCTGCAACAAGGACATGCCATTGGCACATAATCTAATATTATTCATCTACATGCCATTGGCACATAATCTGATATTATTATTCATCTATATACACCCAAATCATAGACATCAAAGATGAAACAATGCATGATGTTGCACTTGACTCAATTGAATATCAAATTTCAAACAACCATATTGAAATTCATCCTTCATAAAATTGAATCATTGAGTAAATAGTGGAATTTCCGAACACAGAGCATTACGCACACTTTTTCAAAACTTTGGGGAATATCAATTTTCTGAAAAAATGCCGATGAAGATTTTTTTCTCAAATGCGAGGAAGGAAGCAAGTATTTTGCTTCTTCTGTAGAGGTAGGCCAGTACTCCATCCCTCTGCGATTTGTAATCCATAGGCATGAACCAGCTTTTCTCTCATCGGTGATTAGTTCAAAAGTACCTAAAAAGCATTGAAGCATGGAATATTAGAATCTGACTTTATTTGGAAAAAGCATGGAGAAAAATTTTGATTTGCAGCTTGCAATATCTTTCTGACATGTTTAACTAGATATGCACGATGGGATTTTATGTGCAAGTGTACTTGAGAAAGGCCCATTTTTATAAATATACGCAGTTTAAAAGTATCACCAAAATCTTAGATCCAAAGAGAGTTTTTTGTGGTCTTCTTTTATTATGACCTGCCTTTTTTCTTTTTGTTCTTGTGGCTGCCACGTTTTTCGTTCTGACTACAACTCTATAACTCCCACCCCCCACAAAAAAAAAAAAAAAAAAAAAAAATCACAAAATAAAGAAGAAGAAAACCCCTTCCTAAAAATAAATGAAACAAAAAACTGCTGAATGCAGTATGGTACTATGTTTAAAACTGTATGCGGAATGCTAATAATAGTTAATAAAACATTGAAGGATGCATCTATCATCCAATAAGAGTCTGTAATCAGCAGGAGAAAATTTTCCATAGAAGGGTAATTGAATTCTACCACAAAAATTATCTATGAATTGACATTGAATAACGAACCTTTAATCACCATCTCCATGGGAATAAAACCTCCCAATCGTTCAGCAAACCTTTCACCTACTCCTGCTGTGGCCAGCTCTGTTTTGACGAACTGCAAAGAAATTTTGGGTAACACATGCAGATAAATATTTGGTACTCGTCAATGAATACAGGTGAATGAATAGTGCAAACGGAATGAAATGTTATATGCAGACTAAGAACAATACCCAAAAATTGACACATGGGCCCTCAAAATTGATAGAAATTGCAAAAGAATTTTGATGATACAAAAGGAAGCCAAAGACAGAGACCTAATGGATAATAATTCCTCATTCATGAAGTCTTAAACGTGAAATCCGACTACCAACTGAAAATCCTTTCAGGCAAGATAAAATGTAGTAGGTTCACTATACCACGTAATACATGAAGAAATAAAGATAAAGTAATTGAACCATAAAACAAAAGAAAGCTGAACACAAAATAATTGCATGAGACCATCAAGAAACCACAATAAGCATATCACTCATAATCTCATACATCTTGTGCGTGCCCCTTTTAACAAACCTTATATTGGTGATTGAAGATGTTTACCCTAAGGTTGTATTTTTTGGACATTGGATAACATTGACAAAATGCTTCAACTTATCTCCTTACCTCAGGACAAAGTACATTGATCCGAATCCCCTTGCGTTTGTATGGAGAAAGTGATCTAGTAAACATAACAACACCACCTGGAAATATAGAAACACAAATTCGAAGTCATCTTTGTAATTATCGACATTCATTAAGTCATAACTAACCACAAACAGTTTAGAAAAAACAAATTGCATAAGATATGAGACAAAATAGAAAGCAAATAAAAGATAGATAAAACACCTTTGGACGCAGTATATGCAGGATCTGCAGATAGTGGATAAAGACCTGAAGCAGAGCCTATGTTGACAATTACACCTGGTCTTTCCATTGATTGCATGGTCCTTATCTGGTCCAGACAGCAGAGAGAGGCAAAGACGTTAGTTATAAGTGAGTGAGTTCTAAGAAGTTCAACAGTATGTCTATTTTGGCACCAACAATGCACAGTTCCATAGAATTTTTCTCCCTCTCAATGACGGATTTCCCAGAAGAAGAACAGAAAATTTTGTTGAATACGCCTATTGAACTCTAAACTCTTTAAAAAAACTTAGCCATAATTTTTGTTGCCACATCAAAGAAACAAGAGATTAGATATTAGATCTTTTTTCCTCAAATAAATAGAGAGTATTTAATTAACAATGCTACTCCTTCTTTAGATACTTTAATATGAACAAAGGTTACGATGGAAGGACACAGGTAAATGCATATTACAGGATGTTAACAGTCAGAAGTTGAACAACGGTCTCCTTTCCTCATCTCTTCCCTCCCAAATATCCTACTCAACTGTATTTTGAACTGTTGTTAGTTAATTTAGGAAGGATGGTGGGTACATGTAAATGTAGGATTAAAAAAAATTACAACAGATTAATGGAAAATCAAATCCTCTAGGACTAAAACCAATCTCTATGAAATTTCTTTCATTACCAAAACAATTCATATGATTAAGGATGGCCTCAGTAACTAATCTGATAAATTATATGTTTTATAAGCAAACCAAATACGAGATCGATTCGGTTTGAATTAAACAAGTTTAAATTAACTGAAATTATCAGAGTTCCAACCAAAGATGGAAAAAATAATGTAAGTGTGCAGATGGCATGGAGTTGAAGGGTAGAGTGAATTTATTAATGATCCAGGCATCCAATTAGTAGAATTTCCTATCCCTAAGCAAGCCAAATCACAAAACCAAACTTGGCCCTGACAAAAAAGAACACTTCATGGTGTAATTATGGAGAAAACCAAGTCCAATAAGAAGGCATACTGCAAGTTGAGTGCATGCTATGACACCAAGTAGGTTCACATCAATAACATGTCTCCATGTTCGAGCACCATCAGTTTGATCCCTATGAAATACTATTTTGCTGCCAATTCCAGCACTATTGATACAGATATCTAATCCTCCATATGTTGTTAAGTGCTTGCCGAAAGCCTTCTGTACGTCATCTGCGCATCAGCCAAGTTAAAATTGAGTAAACATATAAAGGCATCAACTTATTCTAACAAATGAATTCGTAGAGGATACGGAGTAAACCCCCCAAAAAATATCTACACTCTGTGTTTGGCATATTCGTGCATTGTTGTGATTTATTAGTAATGCAACAATGATTCATAAAGAGTCAACAACCAATAGCATCCTAGCCCTGCCTATGCATCTAAAGGCATCAAATTAATTTTGATAAATATTCTGATAAATGTATTGGTGGAGGATATTAGTTTTTATTTTAATTTAGTAACTAAGCAAAGAAAGGAAAAAAAAAAAAAAAAAAGTAGAGAGAAGGAGAAAAAGATCTATACCTCAAAATAGGGACACATCTATACCTCAAGTTTAGATCAAATGGAGTAGTCTTTCTAAATCACAATCTTTCAGAAATTTCTGTTATTGTGGAGGGATTAGAACAACCCCGTCTTCAGCAAAACACTACCTACTTTTTATGGATCCATATCCATAGATTCTATTTTTTTATTTTAGCTCTACTGGCGTACATGTTATTCCCCCTTTTCAACTAAGAGTCTTATTAATAATGACCTCTTGGCAAATTGGACTCTTTTGTAGTCTTTGACAGGGTCTTAACGTTTAGGGGCTTCCCCTCCCATTGCAATATTAATATTTCATACCATAAAAAAATATAGTTTTTCAGTTATCGCAATCTCCTTGTGTAACCTCCTTAGTGCTAGGTCTTTCGGTATGTTATTGGTATAGTCATTTCAGAAGATTTCCCGTTATCACCAAGATGAACAAAAAATCACACAAATGCATAAAATTGGTTCAGCTTCAAATTTTTCTGCTTTTTCCATGCTTACCACTGTTATCTTGGAAACAAAATTTTTTATTCGTACTATGACAAGATAGAAATAACTCCTATTTCCAACATGAACTACAAAATGGCTTACCAACTGAGAGAGACACATTTTGGCTGTCGTTGCCCAAGTGCTAAGAAAGGGGATATAGCAAGTATAAGCAAGAATTTCGGTGGAGTCCATCCTATTATGCCACAGCTGAAAGTTGTCTGTCTTCAAAGGTTCTTTGGTTTGGTAAGTTTGAAAAGTTGTCACTGGGGTCTTATTTCTTAGATTTCTTTTCCTAAAACTGAAATAAAATCACTACACCCCTCTACAAGTATGAATGACCACAAGCTACGCGTTGAATTAACAATCTCTTAACCATACAAATGAAGAAATATATCCAACTTTAAATTTTAAAAAAAAAAAAATCAGGAGAAATGACAAGAGCCTCGTAACTTTCATGGAAGTGAATAGCCCATTCATAGTATTAAACTCCAATGTGAACAATAACAACTATAGCCATGGGCCCGTGAACATACTAAAACAGCTTATTACAAATGACAACTAGAACATGAAACTAGCAATTCAAAGCCAATATTGACGTTTTTTTTTTTCCGGAGGTAACCAACATTGACGTTATTAAGTTAACAATTACAAGAGATGGATGCAATAAGGAGGGAACCCCACCAGAATCGTTTAAATAAATAAACAATATAATAAAATTTATAAGATCGGAGAGATTCCACTTACTTGTGTTGGTAACATCACATCTTACGAATATTGCAGGTGGAACCTCTGACTTTGAATGAAGCTTGGCATTCTTTTGTTGGATAATGGATACAACTTCCTGTCCCTTTTCTTCAGAAACATCAACGACAGTCACAAATACTCCTTTCTCTCCTAGAGCTAGGCAGATCGCTTTACCTAAACAGGAATAACCACCAAATAACAAGATATAATGAGCATGCCATCAAATATCAAATATTAGAACATAGTAATAAAATCACTGCATTTAAGATAACTGAATTGATTTTTGGTTAATCTTTCCCTAATTCTTAAACGGCTCAACGGTCTTTCCAAAGCATAAAATGAAAATCCACGGCTTGTGTAAGAAATCCTTTTCTATTGGTTATTTCCATACAATACTTGTACACAAGTTCAAATAAAATATATACAAACAAGGCCAGCCTAAGCACTAAAACACCATTGCAAGAGTACCAAACTCTAAAAGTTAAGAACAATGATAAGTTTTAAAAATTTCCCCGTGATGCAAATGCAATTCAACATAACTTATAAACAGAGGACGGTTTGCTCAATCTTGAACCAAAGCTTGTCGGAGAAGAAACACGTGAAACCGATACATAATCAAATCCAACGATATAATTCAAAATTCAGAAGCTCGCAACTAAACGCTTCAAATTAGTTCGAAGCAGAAATAACTAATTCACTCAGCTACATGATTAAGACAGTCCATCAACAATACAGTTAAAAACAAGAAGTCGTTGACGATGAAATCGTCACCATTTTGAGGAGAGTTTACACAAATAAATAACCAGTTACGGCACCAGAAACGCATCAAACAAAATAAAAAGCAAGACAGAACAAAAATACCAATTCCAGAAGCTCCGCCGGTGACCAAAGCCGATAATCCAGGTTTCAACTCCATAGTCAGATTGGAAATGGCGGAATAACGGGTGAGAGGAGGTCGATGAAGGAAGCGAAACTGCTACCGACCTATTTCCATGTGTATTGCGTATATGAATCTATATAGAACGTGGGATAGAAGCGTGTCCATGCTGCTGATCCAGAATGGGAAATGATAAAGATTGCGAAGAAGAAATCAAGCGGTAGACGACGAAGAAGAACCGCTGGAGATTGTGGACCGATCAGAGACGTGGTAGATTTGAGAAAGTTGAGATTTTACGGCCAATCAGAATCAGGCGCTAGTCGTGAAAGTGCCCAAAGCCGGCAGAGATATTGTAAATATCGAGGAGTTGACGTAGCTGAATGGGTAATGTTTATGTGTATGAAATTATGAACGAAGCAATAATGGAAACAGAGTTCATTGTTTTTTGCTACAATATGTACCCATAGTGGAAACAAGGTAGATGTGTTTTTCATCAAATTAGAGAGTGAAATTAATTAGTGAATCTCTCGGAGATTAGTTGGTTGAGTCTTTTGCCAAAATCAGTTGGTAATCATTTTATGGTTTGTTTTTGTTTTTTAAGATTAAGTTTATTTCATCCACCTTTCTTACACCAATTTGCATCTTTTTTAGTTATAATGATTGAATTTTAAGTTAAATTCCAAAAACAAAATAATTTTTTGAAAACTACTTTTTTTTAGTTTTCAAGATTTAGTTTAGTTTTTTAAACAATCGGTGAAAAGTAATAACAAATTAAAAATTTGAAAGTGGAAGTAGTATCTATATACTTAATTTTCAAACACAAAATGGTTAACAAACGGGGGTCTTAGAAAATGACACAACTCACCCATTTTATAGGCTCAAAAATTTTTTTAAAAAAAATCACTATTTAAGAATAATTGTAAAATGTCCTTTCGTTGATGTCATGACTACATGAAGTTATAGTATTATCCTTCATTTCTTGATATTTTTTCTTCTTCATATCTCCTACTTTCTAGCGCGTCTTCCTTTTCTCCGACATGACCACAACTTCCCTGACACGAATAGCTCTAACGCAGTCAACTTCAGGTAGAACGAGACCACTAAGGGCAGATGAGAGGGCACGCGGACGAGAGATCGAGACAACAAGAGAGTAGAAAGTGATGTGAGAGAGGAAAGAGATGGAGCAAGATAGCAAGATAACAAGAGTAAGAGGTCATTCCGCATGCGCAAGGGTTTCGTTTTAGTAATTTCAACCAAATATTAGCAAAGGATAAAAAAAAACTTCATTTTCAAAAAATGGGCAAATATCATTTTTCTCACCCAACTTGGGTCATTTGTACTAAAACTCCAAAATCAGTTGAACTCAACTATTATCAATCTCAAAGTAGAAGTTGGATTCTATCATCCATATATTGTGAAAAATAAATAGTTAGAGTCTTTTTCATTTTTAATCTATTAAACCAAATCAATGTTGGTTGAATCACGAGTCTAATTTTTTTAACGAAGTTTAAGAAACTAATAAGTAAAATAATTGATGTTTTGTAATTTTGGATCCAAGGACGAATTTATCGTAAGTCCTTACGTCCCTCAACTTCAATGTGTTTTCATAACAGTAAAAGAAGAAAGTCATTTTAATTATTAAAATGATTATTTGGCAATTGACATGGTGGTAGAATGCTCCAACCTCCTTCTATAGGCCAAGATGTTGGTGAAGTAAGAAAAAAAAAACCACAATTATATAAATTAAGATTAAATTATAAGTTTAGATTTTTTATTTTTAAAACTTGTATATATTTGGTCCATGAACTTTAAAAAATGTAGACTTAGATTTTTATTTTTATTTTTATTAAATCTCACACTTTCAAATTTGAGTCCAATAAATTTCTAAATTTTTTCAATTTTGTTTAATAGAGTAATAAGTCCTTAGTTTTATATATATATTTTAAAATTTATGGATCTACCAAACACATAATTGAAAGTTTAAATTTCATTACACATAAATTCAATTTTAGATGTGAAATAAAAAATAAAAAAAAATGGAGGTCTATTAGACATTTTTAAAGTTGCGTGATCTACAAGACACAAAATTGAAATTTGTAATTTAAATATTTAGACTTATTTTAATATTTTACAAAACTTTAAACTAAGCCCCTTAACAAAAATTATGAATCTGCCACTACGTGGGTCCTTGGGTTTAAGAAACTCCTTTGGTCAAACAAGCAAGGGAGTACTTCCATCCAGGAAAACTTTAAATAGTGTCTATTAAATTCTTAAACTTTTGATATACATTAATGTTTGAACATTTGACATCAATTTTGTTTAAGTTGTAAGTTTAGGTCTCGTCTAACAACCATTTTCTTTTTTGTTTTTGTTTTTGAAAATTAAGCCACTTCCATCTTTAAATTTTTCCTTTGTTATCTATTTTTCACAAATAGTTTTAAAAAACCAATCCAAAATTTGAGAACTATAAAAATAGCTTTAAAAAAATATTTTTATTTTTTGAATATGGTTCAGAATTCAACCATTGTACTTAAAAAATATGTAAATCATTATATGAAATGTGGATGAAATACGCTTAATTTTTTAAAAAAAAACTAAAACTAAATGGTTGTGAAACTAATTTTTTTAACTTTTAAGTTTGCGTCTCTAAGTTTTAAACAAATTGTTATGGGTTTTTAAAAATATGCCTTTAAACTTTATTCCGTATTTGATAAATGTTTTTGACCTATTCAACATTTAAAACACATTTACAAAGCTATTAGGACTTAAGATTGAAATTATAGTTACTTATTTGATACCAAAATTAGTTTTAAAGGAAATTTTTACAAATAAAAAAAATGTTAAATTATTTATAGAAATAACAAAAAAAAAAAAACACCGATAGACTTTTATAGACTTTTATCGACGTCTACCAATGATAGACATCTATCAATTTTTATAACTGATAGATATTGGTAGACTTCTATCAGTCTCTATAAAAAAAGATTAAAATTTTGCTAGTTTATGTAAATATTTTCACTTATTTTTCTATTTTTGAAAATCTCCCTTAATTTTACATCTAATGGAATCATTCATTTTAAACAATGTTATATATGTTAAAAATCTATTGAACACAGAACATAATGTTATTGAATGTATTTGACATTTTTAAAGTTTAGATACTTATTAGATACAAGCATGAATGTGTTTAGTGACTAAATCTACAATTTTATCATTTATGTTTATTTTGTGAGTTATTCAGACATCATTAACTTATGCCAAATGAGAATGACACCAACAACGAGTTATAATGAAAGTTAACAAGAATGAGATCAATCATGACAGGAATGTTAGTGTCATTAAAAAGAATCGATCTAAAAAAACTTATTTATGTTTATTGACAGTTGTATTGAGTCAGAGACAAAATGAGTATATCTTAACTGTAAACAAATTTATACTTTCAACCTCAATATCAAAAGTTCGACTTCTCCATCCCACATATAATAATTATATTGAATCAAACTTGCATGGGCTCTTATAATATACTTACCTAGTTTTTAACTAAAACCAACCATAACTCCAACAAAATTTTACTTTATTTTATTAGAAAGCAATGTTTTTAATTTTAGCAATTTATTTGGCATCAACGAATAATAACTAATCAGAATAAAACTACATAAATTAAAAAAACATTAGTCTAGTTTTTATTATGATGGCA